>NW_024067730.1:0-600000 GCF_009389715.1 Phoenix dactylifera | reverse complement strand
AGGCATCTAGAAAACACTTTGATGAGCCTCTAATATCCTCCGGATCGATGGTGGCAACCCCTCGAGTACTTGCTGCCATTGCTGAATTTTTGCATCTTCATGAAGATGATTTTCATGTGTGGGCTAGCCATAACAATGGCAAAGCAACTAGACCCTCCTTTGCGAAGCTTTTTCATCATGTTGGCCTAACAAGGCTGTACTTCCGTACTGCTCAAGGCCGTCCATCTTCTTTTTTTCCTACCGAGTTTAAACCCATTGGTCATCGTGTCGAAATTGGTCACCACCCAACCTAAACTACGTAACCATGCATTTCCTAATACAATGTCTAAGCCGACTAATTGAAGTACATGAAGGCCGGCTTTAATTTTCACCCCTTATACATTCATCCTTACATCATTAACAAGTTCAGCACAAAGTAATTTTTTACCACTACCTATTTTTACCTCAAACGATGCAACCAATGTACCTCTGAGTCCAACATTATACACAATTGCTGAGTTGATGAAATTATGAGAAGTGCCACTGTCCACTAACAAGGAGACCTCATGCTTGCCGATCCAAGCCATGAGCCTCATTGTGGATGGTTTTGGTGCGCCGCAAAGTATATTGAGTGACAATTCAGCATGCTGATTTTCTGCACATGGTTCAGGCTCTTCGGGGTGGTCTTCTTCCTCACCATTACTAGCTGAATTTTTAGATGCAGCGGCACTTCATCGCTGCTTGCATCAAGGACGTAGATATGGCCGGTCTTGCAATGATGCTCCCGGCTCCACTTTTCACCACACTTGAAAAATAGTTCTTTTTTAATATAATCCTGTAACTCATCATGTGACAACTTTTTTACCACTTTTTGCTGATTTTTGGAACTTGATGAAGCTGCCTCTTTGGATCTGAAATTTGCTTTGGATAGTTGCAGTTTGGTGAACTTGCTGATTGCACCATCTTTGTTTGCACGTCGCTCTGAGTTGTAACATTGTTCTAGGATCTCCACCATGAGCATCGCCTCTTGTAGCCGTGTTGGTTGTTTGAGTTTGATCGCTTTGGCAAGCCACGGTTTGAGGCCGTCGATAAAGATACCAAGAAAGACTTCGTTGGACCATCTGCTGACCATAATTTGCAATTGTCGGAACCCATCGATGTAGGTCTGGACCTTGCCTTCTTGCTTGAGTTTTGCAAGTTGGCCATGATGTTTAACGGGGGAGGGTCCCCATTGCATCATGAATTCTTCAACAAAAGCAGTCCAACCCAATTCTCCCCTCCTTCTCATACAAGGCCCGGATCCATCTCCACCATTGGCTAGCCCTACCCTTGATAGTCAACTTTAAAGACCGCGCAATAGCACGTATCTGGTAGGATAGTGATTACGGGTATCGATCCACAAGAATTGGGGTACAGTTGTTTTCTTAAAAATATTTTAAAAAAGAGGATTTGTGAAGACTATTAAACTAAGCAATTTAATAAGAAATGCAATTAAAATGATATCAGTTTGGGGGAACCAAGGGCAAGAAATTTACCACTAACATCGGAACAAGGGTTATTTGTTATGTATTTCATTCTTGGATTATTATGCAAATTGGCTACAAGCCTAATAAGCATTCGAATAAAATTTCACAAAAGTAATTTAGGTTTAATCCATCTTTAGTTAGCATGAAATGTCTACCCTAATCTAAGGTGGCAGTACATCGCATCTTCCTTAAGCATAAACTATCTTATTTTTGCTTCAATGATCATAAAAAAACTTTTGTATAGACTTCATACTTGAAATCACAGAATTTAAGCATGAGGTAAAAGGATATTCATTAAGAACAAGAATGTCTATACAATTCCAAGAACATGAAATTAAATAAACAAAACCCGTCTTCCTTTGTTAGGGCTGCATCCAGCCCTAGAGAAGAGCTCAGCCTTCCATGGTGTTGTAGACGACGATAACAACGCAGCAGCGGGCTCCCATTCCTTCCTTCTCTTTCTCCTTTCTCTGATTCTCTCCTCCCTTCTTTTGTCTTCCGTGGGACTCCACCTGAGAAGATCTGATTTATTATTTAGTGAGTAGGAATGCCCCCACCCTTCACATCTGGTTTCCTTTTATAGGCTGCCGACTCCCCCTCGCTCCTCCTCTGTTTCTTCATGGATAAGGATGGACCTTTGCCGTTGGCCGAATGCATGGATTCATCCAAGATGATGGAGTTAATCCGGAGTAGAGAATCGTGGGGGGCAATCGGGAAGAGCGTGGGATTTGGAGCTAATCTGGAAGCTGTATCTTGCGAACAGAATGAAGGAGCTTGATTTGCGAACGGGATTAGCTGCGGATGTTTGGGAGATGGAGCTAATCCGGATGTTGTATGGTTGCTGGTTCTCATTCGGAAGGGAAGTTGATGCCATTTCATCGCGGAGGAGATGCGAAAGAAAGCCTTGGACGCAGGAGATCTCTTGTGGATGGAGTTAGATCACGGAAGAAGAGGGAACTCTGTTTCGTGGATCCGAATGGAATGCATGCGGGATGAGAGCTGCGGAGGACGTGGACGATGCGGGATGGTGTTCACGGCTGAGAGAAGATGCCGAAGAATCTCTGCTGTGGGAGACTGATAGAGTTGATCCGGAACGGGAGGAATTCTGGATTCGGCTGGGAAGAAGTTGTTCCGAAACAGGGGAGCTATGAATAGAATGGGATGAAGGAAGTTCACTGGGATTGGAGCTTATCCGAGACTTTGTTGCTTGATCTTCGGACGCATTAGAGATGATCCGGAAGCATGGGAGATGAAGATGAACCGCGGGGCGGGATGCAGGGGATTCGGATGGATGTGGGATGAAGATGGATCACGAACATGGTGAGCTGGGATGGACACGGAGGAGATGAGGAGGAAGAAGGATACGGCTGAATGGCGGATTGAGCTGGCTCTGTTTTGAAGAAGAGGATAAGGATGCAAGATGGGTTTGATAGGAAATCGTGGGAGATGTGGAAGCTAGAATGTTGCCCTCGGCTGAGAAGGGATGATGCTTTGGGATCTGTGCGACTATAGATGGTATGCTTTGAAAGCTGAGAGGTAAATAATTGAAGGGATTTGATTATTTTTGAGATTAAAATAGGGAAATTGGATCATGTGGAAAAAGAGTTGGAACGAGTGGGAAGAAATTTAGGTGAACTTGTAAAAAATCAGGAATTAATGAAAAGCACTGGGTTTTGGAGAAGAGTTCTTGGAGTCGACTCCGGAGGATGTGAAATTGTGAAATGATGCAGTGTTAGTTTAGGCTTTATCTTATTGAGCTTGATTCGACCTGCATACATTAGACTCGACCAAAATAATTAATAATAATAAAAAGAATCAAACTTGAATTATTTCTAATACTTTATGCACTGATGAAGGAAAACATATTTTCTTAGTTTAAATTTAAAATTTGTGCATAAAAATAATGATAAGTGCCATGAGTAAGAAGTTAATTAATGCATTATTTAGCACTTATCAACCCTCTAAGTGAAAACTTGCTAGGGTCACCCGAATAGCCCGTGGAATGTCATAAACATCAAAGTATTGATCTGCCTTGTCTATCTACTCATACAGGTCTCCTCCTCCAAACTTTGGGAAATCAATTTTGGATTTTCTAAGCCCTTCTTCTCTAGGCCATGGACCCCTAAAGTAATCATCTACAATGTCATCACTCCGCATGTTTCCTCCTCTCTTAACCATGGGTTCTCTCCGGCTGTGAAGCCTTTGAGCACGAAAGGATCATTCTTTGGGTTCACTATCAGCCTCATCATGACTTTTATGGCCAGTACTAACCCGCTCATCATCAAGTCACCTCACAAACACTAAGCCCTCGGCTTCAACTCTTCCTCCCCTCCGGAAATGGTGCCTAACGCCATGATCTACATGATGTGTACCAGAAACACTATTGGGATCGCTCTCATACCATGCTCGGCCCTGCCGTGCGGCATGCGATCTAGGTACTTTTTCTTACACCCTTCTTTGTTCTCTCTCTAATAACCTCCTTTCCAACCTCTCAGTGGTGGCATTGTTCTCCCTCTTTATTTCAGCCATGTTCGCCACCAATATATTTGACAAGGTTTCAATGCCTAGTTAAGGTTGGCCGAACTAACTTCAAGGGCCTCTAACCTCCTATCCTGATTGTTGTTTCTGGGGAACTCCATCTCTTTTTAATCCTCTATTTTAGGACTCTAAAACTTTGAGACAACAGCTCCTCAATGCCACAAAAATTAGAACTCAATAAGCCCCAAAAGCCTGCCATGCACAGAAATTTCTGGACTGCAAAAAAATTCTGCGGCAATCCGCAAACTTCAGCAGCAAAAAACTCCTTCAAATCAGTCCCAAATCACACCACAAAGAGGCCTATTACAGCAATTAATGACCTCTGTAACTCCCCACAAAAAATCCCAAACAAAGCTTTAGAAATCCCTGCTCTCAACAACCCAAACAAACATCCTGCTGCAGAAAATTTCTGCAGCACAAAAACGTCTTCAAATCAGTCCCCTAACCTCCTGTGGTTGTCACCTAAGGGATGAACCAACCCATCTGATTTGTACACCACTCAATCAGCCTCCAATATGGGTTGTACAGAAAAGAATACAAGATAAAAAAGATCTCAACCCAAAGAGATCGGGATAATCTATTTGTTTTCTGAAACACTGTAATTAGGGAAGGCGCACAAGGTACTATCAGTAGCCTTCCTTTATGCGGCCTCTAATAGTAGCCTTCCCACGGATCCTCGCTGATGTGGCTGCATCCAAGGCGTCTCCACTGTTGATTGACATGGGATCAATATCTTGGAGAGGCCCTAGAAAATCTCCAAACTTTATCTCCAAGATTTGCATGGGATCCGTGTCCCGGTTGCACGGCTCACGCATTTGATTTGACTTAGTCTTTTGCGGATTGGCGGCTGAGGAGGGCTCCCATGGCTATAAGGGACGCACGTTCCGGGTGCACGGAATGCGTGTCCCGGTTGACTGGGTTGTGCAGCCCGGAAGGAGTCCCAGTCCAAGTGGGACTGGGGCTGGGCACAGGCGCCTGCCACCTGGTGTGCGCGGTCCGCCGAGTGCGCGCGGACCTGGTGTTCAGGACCCACGCAAGTGACGCCACCATGGTGCCAAGCTGAGAGAGAACCATGCGCCAACCAAGGGCCAAAGTGGCCAAATGATGTGCCTTTTGGTCGGCCGACCATGAGGTTCATCCACGACTTCGGTACTGCGTGGGATCAACTCGCTCGCCAGACCTTGCCCCATCAACCCAATGGCCAGTCTCCACATATGCTTCAATCCGACCTCACGCACAGTGCCCGCTTGCGCATGCCCGACCGGTTGCCTGCGCACGCGTACGGGCATGCAACACCTGTTGGCCGGGCACACGCGCCCGACATCGGGCCTGCACGCGCCGCTAGCGCGCCCGCACGGCCCTATGCACGCGGCATGCGCCAGGCCTTGCGGCCACCCGACCACTATCCTACCACACGCGCAGCCTGCCAGCCGCCCTAGCTGCGCGCCCCAGGCCTACCCCAGCGCTTTTCCTAGCCCTCTACCGGCCAGACCCTGTTGCCAGCTGTGCCCAAGACCCTGCCACAGCCTCCAGCAAGATAGCCAAAGGCCTGCCCAGCCACCAGCAGCCTTGGGACAGCCATGGCTGGCCTAGGCCAAGCCTTGGCTGGCCTAAGCCAAGGCTTGTCTATTAGGGATCAACCCTACAATTGTGAAATACAAGGGATAATAGGAGAAAGAAGAAGAACACGGCAAAACAATAGTACATGCACAAGACACACAAAGTTATATGGTTCGAAGTCACCTGCTCCTACATCTACAGCCGCACAGATCAATATTATACTATAAGATCAAAGAAAGTTATAGAAATTCAGGAGATGAGAACAAATTTTCTCCCTCTCATAATAAATAATCTCTCTCAAGATGAACAACATGTCGTCTTCCTTATGCACATCAAAAACAAATTGTTCTACCGCCTCCCTTGGACACTTGGATCTCTTTGGAACCTTTTGTTGATGAGTTCTAGAGTTTCTCTAACTTGCCGCCTCTTGCCTCTACTTGCCCTAGACTTGCTCTTGTGTCCCTCAAGAAGTCTATATATATCTTCTAGTCTCTTACTTTGATTAGGACTCAAAAAATCTTGAATTGAACCCGGTTCACGACTCAGCCTCGCATGAAACCTGTGCTCGAGTCGACTCGTGAAACAGTCCACAGAAAACAACTTTTTATCTGCCTATGGGAGTCGACTCCTGCAGGTCTAGAGTCGACTCCAAAACTGTGCCAAGTCTGCCTGCATGCCAGGGTTGACTCTAAGTCTACTGGAGTCGACTCCTGACCCTGCTAAAAGGCTTTTCTTTGCCGATTCAACTCTGAATCTTCTCAAACTCTTTCCGGCTTATCTTTTCTTGATCCTCCACCACCATAGTGCATATAGGGGTCTTGAAAAGAGAATGGATCAGGCTCCATAATCCAACATTGGCTGGCCTATGCCACACCTTGGCCGACCTAGGCCGCACCATTAGCCACCCTCCCATTAATTATTTGTCCCATGAAGAAGTCTATAAATATGCATTGAGAGAGCTTGAGAAGGCATCTTTTGTCTTAGTAAGTGTTCTTGTATTCGGCCTAAGTGCTTCGGAGGGACTTAGTCTCTTGTATTCAGTCTTGGGGTTTGTTCAAGACTTGGGCTAGTGAGGATCAATCATAGTTCCACTAGTGGGTTTGTAATCTTGTCTTTGGAAATTGAATCAACCATCAAGCTTTTCTCTACATATTTTGAGTTTCCTACTTGTGTCCTTATTTGTTTTCTTTCAAGCCAAGGGTCGGGCCAAGCTACAACCAGTAGATCTACCCCTTGTCTTGATTTCCACAAATACTTAGAGTGTCTAAACACCTTCTGGTGTTGCCCGCATCGGCCGAATCAACCATCTTCGAGGTGCGCACAAGAAGCGCGGGACATAGAGTGGTGTGGAGGCTTCTGGGCCGAAAGCTACCCCCATCATTGGTGCTTTCATTGAGATCTTCATTGGAAAGATCTCTTCCAAGTGGCAACGCCAACAACTCAAACAAAAATTTCAAATTTGATAATGGATTGGGTAATGGTGCTTTTACCTTTCATTGCATACTTAAAAGCAAGTTTACTTTTTGTTACCTTCTTATTACCTATTGCTATTACGGGAAGGGTACATTAGAAGTTCTTAAGTCTTGCAATTGGTGCTTTAAATTTCTGCACTTAATATTACTTTTGCAAAAGAGGAGTGTGCACTTTTCTTGTAAAAGGAATGGATTGATTTCTCTATATTGCTCATCATAGGGATGGTGCCAATGGAAAGGTTAATGGTAGTATATGGCACTATTTGACCCAACTATTCCGTGTAGGGTATATTAGGGGCGGCACAACAGGGAGGCTAGTGGTAGTACCTCATGCCCCTTTCCAACTACACCGGATAGGGGGTAAGTAAAGCGTTAAAATGTATCTCTTGAGGATGAGAGGTTTTCTTACTTGTAAAATTGTGGAGTGATTGATTAAAACCCTATTTGATTTTGATGAGCTCAAAGCATTTGAGTATATTTTTTGTTTACTAATGAATTCAATTGAGTGTTTCAGTGAAAATCTTGTCTAAGTGTTTCTAGATTTGGTTCAAGATATTTTGACAAGTTAAGAAGTCAGTTTGAACCAAAGTCTGAGACTCGAGTCGACTCCAGAATAGTGCGAGTCGACTCCAAGCGTATCAGAATCACTGGCACGGGCTCGAGTCGACTCCGGATCATTACGAGTCGACTCCGACTGAGAACAGACAGACGAACAGAAAGACTCAACTTAAAACCTGTCAGCGAGTCGACTCCTGAAGTGCGCGAGTCGACTCCGATGCTTACCGAGTCGACTCCGGAGTAATATGAGTCGACTCCAAGGTGTTACAGACAGAAAAGTCAGAGAGCGATTTTCGACCCTGAGATTCGAGTCGACTCCTGTGGAACGCGAGTCGACTCCGATGGTTGGCGGGTCGACTCCAAAGAAAGCGAGAGTCGACTCTCAGTGGTACACAAAGGAAAAGTCAGAGAGCAGTTTTCGGACTCTGAGATCCGAGTCGACTTCCGTAATGCGCGAGTCGACTCCGAGACAGCGCGACCCCACAAAGACAGAAGATCGAATTATTGTCTCTCAGAGCCGAGTCGACTCCCAGACAGCTCGAGTCGACTCCAAGGCAGCGCTACATCAAAAAAGCAGAAGGCTGTATTTCGGAAACTGAGAGCCGAGTCAACTCCGGAACAGTTCGAGTCGACTCCAAGACTGGACGAGCCAAAAGACAGAAGATAGGGAGTTCGGGCTCTGAGCGCCGAGTCGACTCCCAGGATTGTCGAGTCGACTCGAGTGGGCCAAGTTGAAAATTAGCTCCATGGACTTCATGGGATGAACCGACTCCGAAAATGGCAAGTCAGCTCCAGAAGTTGGCGAGTCGACTCCGGGTTAAGTCGAGTCGACTCCCAGTCGCGGAGGTCACTTTAATTCAAATCCGGAACAGTTGCCGAGCCGACTCCAGAAAAGCATGAGTCGACTCCCGCTACAGCCGAGTCGACTCCAGATCGCGCGAGTCGACTCCGACCCCAACGGACACATTGTCAGGTTGTGCAGAGTGTGCAGAACGGGCAGAAAAAGGTGTCTAACGGCTAGTTTCCGTGAGGGATGGTTTAAATAGCCACAGAGGACTGTAGCAAGGCAGAGAACTACTATTCCATTCAAAGAAATCAAGCATTCTTTCTCTGCAAATGGGTTTTCAACAGAAAAGAAGGAAGAGCACCATTAACTCCATCCAGCTACCTCTTCCCAGCAATTAAAGAAGTCTCCTCCTGCTTTCAAGTCGACCAGATGTTCAAGAGGAGACTCAAAGTTCAAGAAGCCCTACTCTACTCCAACTCAAACGTGTTTGATGGCTCTTAACTTCTCTCTAGTTTATATTGTTATTTATCTGCTTTTGAGAAGCTCTGTTTTTCTGTTTGTTGTCATTATTTCCATCTTGTCTTAGCTTGATTCAATCGGAGGATTGAATCAAGAGTGTAGAGGTTGGTTGGTGAGCCGAGGGTAAAACCAACGTGTAAGGGTTCGATTGTGATCCCGGAAAAACAATCGGGGTGGTTCTAGTCGGTGAGCCTGGAAAAACCGACCGAGTTCGTTGTGAGCTCGTAAAACAACAAGTTTGGTTGTGAGCTTGTAAAACAACTGGCTGTAATCCAAGGGGTTATAGTGAATTCCCAAGTGAGACTTGGAGAGTGGACGTAGGAGCAAGGGTTAGCTCCGAACTACTATAAAAACATTGTGTTTGTGATTGTTTGTCTCTCTCTATTGCTCTCATTTCATTCACAGTACATAGCAACTAATTAATCATCTTGCAAAAGTATTAATTAGTCATCCACAAACGTTTTAAGTGTAAAATTATTTTAAAATCCAATTCACCCCCCCCCCTCTTGGGTTGTCTATCTGGGCAACAAGTGGTATCAGAGCCTAAACTCTTCTACCCTAAGAGTAAAAGATCAAAATGACAACCCCATTTGGATCTTCCCACATAGAGGGTCAGTCCACCCAAAGACCCCCATTCTTTAATGGATCCGACTACTCATATTGGAAGGCTAGGATGAGAATATTTATCCAAGCCCAAGACTATGAGATGTGGACCATTGTATCAAATGGACCATACATCCCATCCATCTATGTAGAGGGTGTCACTGTACCCAAACTCGAAAAGGATTGGGATGAACATGACATGAGAAAGGCACAACTCAATTCCAAAGCAATGAATGTGCTTTACTGTGCATTAGATAGGAATGAATTCAATAGGGTCTCTACTTGCAATTCTGCAAAAGAGATTTGGGATAGACTTGAAGTGACCCATGAGGGCACGAATCAAGTCAAAGAATCCAAAATAAATATATTGGTTCATAAGTATGAACTATTTAAAATGGATTCTAATGAAACAATCACTTGCATGTTTACTAGATTCACTGACATTGTTAATGGCCTAAAAAGCCTTGGCAAAAACTATACTAACAGTGAGCTTGTCAGGAAGATTCTTCGCTGTCTACCAAGGTCATGGGAAGCCAAAGTGACGGCAATCCAAGAAGCCAAGGACTTGAACAAGCTACCACTTGAGGAGCTTCTTGGATCCCTAATGACGCACGAGCTAACAATGAAGCAGCACAGCGAAGAAGAGTCCTCCCATAAGAAAAAGGTAATAGCTCTCAAATCTACATCATCTAACAAAGATTTGTCTTGCAGTAGCAGCAGTGAAGAAGAAGATCATGAGGGAGATGATGATGAGGCTCTTCTCGTGCGCAAGTTCAGAAAATTCATCAACCACAAGAAGTCCTATCATCAAAGGAGAGGCCCCTCAAATTCCTATCGCAAGGATAAAGGTAAGGAAAGGAAAAATGAGGGGATTGGATGCTATGAGTGCAAGAAGCCGGAACACATCAGAGCTGAGTGTCCCTTACTAAAGAAGGGAAGCAAGTACAAGAAGAAGAAAGCCCTTGTCACCACCTTATCGGACTCCGACGCATCATCGTCATCATCGGATGAGGAACAAGAAGAAAAGGCCAATTTCTGCTTCATGGCCAATGAAAATGAGGTAACATCCGAAACGCATCTAGATTTTACATTTGATGAACTATATGATGCATTTAATGAACTAATGATTGAGTATAAGGCCATAAATCTTAAGAATAAAGAGCTAAAGATAGCTAATCAATCATACCTACATAAATACGATAAACTAGTTAAGGATAAGGACTTTATCACCAAAGAAAACTTAGAACTTAAGACAAGCAACCAACTCTTAACTCAAAAGACTAATACCTTGAGTAAAGATAATGAAAAACTAACTAAGGAAATTTCAGAACTTAAAAACAATAAACAAATCTTAAACAAGAATCTCATAAAAGACTTAAACATTCTAAAAACCGAAAAACAAATTCTAACTAAAGAACTTGAAAAATACAAACCTTTGGTTGAAAAATTTACATATAGTTCGGAAAAATTGAATATGATACTTAATAGTCAACGAGCTGTATTCAATAGAGCAGGTTTAGGATATAAACCTAAAAATAAGCAAAAACTTCTTAGTAACTTCTTTGTTAAAGCAGGAGAAAGCAAAACTATGAAAATAACATGCTTTTGCTGTGGAACATTAGGACATAAAGCAAATGTGTGCAATTATAGAAAAGGAAAAATAAAAAGAAAAATTAAAAGGGTATGGGTTCCGAAAGGAACCAACATGACTAACCATGAAGGACCCAAGAAAACTTGGGTACCTAAGGTTATATGATTTGCTTGTGTAGGAGTGTCTTGCAGCCAAGGTCAACAAAAATTGCTGGTACTTGGATAGTGGCTGCTCAAGACACATGACGGGTGACAAGGATCAATTCTTCACCCTTGAAGCTAAGAAGGGAGGTGCTGTGACTTTTGGAGACAATAACCAAGGTCACATCATTGGTATAGGTAAAGTACAAATTACCCCTTCTACTTTTATTGATAATGTTCGATATGTTGATGGTCTTAAGCATAATTTATTAAGCATTAGTCAATTATGTGATAGAGGTTATAATGTTATGTTTAAACCATCACTATGCATCATAACAAACCCAAATGACAATAGCTTAGTTTTTAAAGGAATAAGACGTGGAAATGTGTATGTTGTAGAACTTGAGGATCTTGCCAAACACAACCTATGTTTAGTTGTTAATGAAACTAAGGATAATGATGCTAGTTGGTTATGGCACCGTAAGTTAGGTCATGCAAGCATGGACACAATATCTAAACTAGTTAAAAGAGATTCTGTGATAGGTTTGCCAAAATTAAAATTTGAAAAGAATAAAATATGTGAAGCATGTCAATTTGGCAAACAATCAAGGAACTCCTTTAAATCTATAAATTGTGTCTCTACCTCTAGACCTCTAGAACTACTACACATGGACCTATTCGGACCAACTAGAACCACAAGTCTAGGAGGAAATAAATATGGTCTAGTTATCGTAGATGATTATTCTAGATACACTTGGGTCATGTTCTTAGGTCATAAGGATCAAGCATTTTCAATTTTCAAGAAATTTCATAAAGAAGTAACAAATGCTAGAGACACTTCAGTCATAGCTATTAGAAGTGATCATGGAACCGAATTTGAAAATCATTTATTTGATGAGTTTTGTAGTAAAAAGGGGATAACTCATAATTTCTCTGCACCTAGGACACCACAACAAAATGGAGTTGTGGAAAGGAAAAATAGAACTCTAGAGGAAATGGCTAGAACTATGTTGTGTGAAAGTAACCTCCCTAAGTATTTTTGGGGAGAAGCCATCAATACTTCATGTCATATATTAAATAGAGTTCTATTGAGACCCATTATAAAGAAAACACCTTATGAACTTTGGAAAAACAGAAAACCAAAGGTAAACTATTTTCATATCTTTGGATGTAGGTGTTTTGTTCATAATAATGGGAAGGATAATCTAGAAAAATTTGACTCTAAATCTGATGAGGGTATATTCTTGGGGTACTCCACAACTAGTAAAGCCTATAGAGTCTTTAATAAAAGAACCTTAGTTATAGAAGAATCTATACATGTTGTATTTGATGATTCTAGTGACATCTCTTCTAGCAAGAGAGTTAATTTTGATGATGATACGGAAATTCTTGAAGAAAAGATTGATGAGATGACATTACAAGATAATAATCAAAAATTAATTGGAGATGCATCATCAAGCCAAGAGGCTATTGTGGATCATGGGCTGACCAAGGCTTGGAGGTTTGCTCACGGGCATCCTAAGGAATTAATTCTAGATGATCCATCTCAACCTGTTAGGACTAGAGCATCACTTAGAAACTTAAACAATCATCTAGCTTTCGTTTCACATTTTGAGCCCAAACACATAGAAGAAGCTGAAAAAGATGCAAATTGGATAAATGCAATGCAAGAAGAATTAAACCAATTTACTAGAAACAAGGTATAGAATCTAGTTGAAAGACCTTCTGAATATTCAATTATAGGTACCAAATGGATTTATAAAAATAAACTTGATGAAAATGGTATTGTAATAAGGAATAAGGCTAGACTAGTAGCAAAGGGTTATAATCAAGAAGAAGGTATAGATTTTGATGAAACCTTTGGTCCTGTAGCTAGACTTGAGGCAATTAGACTTTTACTAGCATTTGCATGCTCTAAGGACTTCAAATTATTTCAAATGGATGTAAAAAAGTGCATTCTTAAATGGGTATATTAATGAGGAGGTATATGTAGAACAACCTCCTGATTTTGAAAATCATCAATACCCTAATCATGTATATAAATTGAACAAAGCACTTTATGGTTTGAAACAAGCACCTAGAGCATGGTATGAGAGGCTTAGCAAATTCCTATTAGAACATGAGTTCTCTAGGGGCAATGTAGATACAACATTGTTTCTAAATAAGAAAAACAAAGATATGTTATTAGTACAGATTTATGTTGATGATATTATTTTCGGTGCTACTAACAACCGCCTCTGCGAAGAATTCGCTAACTTGATGCAGAGTGAATTTGAGATGAGCATGATGGGAGAGCTGAACTATTTCCTCGGGCTTCAAATCAAACAATCTGAAGGAGGCATCTTCATCAATCAAGCCAAATACATCAAGGAGATGCTTAAGAAGTTTGATATGGAGGGAAACAAGTCAATCAGCACCCCCATGAGTTCATCATGCAAATTAGACCAAGATGAATCAGGTAAATCTGTAGATCAAAAGCTATATAGAGGTATGATAGGATCTTTATTGTATCTTACTGCAAGTAGACCTGATATCATGTTTAGTGTTTGCATGTGTGCTAGATATCAGTCTAATCCTAAGGAATCTCATCTAATTGCAGTCAAGAGAATCTTTAAATACCTAATAGGAACAAAGAATATAGGGTTATGGTATTCTAAAGAATCTAGCCTAAACTTAATAGGATACACAGATTCAGACTTTGCTGGATGTAAACTTGATAGAAAAAGCACCAGCGGGTCATGTCAATTCCTAGGAGAAAATTTAATCTCATGGTTTAGCAAGAAACAAAATTCGGTTGTATTATCTACTGCTGAAGCTGAATATGTTGCAGCCGGGAGTTGTTGTGCTCAAATCTTGTGGATCAAACAATAATTAGAAGATTATGGCATTAAACAAGATAAAATACCCATTAATTGTGATAATACAAGTGCCATTAATCTAACTAAAAATCCAATTCAGCATTCAAGAACTAAACATATTGAGATAAGACATCACTTCATAAGAGATCATGTACTGAATGGTGATGTGACACTACAATTTGTTTGCACTGATGATCAATTAGCTGACATTTTTACAAAACCCCTAAGTGAAGAGAGATTTAGTGTGCTTAGGAGGGGATTAGGAGTGATTGATCCATCCTAGTGGTATTTTCCACTAGTTCATTGATTTTGATGATTAGATCATGGTTAATTTAGAGTTTCTTTACAATGATCATCAAATCAGATCATAACTTAGTGATTTTTCCTCATTCGGCACGAACATAGCATGATTTTTAGGTGCGTGCCAGAGTTCGAGACGACTCGAGCAAGTTTCAGAGTCGGCTCGTAAGGGGGAGTCGACTCGCACATTTACGGGAGTCGACTCGAGAACGATGGCAGCAGAGGGGGAGTCGACTCGCATACAGTCGGGAGTCGACTCGAGGTAAACAGGCGCATAAGGAGAGTCGACTCGCGCATATTTTTGAGTCGACTCGAGGTCGAGTCGACTCGCGACTCAGTGGAGTCGACTCGCAGTCGGGATCCGACTTTTTAACCCTAACTCCATCGTTTAGAAAACACATCTTTTCACCGCCGCCACTGTTCAAAACCCTAGAGTCGACTCCTAGAACGTCTCCGGCCGCCTCTAGGTCCTTTTTCCGTCGATTTTTCATCGTCCATTAGGTTTTCATCCCGTTCTAGGTCAACCATGCCTCGCAAAACCACTGTCCCAAGCCGGAAGAGGCCCCATTCCGCGACCGGTGCCGAGCGGCGTTCCAAGGCTCGGAACGACCCCGTGAGGCCACAACCTCCGGCTCGTTCCCCGCCGAGGGCCGTTCCCTCGAGGCCGTGTGCCGGGAAGGCGGTCTCCACCGGGAGATACGTCGATTTCGACTATCTCTCCCGGGAGGGCTTTACGATAGGAGAGAGGTTGCGAGTCCAGGGACTAGAGTATTTCCTTACCCTAGATCTCCCCACATACCCTGGACTAGTTAGAGAGTTTTATGGTACCGTCCATAGGGGCGATGGGGGTATAGAGGGCACGGTAGCCGGTGTCCCATTATTCATTTTGGAGGATATCATTGCTCAGGTCCTCCATCTTCCCCAAGTTGGGGTGGCACCCGCACACCCTGAGGATAGGACTGAGGCCCTTACGGCCATTCCAGGGCATCCACCCCAGTCCCCCTTGGATGAGGTGTCTGCTAGCTCACTTCCAGTTGAGTTGCGGCTCCTCCTGAGCATCCTTTCTAGGTCCCTCTTCCCGAAGACTGGCCGCTTCGATTTTGTATCTGAGAGAGACCTAGCCCTTATGTTCTACATTCTCCAGGACACCCCAATCAACTTCCCGAAACTTATGTATCGATATCTCTGTGAGCCACTAGATAGACCTAGCTCACCCTCCCCTATGGTATGATGTTCACTCTTTTGTTTAGGGAGGCCGAGATTCCTATTCCTGAGGGGGAGCCCTCTCGCGCATTGCGATGGACAGATCGCACGCGAGCGGGAACCCTACACAGGATGGGGTTTCGGAAGGTAGAGGGGACCTGGGTTAGGAAGTCTTCCACCTCCACACATACCACCAGACATTCCCCTAGTCCTGACCCAGACTCAGATTATCCTGACTTTCCCTCCACCTCTGCTCCCACCACCTCAGCCGGACCCTCCTCCTCAGCTCCACATACTCAGTCCATGGAGGTCCGGATCGCTCATGAGCAGCTCCGGGAGTTGCGGCAGGAGATAGTTAGAGATCTCCGGGATGACCTGCTTAGGGAGCTCCGGGGTTCAGTGCCTGCTCCTTCTCCTGCACCTTCTTCAGCGTTGGTCCCTTCCCTGTCCGCCGTGGCTGAGATGACGGCCCATGTGCGGGAAGAGATCGACAATGTAAGGTTCCTGGTCCAAGCCCAGTTCCACAGCATGAGCGAAGTCTCGAGCACCACTCGGAAGATGCGCGATAACGTCCGACAGGATATGGGCACCACTACCCAGGGGGCCGAGCGCTTGGCGAATGTGCTCATCGACAAGCTGGACACACTTCAGAAGTCGGTGACCGAGCTCGATACGACACATAGCAGGGCCACCTCGGCCATTATCCGACAGCTCGAGCACGTCACCAATGCAGTCACACTACTTGCAGAGCGCATGCCTCGGGGAGCCGCATCCTCCTCGAGGAAGCCTTAGATCATTTTGTGTTATTTTGACATGTATTTTTTTGTTTTACTTATTGTATTCTAAAATGTATTTACATACAAATCAATACAATGAGTAGACATATTCTTTTCAATTCTGTGCAATTTGATCTATGATTGATTGTGTGTTCTGCTTACCTCCTTTTTGATACGATGACAAAAAGGGGCAGAAATACTTAATAGATATGTAAATGGAATCAACATAAAAGGAATCAAAATGAAAATTAAAACATAATTTGTTCTTAGTGGATTTGGTACCTCGAGGCTCATTATCTCTCTGTTGGGGCTCCTAATGGAGTAATCTCCAGAATCTATTCAAGGGATATTCGGAGATTAGTTGAATCCAACTCAAGAACAAATTGACAGATTTTCCCTCTAAAAATCAAAAATTTCAGTCCAAAAACTTCAATGCATTAAAAGGAAATTCAGAGAACCAAAACAAAGATGAATGCATATGTTGAGGGGGAGAATCTGAATTTTTTTAAGAAAGCTAAATCATTAAATATATATAAGCCAAACAATTGATTGCATGATATGAAGGCTTATATAATTCCAAATGAAAGGGGAAGCTTTAACTCCAAAATTTATTGTTTCATACCTTTCAAACTTGGATAAATTAAATAATCAGACACTTGAATTCATTTATAGATTTTATTTCCTTGTTTATTGAGCAATTCACTTTACATATACTCAATGTTTTGTCATCATCAAAAAGGGGGAGATTGTGGAGTGATTGATTAAAACCCTATTTGATTTTGATGAGCTCAAAGCATTTGAGTATATCTTTTGTTTACTAATGAATTCAATTGAGTGTTTCAGTGAAAATCTTGTCTAAGTGTTTCTAGATTTGGTTCAAGATATTTTGACAAGTTAAGAAGTCAGTTTGAACCAAAGTCTGAGACTCGAGTCGACTCCAGAATAGTACGAGTCGACTCCAAGCGTATCAGAATCACTGGCACGGGCTCGAGTCGACTCCGGATCATTACGAGTCGACTCCGACTGAGAACAGACAGACGAACAGAAAGACTCAACTTAAAACCTGTCAGCGAGTTGACTCCTGAAGTGCGCGAGTCGACTCCGATGCTTACCGAGTTGACTCCGGAGTAATATGAGTCGACTCCAAGGTGTTACAGACAGAAAAGTTAGAGAGCGATTTTCGACCCTGAGATTCGAGTCGACTCCTGTGGAACGCGAGTCGACTCCGATGGTTGGCAGGTCGACTCCAAAGAAAGCGAGAGTCGACTCTCAGTGGTACACAAAGGAAAAGTCAGAGAGCAGTTTTCGGACTCTGAGATCCGAGTCGACTCCCGCAATGCGCGAGTCGACTCCGAGACAGCGCGATCCCAAAAAGACAGAAGACCGAATTATTGTCTCTGAGAGCCGAGTCGACTCCCAGACAGCTCGAGTCGACTCCAAGGCAGCGCTACATCAAAAAGGCAGAAGGCTGTGTTTCGGAAACTGAGAGCCGAGTCGACTCCGGAACAGTTCGAGTCGACTCCAAGACTGGACGAGCCAAAAGACAGAAGATAGAGAGTTCGGGCTCTGAGCGCCGAGTCGACTCCCAGGATTGTCGAGTCGACTCGAGTGGGCCAAGTTGAAAATTAGCTCCATGGACTTCATGGGATGAGCCGACTCCGAAAATGACAAGTCAGCTCCAGAAGTTGGCGAGTCGACTCCGGGTTAAGTCGAGTCGACTCCCAGTCACGGAGGTCACTTTAATTCAAATCCGGAACAGTTGCCGAGCCGACTCCAGAAAAGCATGAGTCGACTCCCGCTACAGCCGAGTCGACTCCAGATCGCGCGAGTCGACTCCGACCCCAACGGACACATTGTCAGGTTGTGCAGAGTGTGCAGAACGGGCAGAAAAAGGTGTCTAACGGCTAGTTTCCGTGGGGGATGGTTTAAATAGCCACAGAGGACTGTAGCAAGGCAGAGAACTACTATTCCATTCAAAGAAATCAAGCATTCTTTCTCTGCAAACGGGTTTTCAACAGAAAAGAAGGAAGAGCACCATTAACTCCATCCAGCTACCTCTTTCCAGCAATTAAAGAAGTCTCCTCCTGCTTTCAAGTCGACCAGACGTTCAAGAGGAGACTCAAAGTTCAAGAAGCCCTACTCTACTCCAACTCAAACGTGTTTGAGGGCTCTTAACTTCTCTCTAGTTTATATTGTTATTTATCTGCTTTTGAGAAGCTCTGTTTTTCTGTTTGTTGTCATTATTTCCATCTTGTCTTAGCTTGATTCAATCGGGGGATTGAATCAAGAGTGTAGAGGTTGGTTGGTGAGCCGAGGGTAAAACCAACGTGTAAGGGTTCGATTGTGATCCCGGGAAAACAATCGGGGTGGTTCTAGTTGGTGAGCCTGGGAAAACCGACCGAGTTCGTTGTGAGCTCGTAAAACAACAAGTTTGGTTGTGAGCTTGTAAAACAACTGGCTGTAATCCAAGGGGTTATAGTGAATTCCCAAGTGAGACTTGGGGAGTGGACGTAGGAGCAAGGGTTAGCTCCGAACCACTATAAAAACATTGTGTTTGTGATTGTTTGTCTCTCTCTATTGCTCTCATTTCATTCACAGCACATAACAACTAATTAATCATCTTGCAAAAGTATTAATTAGTCATCCACAAACGTTTTAAGTGTAAAATTATTTTAAAACCCAATTCACCCCCCCCCCCTCTTGGGTTGTCTATCTGGGAAACAAAAATCCTTATTATAATCAAAGGAGACTGAGTGGTGTTCATTTCAAAAATTTTAATAAAGTGGAGGGTCGGTTCATCCCTTAGGTGACGGCCAAAGGAGGTTTGGTGTATGATTTTGGAGAAAAGAAAAATGGAGTCCGGAGAAAATTCCAACATCCATCAAGCTAGGTTAGAAGCTCCAGAAGGAAGTTCACATAAGCCGAGCCCTTGAGAATATATCCACTGTCCTAGCTGGTGTGAGTGCCCACTTAGAAAGATTAGATCGGAAGGTAAGTGAAAATGTAAGAGAGAAAGAGCTTAGAAGATCAAATGAGGGAGACCCTTGGTTGCACGCATCTCGGCGGGGCTAAGCAAGGGAAGAAAGGGGTAGTGAAGTGGGAGTATTGCGGGTAAATTATCTAGAGGAGATAGACTATCAAAAGCCTCGGAGATGAGTGGGAAGAATCGAAGCTAGAGGCATAGAAATTGAAAGATGGCTGGAGGATGAGGAGCTTAGCCATAGTAAGAAAGGAAGTGAGCCCGAAGAGGAGCCATTCCATGTTCGAAGGCCTATTGGCCAGAGGAATGTCATGGATGAAAGGAGGAGGTTTCGGAAAGAAGACTTTGTGGAAGGAGCTAGGGGGTTTGTGCCACAAGAGAGGGCGATGAGAAAACGAAAAATAGACTTCCCCAAGTTTAGTGGCGGAGATCCCTATGAACGGATGGACAAGATGGAGCAATACTTCGATGTGTGTGAGGTGCCAAGAGGAGATCGGGTCACACTTGCTAGCTTCTATCTTGAAGGAAGGGCTAGTAGGTGGTGAAGGTGGATCTGGACCCCTATGAGAAGGATGGCAAGAGACTTGGGTGGACGACCTTCGTGAAGGAGTTCATGTCACGATGAGGTCCCTCTCCCGTTGTGAATCATCATAGCCAACTAGCCAAGTTGAAGCAAGAAGGGAGAGTGCAAAGCTACATCGATGAGTTCCGACTACTCCAAACCATGGTGAAGGAGTGGTCCAAGGAAGCTCTCATAGGCACTTTTCTTAATGGGTTGAAGCCGTGGCTATCCAAAGAGTTGAAGCTCAAGCAATCCACGAGGCTTCAAGAGGCAATACGAATGGCAGAGATCTTTGACCAAAGCTATGGTCCCGAGAGAAGGATGGCAAAGGAAGGTTCCCATGCCAAGGCCACCATGTTCTTGCCACCAAAAGGGCCTTGGAAGGGAAAAGAAGAAGCCGGAAGAAGTCACAAAGATCAACCCCAACAAGTCAAGAAGTTATCAAGAGAAGAGCTCCAAGACTATGTCAAGAAAGGGCTTTGCTTCAAATGTGGTGACAAATGGAGCCGGGGCTACTAATACAAATCCAGCCAAGCCTTCTTCCTTGATGTTGACTCCGATGGGGAGGAGGCCACTTCGGGAGCTTTGGAGGATGATGATGAGCATCAAGAGGGAGGAGACTATAGCCCAGAAGAAGAAGAAGTCGAGCTTTTGTTGTATGCCTTATCGGAGGTGCAAAGACCGTCTACCATACGTTTGATAGCATGGGTGGGCAAGCATGAAGTTTCTCTCTTGGTGGATGGCGGCTCTTCTCACAACTTCATCAACTCCGGCATTGTGAGGAAAGTTGACTTGAAAGGGCGGCCGTGGAGCCTTTTGAAGTGAGGATTGCAAGTGGTGAAAAGCTCTATTGTGAAGTAGTGAGGGACGTTCGCATGAATGTCCAAGGATAAGGATCAAGGCCGATCTACACATCTTGCAATTAGTCGGTCTTGACATTGTGTTGGGAAATGCATGGCTAAGAAACTTGGGCAAGGTGCTAACCGACTATAGCACCATGGCCATGGAATTCATGATTAGAGGCCAAAAGAAGAAGTGGACGGCCATGGGGAGTAAAGAAGTGCGGCCTTGCGAGGCCAACATGATTGAAAAATTGTGCAAAGGAGGAGCATCTTGTTTTGCCATTCTAATGACCGGGCAACATCATGAACAAGGAAACCAAGGAGAAGATGAAATGAAGGGAGTTCCTTCAAGAATTCGGAATCTACCTGAAGCACATCAAGGAGTCTTGAAGGTACCTACTACTTTGCCTCCTCCAAGAAGTTTTGATCATTCCATCCCGCTAAAATGAAGCTACACCAGTGAATGTCCCACCCACCAATATGCTTACTTTTAAAAGAAAGAAATAGAAAGGTAAGTAGAAGAGATGTTGAAGCAGGGGTTGATACGCCATAGCACTAGTCCCTTCTCATCCTTGGTTCTACTAGTGAAGAAGAAGGACGGCACTTAGAAATTTTGCACCGACTACCAGATCTTAAAAAAAGCAACCATTAAGGATAGATTCTTCATTCCTACGGTGGATGAAATGCTCGATGAACTACATAGTGCAAGAGTCTTCACCAAACTAGACTTGAGATCGGAATACCACGAAATCCGGATGGGGCAAGAAGATATATACAAGACGGCATTCCAGATGCATCTGGGGCACTATGAGTACCTTGTAATGCTATTCGGCCTTTGCAACGCCCCATCTACTTTCCAAGGCTACAATGAATGAGATATTTCGGCCCCACTTGAGAAAGTTTATGTTGGTTTTCTTTGATGATATCTTAGTCTACTTCCTTTCAATAGAAAAGCATTTCAAGCATTTAAAGGTTGTGTTATCTATCTTGGAGAAACACTGCTTCTATATCAAGCCTTCCAAGTGTGCGTTTGCCCAACCGGAGTTGGAGTACTTGGCCCATATCATTTCGGGAGGAGTGAAGGTGGACCAAAAGAAGATTGAAGTTATGGTGGATTGGCCTCTACCCAAGAATATCTTTGCTCTAAGGGGTTGTTGGGAACCCGCACACGCCGCTGATATTTCAAAAATTAAATCAGATGGCAGCGGAAGAGGCATGCGCGGGATCGATGTTCATCGCATGAACGTTGTTTCGAGACCTTTCGTAATTAGGTAAGAATTAAAACTTTTTAAAACTATTAGGAAGATCAGATTTTCACCTTGCGCGGGTAGATGATCACCACAAATCTGAATTCGTGGTTTTAGGATGATGGTTCGTTTGAAGCCGTTCAAACGTCCGGCCTCTACGGGTATCCACACGAAGCAGAGGACCGATCAAAGCTTTCTTATCTTCCCGGGGTGCTAGCTCCCTTGCAAAGACTTCTTTTGATGGCTGATCTCCTCTCTTTCAATCAACCCTTGATTGTGCTTGAGAGGAGGAAGAAGAAGGCTGAAGATGGGAAGAAGATCAAAAGCCCCTGCAGCCTTCTTCTCTTTTCATGCGTTGGAGCCAAGGAAGAAGACCAAGAGGAGGGAGACGCCTCCTCTTCTTTTCCCTTTGCTGATGGCGGCTGAACCAAGGAAGGGAGAGGGGTGGCCACGTGATGGAAGAGGAGAGGGAGAGCTCATCTAGGGCGCCGGCCCCCTTTGCCCCTTTTTATAACCATCTAGGGCTCCTACAATCTAGGAGCCCTAGAGTTATTTCCTAAGAGGGGCTCTCTTCTCCCTTCTCCACATGGAAAAGGGAGGGGCATATCCCCCTCCTCATGGTAAATCCTAATCCACATTAAGTAGGGTTTGAAATGCCCTAATGTGGTCAAGCCTTAATCCAATTAGGCTTAGTCCAAGGGTGAACCAATTAGGATCCAATCTAGGTAAGTCCTAATCCAATTAGAACTTAAATCAATTTTGACTCAATTGAACTCTTCAATCCTAATCCAATTAGGAGTCTTATTGATTCATTAGATTAATAATTAATTGTGACTTAAGAAATCCTAATCCAAATTAGGACATATTTAATTTTAGTCCTAATCCAATTAGGACTCTATTTGAATCCGAAGTCCTAATCTAATTAGGATTTCTAGGAATCCTACTCCAAGTAGGAATCCTATTTTAATTCAAAATTTCTAATCTCATTAGGATTGTAGGAATCCTATTCCAAGTAGGAATCCCAGTCCTACTCCAAGTAGGATTTCCAGTCCTAATCTAATTAGGACTCTAGGAATCCTACCCGAAGTAGGATTTGTGTTTAAGTCCAATTAATTAATTCCCTTTGTTCCTTCTTCAACTTCTTATCAATCAAATTGATTACTTGTGATTCCTAATCACGATTTCAACCATCGGATCGGTCAATACTTCTAGTGTGTGTGACCCCATAGGTTCTATTCTGACTGGTAGTGAGATATATTATGATCTCTATCACAATATCATTGAAAACTCCTTTCAATGGGTTGGAACGATTCCAACTCAACTCGTTAGGGTTTATCGATCATCAAGATAATCCCTATGAGTCCCACCATCCACCAGTGACACCTAGCAGCATGTAGTGGCTACCCAGCAGAATGGAATGATGAACCTCTAGGTGCAGTTAACATGTGATACAGTCCTACTATCGTGGATCCCTACAAGACGGAGGTCATGGACAACTCGTCAAACCCCATCGTCTGTCATATGTCAAGATTTATTCGACTCGAGTTCGATAGTGAAAAACTCCTTTTCCACTTTATATTACTACCCTGGCCAAGGTCTTAGAACTCAGTCTAACAAATCACATAGGATCACTCCTCTTCTATCAAGGTCGATAGATTCCTTATAGGTGCATACCCTACTCCTACAGTGAACTTACTGCAGCCAATCTACACTGCATGGACCCATATGGCTAGAGACCATGTATGTGTGCAGTCAAACTACAATAACCTCACTGTGAGTAGCCGAAACACCGCAGGTCAAAGGACCAGTCACACTACTGCAACATCAAGCAAGTCACTGACGAGTGGATAGACATCCAAGTGACTTCTTGTCTTGGTCACGCTCAGTACCCTTGTTCTCTAACAAGCACCTGCACTATCACTTCAGTGTCCCTACACTGTGGACTCAAGTCTCGTCCATCCAGAAGGAAAGTGATCTGTGCACTGATCGGATCGATCACCGTCCTCGTGATGATCCATTGATCAGGAGCATTTAGAAATTAATCACCAATGATACATGGCTCAAATTCTCAACTCTTGAGAATATGTATCATCATCTTATTAATTTCTTGGACGATTCATAGACACATAAACAATATGAATGAAAAGATGCCTTTTATTTATTCCATAATAAATAGTCAAGTACAAAATTATGTTCCTAGAATTAACAATGCGTCAGCCAGATTGGCTTCTAGGGCATACATCTAACAGGGGTTTCTTGGGATTAACCAGCTACTATCGGAGGTTTGTAAAGAACTATGGATTGATTGCCAAGCTCTAACCTCTATGTTGAAGAAAGGGGAGTTTGAATGGACTCCAAAATCAAGAGAAGCCTTTGATAACTTGAAGAGGGCTATGACACAAGCACCGGTCCTAGCTCTTTCGAACTTCTCTATTCCATTTGAAGTCTACACCGACGCAAGTGGAGATGGCATTGGAGCGGTTCTTGTGCAACAAAAGAAACCCCTACCCTACTTTTCTAAAGCTTTGGGACTCATGGCGAAGGCTTGGGAGACATATGCAAGGGAACTATTAGCATTGGTGCACGCTGTCAAGGTATGGAGGCCTTACTTGCTTGGAAAAAAGTTTACTATTGTCACCGACTAATAAGCACTAAGGCATCTCTTGGGGCAAAAGATTGTCATCCCGGAGCAATAAAAATTCTTAGTTAAGCTATTTGGCTTTGAATATTATTAAGTGCACATTTGTGCACATTTTAGCACTCTTTTGGACCTAATTTTCTAAAGTTCTCCTGCATATAACGCTTAAAAAAAAATGTAATTCTTTATTTTGGTTTCCGTATTGTAATTAAAGATCCTTCCGGGCCAAGCCTACTTGAAACCTGGGTCACTCCCTATTTTTCCACTACATCATCACGATTCATCCCTATTGTTATCGACAGAAGTTCATCTCAACCAATTGCGATGACCCAATCAAATTGTTTTCATTTTCATTTCGACTATTCCCAATAGCTATGAAATTAATTCTTAATAATGATATTTATCCATGTTCATGGCTGAAAACACTGTTCATATGAACCGTGTTACGAAAAATATACTATGTTCACTGTTCTTCTTCTTCCTCCCACAGTGTTCCAACAGCGTCCAAGCTTTCCGGATCCCACATCCAAGTATCCCGCAGCGCTCTTCAACCTCCCACGTCCATTCCGAGTCGTGATCCCAGCCTTCAGCGTCCATCCCGTGATGCACTCCCGCCTCTCAGCTGTGGCCCAAAGAAGGAAATCCACATCTGTTTCCTTCTCCATTTGAGCATTCTGGGCAAGTATCCAGCATCTTCCCTACCGTCCGGATTAGCCTCCTTCCCAGAGCGCTCCTTCCGTGGTCCAAAGAGGGAAGTCGATGAAGCTTCCGGAGCCTCCCAGCCTCCTCCGCGATCCGCCCAGCCAATCCCGCATCAACTTCTTCTTCAGCCTTCAATCCCAACATGCTCCCAGAATTTTTCCAACGTTCATCACCCACGGATCCTGCGTTCGTTCCGAGTCCGCGTCCCAGCTGATAAGTGCTAAATAATGCATAAATTAATATCTTATTTATAGCACTTATCATTATTTTAATTCACATATTTTGTAAATTTAACTAAAAATTGTATTACCTTCATGATTGCATTTCAATAAATTATCCAAGGTAATTCAAGTTTGATTTGATTATTTATTGATTAAGCTTAATGCATGCAGGTCGAGTCGAGCTCAATTAGGTAAAGCCTAAACGGACACTACATCATTTTACAATTTCACATTCTCCGGAGTCGACTTCAAGAACTCTTCTCCAAAATCCAGTGCTTTCTAAGTTCACCTAAATTTCTCCCCACTCGTTCCAACTCTTTTTCTACATGATCTAATTTTAATCTCAAAAACAATAAAATCCCTTCAATTATTTATTTCTCAAATCTCAAAGCATACCATCTTAGTTGCACGGATCTCAAAGCCTCATCCCATCTCAGCCATTCATCTTGCATCACCCAACTCCACGCCTCTCAAACCCATTGTTTTTCCCATGCATTGAAACAAAGAACAGAGCATCCATGGATCATTCCCCTTCACATGATTCTCCCACTTCCCAGCCATCCACTAGTCATTTTTTTTTCCATATCAATTCCATTTAAATATTCAATATCATCATCTCCCACGGATAAGAATCCTAACTCACCTCCCCTGTGTGCATGCTATTCGGACCAGGATTAGAGCCGTTCATCCCATTTCATCCAAACCCCCAGCCACGTTCTCCTCTTCCGAACCAAGCTAACCTTCTTTTGGATTAACCCCAACGTCCCATGCTCCTCTCCGAATCCCCTGTTTCACGTTCAATCTGTTCCGACTTCATCCTTATCTCATGCCCATCTCCCGGATTTCCAGCCAATGGCAGCACAACCAAATGATCCCAACGTCATCGTCAACTTCTCATCCGAACTTTACTTCCCCTGTTTCGGAACCAATCCAAATCTTATCCCGTTGTGATCCATCTTCATCCAAACAACCCCAGCCACGGAAACAGAACCAGGATCTCATCCGCATCCTTCCGAATATCCTACGAACGGAATTCCAGCTCCCAGCACCTCATGCGTCCTCTCCACGATTCATTCTTATCCCCTCTCAACCGTGAATATCATTCAAGCACCCAGTTCCAGCATCCACGGATGAGCTCAAATCCCCTGTTACGTGTAGCATCTCGTCTTCATCGCCAACCAAACTCAGGATCCATTCAATCATGCATCCCCGCTATCCCCTGTTTCCAGCTCATTTTATCTTCATCCGAATCATCCCAGCATCCTCAAAACAGAATCCGTTTTCAGCCGTGAGCTTCATCCAAACTCCCCTTGATTCATCCCAGCAAAATCCCTTCAACGGATCAGAACTGCAACAGTCCGCGGATCAAGCTCCCCAACCATCTGCCTCTTCGCTCGAATCAAATCTTCTACGCGTCGCCCGCTGCCGTGAAACAGAAGCCGTTCCTCCATCCTCATCCTTTCACTCGGGAAGTTTATCCTCCGGATGCTAACAGAAGATAGAGAAGGCTATAAAAGGGAGTCGATGATGAAGGCTAGAGGCATTCTCTTCCATTCCTCATTCCCCACCGGGAGGGGTTCCACATATCTCATCACAGGCAAAATCCCCCAGGAGACAGAGAAGGGAGGAGAGAATCAGAGACGGGAGAAAGAAAAGAAGAAATGGAAGCTCTCGTCGCTGCCACTGTTCAACTCTTCATGGAGGGCTAATCTCTTCTCTAGGGCTGGATGCAGCCCTAACAAAAGGGATAAGGATTTTATATTTTTAATTTTATATTCTTGGGGTTGTATGAACCTATTGTTTTTGATGAATACCTTCTTTTATTTCATGTTTAATTTCTGTGATTTTAAATATGAAGTTTATACAACTGCTCTTCATGATCATTGAAGTAAAAATAAGATAGTTCATGCTTAAGGAAGATGCGATGTGCTGCCATCTTAGTTAGGGTAGACATTTCATGCTAACTAAAGATGGACTGTGCCTAAATTACTTTGGTGAATTTTTATCTGAATGCTTATTAGGCTTGTAGTCAATTTGCATTTTAATTCAAGAATGAATTAAAAATACAATTAATCCTTGTTCCGATGTTAGTGGTGAATTCCTTGCCCTAGGTTCTCCCAAACTGATATTCTTTTAATTGCATTTTCTTTTATTAAATTGCTTAGTTTAATAGTCTTCACCAACTCTTCCTTTTTAAATATTTTATTTTTTTAAAAGAAAAACAACTATACCCCAATCCCTGTGGATCGATATCCGTAATCACTATCCTACCAGATACGTGCTATTGCGTGGTCTTTAAAGTTGACTATCACCAGCCATCCATGAAGCTTCCAATTCAGCCATCCTCTTCTGTTTCTAGTCATCAAGGAGCCCGTGAAGCCAGCCATCCTCTTCTTCTACCTTCCGCGCATCCCTCACGCGATCAGTGCCCGTCCGCTTTTTTCTCCATTTCAAAAATCCTCCCAGCAAAGATCCCGCAGCCAGCCGAGATGGTTATTGCGCATCATCAGCACCCCGCAACTATAAGAGGTGGGGGGTGCTCAGTTGGTCGAGAGGGGGGGGGGGGAGCTCACATCCGAAAGAAAACAGAGCATGCACTGTTTTGAGGAAGAAAAGAAGAAAAAAAAGAGAAAAAAAGTGCTCCCTAGGGCAAAGAAAGAGAGTTTCTTGTTTTCTTGTTTTTCATTTATTTACAGAAGAAAAGAAGCATTAGGCTTCCAATCTTCCTTTTTACTTTTTGTAATCATTTCTTTTTATGAAATCAATCAATTTTCTCTCATGCAATCTATGTTCCCGGCTTCAATCTTCTTAAGCACTGTTTTCATCCATACCAAAGTTTTCCATTGAATAGTTAAATATTTCATTAAATTTATAAATGCTCTTCGATTCCAAGTATCTGTTTTTTCGTTATTTTCCAATAGAAAACATTATTTGGTAGACTAGAGAATCATTCAACATCCCTGAAGTAATTTTTTTTTCTTATTATTCAAAAATCGGCTTTGAATCCGAGTGAACGTTTTGATTTTTATGCAACTACAATCGCCTCCCTATGGATCGACCTCTTACGACCACTATTCTTCGAGTAGAAAAGTTAAGAGTATAATTAATTTAAAACTTTATTGTCGGTTCTAACAACGATCTGTTTAGTGCATTTTCAGGTAAATAGGAAATTGACAACAAATATGATATTATCTACCAACCCGGGAAGGAGAACAAAGTGGCGGATGCACTTTCAAAAAAAGAAGAAAGTCTTATACTTATGGCGACTGAAGAAGAAGAGCTAACTTCCATGGCTCTTAATGGTGTGAAATGGCAAGTTCGGGACGAAATCAAGGAGGCCAACAAACTTGATTCTAGAGCAAGGAAGATTATGGAGAAGATAGAAGCTTCATCCGAAGGTGTGGCCAACTACAAGCTTAAAGAAGGGTTGATCTTGTTCAAGGATTACGTTTATGTGCCCAATGTTCCCAACTTGAGAAGAAATATCCTTGATCATTTTCATAATAGCAAAGAAGGAGGACACTCGGGATGGTTTCGAACCTACATCCGGATGAAGCATTTTTTCTATTGGGAAGGACTTAAAGCCAAAGTGAAGACATTGGTAGCCGAATGTGAAGTTTGCCAATAGAACAAATATGATCCAAGGGCACCAATAGATCTCATACAACCTCTTCCCATCCCAAGCATGATTTGGGAAGACATTTCTATGGACTTCGTGGAGGAATTGCCAACTAGCAAAGGATTCGAAGTCATTTTTGTGGTGGTAGACCGGCTTAGTAAGTATGCTCACTTCATTCTTATTAAGCATCCTTACACGGCCAAATCGGTTGCTATTACATTTATGGAGTCCGTGGTCAAGTTGCATAGAATTCCAAAGAGTATAGTCTCCGACCGTGATAGAATCTTTATGAGCATATTTTGGAAGGAGTTATTCACACTTCAAGAGACCACATTGAAGGCAAGCTCATCTTATCACCCACAAACGAATGGGCAAACGGAGGTGGTGAACCGAACTCTTGAGCAATATTTGGGATGTTTTTGCCACAACCAACAAGCCAAGTGGGGGAAGTTTCTTGTATGGGCCGAGTATCGGTACAACACCACTTATCAAGCTTCAATCAAGATAAGCCCTTTTGAGTTGGTTTATGGTAGACCCCCTCCAGGTTTACATCGACATGAGAAGGAGACCGCAAGAAATGAAGAAGTGGAGCAAGCATTGGCCGAAAGACATGAAGCCTTAACCAATGCAAGGAGGGAGCTCAAGAAGGCCCAAGAAAGGATGAGAAGATACTATGACAAGAGCTGAAGAGAGGTAACTTTCAATCCGAGAGAATTGGTATATTTAAAGTTGCAACCATACACTCAAAAATCCTTTAAAAAGAATTACAACTACAAGCTCTTTCAATGGTATTATGGGCCTTTTAAAGTACTAGAGAGGATTGGAGAAGTTGCATATCGGTTAGACCTACCCACCTCAACTCTACTACGCTTGGTCTTTCATGTATCATTGCTTAAGAAAGTGGTGGGTGATCCTTCATTGATCAAACAAGACTTATCCACCATTAATGAAGAAAGAAGACTATTGCTACAACCCAAGGAGGCTATCAAGTACCACATATGGAGGAAAGGGAGAGAAACAAGAAAAGAATGGCAAGTGTTGATCCAATGGGATGGAATGCCAAGAGAAGAAGCCACTTGGAAAGACTATGATGAAATGATCCGGCGGTATCCACACTTTATCCTTGAGAACAAGGATATTCTTCAAGAGAGGGGGAATGTTGAGGACCCCCGTAAGCGCCGCCAACCAAGGAGGACATCGGGCCATGAGGAGGCCAATGGAGGGTCAAGCCAAGGCCAACTATGTTGCTTGGAAAGCCTTGGCCAAGCCCCTTTATTCGGCCAAGCACATCCATGGTCGGTCGAGACCATGCCCGTGTCGCGCACATTGTGCCCATGCATGCCAAGCCTCGGCCAAGCATGCCCAACCTCAGCTGAGCCCACCACGTTCCCACATGTGCCCAAACCTCGGCCGAGCATGCCTAACCTTGGCCAAGAATGCCGCACGCGCAGCCCCGCTAAAGCCTTGTCACACCCAAGTCCTGCCGCGGTCAACTTCACTAGCTACAGCGCTGCAGGCGAGGTTCGGGCCGCAGAACCTTGCCTGCTACAGTGCTATGGGGGAGGTTCGGGCTGCAGAACCTCGCCCGCTACAGTGCCAGGTGCACACAGTGCCCGCATGCATGCCTGCTCGCTACAGTGCTGGGTGCACACAGTGCCTGTGCGCGCCGCCTACGCATGCGCGGCGCGCGCCAGGCCCTTGCAGTTGCCCAACCACTGCCTGCCGCACGTGCCAGCCTGCCAGCCACCCTAGCTGCGCACCTTAGGCCTGCCACATCGCCCCAGCACCCTGCTTGGCCCTCTGCCGGCCAGACCCTGCTGCCAGCTGTGCCCAAGATCCTACCACAGCCTCCAGCAGGACAGCCAAAGACTTGCCCAGCCACCAGTAGCCTTGGGACAACCATGGCCAACCTAGGCCAAGCCTTGGCCGGCCTAAGGTAAGGCTTGGCCGGCCTATGCCACACCTTGGCCAGCCTAGGCCTCACCATTAGCCACCCTCCCATTAATTGTTTGTCCCCATGAAGAAGTCCATAAATATGCATTGAGAAAGCTTGTGAGGGCATCTTTTGTCTTAGCAAGAGTTCTTGTATTCGGCCTAAGGGCTTGGGAGAGACTTAGTCTCTTGCATTCGATCTTGGGGTTTATCCAAGACTTGGGCCAGTGAGGACCAATCATAGTTCTACTAGAGTATTTGTAATCTTGTTTTTGGGAATTGAATCAACAATCAAGCATTCCTCTACATATTTTGAGTTTCTTACTTGTGTTCTTAGTTGTTTTCTTTCAAGCCAAGGGTCGGGCCAAGTTGCAACCAGTAGACCTGCTCCTTGTCTTGATTTTCACAAATACTTAGAGTGTCCGAACCCCTTTCGGCGTTACCTGCATCGGCTCGAATCAACCATCTTCCAGGTGCGCACAAGGAGCGTGGGACATAGAGTGGTATGGAGGCTTTCGGGCCGAAAGCTGCCCTCCATCATGCGCACATAGCCATCCCTGCGGCCTGCTCTTCTTGGCCAAGTGCCCGTTGGGTTGATGGGGCGAGATCTGGCGCGCGGGCTGATCCCACATGATGCCGATATCGTGGATGATTCTCTTGGTCAGCCTAAGGTCGGCCGGCCACAAGATACATCAATTGGCCGCTTTGTCCCCCACTTGGCGCACGATCGGTGCTCGGCTTGCGGTGCAGCTTGCTGGGGTCCTCAATAAGGTTGCTTCCTCACCCCTGTGTCGACTCCTTTTTTTTGACTCTTATGGATGTACTTGTTGCTGGAAATTGGACCTGGAGGTGACCGCGGACCGAGGAGGAGGAGCTCCGGCTGGTGATGCGGTGGCGGATGACTGTCTCCGGTGGACCTGCAAGAAGCCTGTGGCCGGGGGTTCCGGCGTAGGCCCTCCGATGCTTAAGTCAAAGAGGGGTTTTCAATGGAGAGGAGTAATGGAGAGAAGTAAAGTATGGATGTATTTTTTGGCCGGGGGGAAGAAGAGAGCCCCTTGCCTAGAGCTCTCCTCCCTTTTTATAGGAGGGGGTGGAGCGGTTACCTGTGATCGGGTGTGATTGTGCGAATCAATGAATTACCATAAACGGCCCGAGATTTCGGGCTAGCTGGCGATCCGTTGAGATCATGTGTATTCAAATGTTGACAGTCGTTGAGGCGAAGATCGCAGGATTTGATCCCCGATATGAAGGACTTGATTTTCGGTGTAGTGGGGAGATCTACTTCTCTCTTTGACTAGGTCTTTCTTGGCCTTGAGGTCGATCGGGCTTAACCCTGCTGAGACCATGCCTGCTAAGGTCATGCTGAGCTCGAGGTTGTGAGCTCTGTGGTTGTCGATGCCGAGACTGAGCGCTCTGAGGTTGGGCACTTTGAGGTCGTGACTGCTGAGAGTATGCTTGCTGTCGTCACGTTCCATTTTTCCCCCAACTGTACTCATGCGCATATAGTGTGTATTGCCATTGTGTGTGTGTCTATATATATATATATATATATATAAAGTACAAGCTATACAAAAGTATGTGTACAAACCCTGTGGGGGCGTTTGGTATGGGGTGATCGTTCTAGGATCAAAAGTGATGTGGGTGGAGGTGATGAGATCACCGTGTTTGGTTGCACCATGGTGATCCTACGTGGTAGTGATCTTAAATCACCTCCACTCCTCAAATCACCCCCCAACTCGGTGATGGGATACCCGTCCTTGAGGTCGGGAATCCAAGATCACCCCAGGGCAGTGATCCTGGGTTGAAAGTTAAAAACAAAAATACCCCTCAAGTTAGCAAAAAATTGATACATCAATATACCATCAATATATTATGTCAATATATATATATATATTATATTGATATTATATATTTTATTAATGATATATATTATATTATAATATATTACGAATCATATTATTATCCCATTATTATTGAAGGTTAATTTTAAAATTCTAGTAGAAATATATTATTATTTTTTATATTTATGTAATGAAAATATTTAATATATTAATATATTACTTCTATTTACATTACTTTTCTAATCAAAATAATTATTAGTATTAAAAAAATCTATTATAAGTATAAATAAAAATATTAATTCTATAAAAAATAACATATTTTTATAAGATTAATAATTTATAGGAGTAATAAATATATTTTATAGGATATATTAATAATTAATATATTGATAAATATATTAATATTTTATTATAATATATTTTATATGATTAATAAATATATGATAAGGGCTACTAAGGAGTTATTATAGAAATTAGTATATTGACTTACATTTTTAATTCATAAAAATTAAAAATACATAAAAAAATCTATCAAAGATATATCAAGAATATTTATGGTATTATGTGGCCAGTAATTTTAGATCCCTATACCATACCAAACAATTTACTCATAAATATTTGAAGATTTTTAACCACTGAATCATGGCCTACTAAACATATTGATCTTACATCCCTCACGCTCAAATGCATGCTAAAAATACCCTCGTCCAACCGTATATAATTATAAACCGACTTCAAAATCCAAAGAGGGCTTCCACTGTTCTCTCTCTCCATTTCACCTCCCATTCCCCTCGCAAAAGCAACCCGAGCCCCTCTCGCTTTGGCGCTCGAGCTCCTCGGCGACAGCGTGGAGCGCAGGACGACGCGTTCGGCCCGCACGCCTACGGTATTTCTTCCCCACTTCTCGCTCGATCCATTCTTCGATTTGTTTAGAACTCTTGCTGGATCCGATTCTTGGCTCTTTTCTGCTCTTTTTTCGAAGTCTAGGCATCGAAATCCTTTCTATTGCGTTGTTTTTGATTGCTTCTGTCTTTGGTGGAGTGATCTTGAAGGTGATCTTTGGATGTCGGCGGTTGTTTTCTTTTTCATTTGGGTTTTCGCGTTGGTTCATGTGTTCTTGGTCGGTTTCTTGATGTTCCTGGGGTCTTTGGAAGATTAGGGTTTGGATTTTAGTGCTTTATGGTATTGTTTTTGGTTCTACGGGAGTTTGTATGCTGTAACCTGTAGTCCATTTATAGCTTTTGGTCGACCCTTTTTTACCCATGGATTCGGTGATTTCTGGACCCAGTTTGTAGGTCTTAGTTTTTCTGGTTTTATTTGCTGATTTTATAGCTTAACAGTTTCTTTGTTGGTTGATTGATGCTTTTCCGAAGGGCTTATTTTATTGTGGATTTAGTTTTCTTAGGAAACGAATGAATTTTAGCTTTATGGCTGAATCATTTATTAGTTGTTTCTCCTTTTCTTTTCTCAATTTAATTGATTGGCTTCTTTAACTATGAAAAATATCGTCTCTTTTTTTTTATTGCTCGAAATTTTTAGTTGTTATTTTCATCTTTTTGTCATCTTTTTTAGATTACTTCTTGGAGAATTCGAGCAACTTAAAGAGCATAACAATGTCTGTTTCCATCATTGCAGCTATGGCAGCAAATACTGCTGCCAATAATAATGCATCTTTGACTGTGGACTCCAACTCAAGGCCAAATGCCAGGAGAAGAACAGTGGTAGTTGTGGAGAAGAAATCAAGTGCTGATATGCTTACTGAAGGAGGAGTTAATGGGGTTAGCAAGGATAAGATGATTGTTAATGGGAAGGATCTAAGCCATACAATCAGGGGAGAATCTCTGCTTGACAGATCAAAAGACTTGTCGCAGTTGAAGAAAGAATTGATTGCTTCCTCCACCATTTCACCACGGCGTAAGAAAGCTATTCTGAAGCCACAGAAGCTGAAGTGGCAAACTGTTCTTAGCATTCTCACCAAGAATTTCATGCTTCTAGCAGTTCTTTTATGGCTGGGGCAGACAGTTTGGAGATGGACTGATAGTATTCGAGACAATACTAACTCACCATTTTCTGCTTTGGATTATGATGGTCGGATCTCTGAAGTTCAGGCATCTTTAAAGAAAACAGCAAAGATGTTGCAGGTTCAGGTAGAAGCTGTAGATCAAAAAATCAGAAATGAGATTGGGATTGTGACTAGTGAACTTAGAAAGCAAATTGAAGAACAAGGGGCACTGTTGGAGGAGGAATTGAAGAAGTTGGAAGTTAGGAGTGATAGTTTAGACAAGTCTCTGACTGAATTTAAGGACACGGGTCTCCTTTCAAAGGAAGAATTTAGAAGATTTTGGAATGAGCTGAAGAGCACTAAAAGGCTAGATGGTAGTGATCATGATGTTAATTTGGACCAAGTTAGGGCTTTTGCTAGAGATCTTGTTAAGAAAGAGATTGAAAAGCATGCAGCTGATGGTCTTGGAAGAGTTGATTATGCTTTAGCTTCTGGTGGGGCCAGGGTGGTCAAGCATTCAGAGCCTTATGGTTTTAGGAAAGTGAACAGTTGGTTTTCTGTTCGAAATGGAGTCCCTGCTAATGCTCATAAAATGTTGGAGCCGAGTTTTGGGGAGCCTGGCCAATGTTTTCCCTTGCAAGGAAGCAGTGGGTTTGTTGAGATTAGGCTTAGAACAGGGATCATACCTGAGGCTGTCACGCTGGAGCATGTCTCTAAGGCAAGTTTTTGCTCCAGTTGTTTTTCTGCTTTTCCTTTACAGCTGTGTAGTTATTTTGAGGTATTTTGGTACTTAAGCATTACTGGTTTCTTTCATGTTAGTTCATATAACACCCATTTTAACTCTTTCTTATATGTTAATCATATAACTATTCATATGGTCTGTTTCTTGAAGTATTTGGGACTTGCATTTTTAGTTGCTTTCTTTTAACTATATCTTGTATACAGTTTCCATTTTAACTATTTCTTGTATGTTAGTCATATAACTATTTCTTTTCTAAGCATGTCTTGCATGTGACTTTATTGATGTAAAGAGGTGAATTTTTGAGGTAGGAAATTTGGAATTTGAAAACAATAATGTGACTTTATTAGGAGATATTAGGAGATGTAAAGAGGTGAATTTTTGAGGTAGGAAATTTGGAATTTGAAAACAATAATATTATGGCATGGGTAAAGTTGGAAATATTGTATCAAATGGTCACTTGTGTTTTGGTCATGGTTTGAAGTTTTGGTCAAAGCTTCTAAATTGCTATAAAAAATATTGGTTTTGGATGTGCAACACTATTGTTGGTTTTAGAGTTCCAGTTGAAACTAACTCTTTTTTTTCCCCTAAGAGTGGGGTGCAAATCTGTTGTTGATGGGAGATTTGTAGGGAAGTTTTGCCATTTCTTCAAATTTGGGAGGGTATTATTTTCCAAAAGTAAATGAACTCTGCCAGTTTTTAAAATAATTGGAAGGCGTATGTTGGAAAGGTACAAATTTATCGATAAAGTTTGTTTTTCTTGATCTTAAATCTTGGAATTTAGATTGTCAAATGGTAGATGGTCATCCAGTACTCAATGATATAGCAGAACCCCAATGTGTAACATACTTTTTATCTTCAATGTTTAAGAACCAGCTACAGCCCTTTTTTTTTTTTTGGTGTCTTTTTGTTCCATAATAAATTGCGTTCTCAATATGGAGATGTTCTTGCTCAATCTTAAGGGACTTATGTGAGTAAAAATCTTAATTGGTTAGTATTAGTTTAGAACTTGTGTTGGTTAAGATTTATGTTTTTATGAGCTTTTTAGTTATTGTTCTATTATTTTCTCTAAATTTAAATTGCTTTCGGTATTGTAACTGCATTTTTTTTGGGTATCATAATTGTTGGGTCAAGTACTGGTGGCATAAATTCTCCTCCAAGACCTCTCCCCCCCCCCCCCCCCCCCCAAACAACAAAAAAAAAAGGAAAAAAAAAGGGTACCATATGCATGTCTATCCATGTGTCCTTCGAGACATGGCTATTAAGCATTAAAATTTGCAAGCCATGATCTTGTCAACTGTAAAGTTTTATAATGGAATAGAGGTTTGGAGATATGTTACTAGAGTAGATGGATCTGTCAGGCTTGTCATGAGTATGGATGTGAGGAACACAAACAGGTTTTTTAGAGAAAAGTGCCGTGATGAGTATTTTCTACATGCATTTCTTAATTTAGTATGGTTCTCCATTGTTATTGCTAGCTCGAGAACTACATAGGTTGTTAGGGAGGGTGAGTTATGGAGCCATCTTTTTGAGGAACTGAGTTGGCAGGGAAAATATATGGTGGGTCTTTTTCTCTTCTTTGGCCTGGGCAGTCAGAAGGAGGACTGGAAAGAGTGGAGCTTGTTATGTTGTTCAAGGAAAGAACATCATTGGTGGAAAGGTTGATGTAGAATTGGGCAAAATGATGAGAAATAATTGAATCCACGACTCTGGGCAGATCCGTTGCCCCAGAAGCTATTTTACTAATAAATGAAAGAGAAAGTATTTGAAGTTTCTTCTCAGACAGCCAAATTTTGAGGTAGAAGAATGTAATACCCCTTGAAGGAATTGGACTTTTTATGATCCAAAACATCACAACTCAAATTAATTAGTTTTGCAGTACGATCCAGTAAGTGGGTCCTGAAGAACTCTCTTTTAATTGAATTAAAGGTTTCTTAAATTTGGTAATGAATCAGGTTGAAAGCATCTTATACATGAGTGATATGGCTGTGTTTGGCGTTGCTTCTGGAAGCACTTCCTTAATTTTTTTTTTATTGAGTTGCACCTTTTCATATATTTGGCATTTGGTGACCACATAATGCAGCAGCATTGTATTTTTGCAGTCACGTGTAAGTGTAATCACAAATGGCTTTGATCAAATCTGCAGCTACCTAACCTTGAACAACCTATGTTGGATTTGGGTTCAATATTTGGGCTCAAAACCAAGTTATTTACTTATTTTGACCAATGTTTTTGGGTAATATTGAGTCAAATCTAGTTTTTGGAGAGCTTCCAATCCATTTTACTAGGCTTAACTGCAAGTTGACTAAAGATTAAGGTTCAGGCCTTTCATCCAACCCAGGGATCTAGATATTGGGTTAATTGCCTTTAATTTGGTTGACATTATTGAATTTAGGTCTACCCAACAAAAATGCCTTTGATTGAAATGAAGAAAGAATGAGTATTTAACCTTTCATTGGGTGGAATCATCACCAAACAAACATGAAACATATTATCATAAGCATATGCTTGAACTTGGTTTCCCTAGCTTCTCCTAAAAGCCACTTTGTATTTTGTGCTTTTTTAGAAAGGGATTTTTTAATGCAATGCTAAACATGTTTGTAGAATATATGTATTATTGGAAGTTTGAAATTGTTCTTTCGAAAATCTTAAGGTAAAAGATTTAGTAATCAAATTTTAGTTTGACATGGAGAAAATATGCTCATATAATAGATTGTAGTGGTGGAATTAAAAGCAGCTTTCTCCAATAAGGATTGTTTTTGTTGTTCACATGCGCCATCGCCGGTCGATCTCATATATGCATGCTTTGTGTTCATGTTCTGCACCCTGTATTTTATACCATACAACACTTGCTTTTATTGCATTGAATTGCTTTTCTATGGGTGCCCATCCTTAAGTGGTATTGTAGCAGTTAGGTTCTTTTCCCTCTTTCTCTAGCAATGCAGCTTGTGGAATGTAAGTTTGAGAAAACATGACAAACAAAATATGAATACAAATAATTGAATATTGTTAAATAGAATCAATATAAAAAATAATGAATAGATATTGTTAAGTGAACTATAAGGAAGAAACACAAGACATATAATATTGTAGTAAATCAACTAAAAATAAAAATGTTTTAAGTAGGACATATTTTAAAAATATATATATAAAAACATTAAAACATGAAACCAAAAAGTGAAAGAAATTGAAAAATATAAAAATATATTATAAAAAATGAAATAAAAAAATAAAACCAAAAATTCCAAGTAGAAAACTAAAGAAAAGAACAAACAACAAATAAAGAGATAACGAACTCTTGGTGGGGATTTGGATTGAACTGGTAATCTTTTTAGTTAGAGTGGGAAGAAGGGGAAAAAGGGTTGCATTAGCGGGCGCTCTCGTGCACGCTCATGCATGAGAGAGAGAGAGATGGGGGAATCCGCCTGAAGTGGGCAGATTGGAGTCTCCAATGGCCAATAGTTGAAATTTAGATTCTTAAATTATGGGGAGAACAATTTTATTGAATTTTTAGTAAGTTGAAAAAGAGTTTATTAATTTAAAATACTAAAAATTCAACAAAAAAATAAAAAGAAATAATACTAGTGTTTGCAAAATATGTTCTAAAATATGTAAAGTTTCTGTTAAAAATAATTGCTAGAATAGGATATGCAGAAAAGGACTAAAATAAAAAGGGATATGTTTTGGCCCAGAAAGCTATAATTAATTAGTATTATAAGAATATGGAGTCAATATCAAATTCCTTAATTAAATTAATTATTCGTTGATTCATGCTGTTTTCCTATACTAAGAGGGGAACCTAACTTTGAGTTTCACAGTCTTGCATGTGGAGTCTTGGGTATTGTATAAAAAAAAATATTGATGTATGAAATATTCCTAGAACATTTCTAATGTTCAAGACCATCTCTTTTTTAGATAGTATGGATAACTACATGCTTTTTGCACATCTTTTTTACCTTTTCCTAGTTGTAAATTGTGTTGCTTAACCTCCTTGTCTGTTAAGCTATATTTTCCTTTGGGCCCTGTCTTTACTTGCTTAATGTGAACTGTAGTACTTTCTAAGTCTAGAAGATTCTAAATTGCCCCTTGAGTCCATGAGCTAAAATGATGACCTGTTAGGTTGGTTGCTAATTGCCGATTGACCTTTTAGATTTCATGGGAGGCCCCTCTGTTGTCTTTTGCTGTTTTGGATAGGAATTCAGCATTAATTCTTAGTCACTTCATGTTTGTTGGTCATAAAAATCTGCTCACTCCTTCCATTTGGTCTCTTGATGTTTTCCCTCATCCCCAGATAGGAAAAAGTTTGGAGGATGAGTTAATGATCAGCTTATGTGGTTAATTATCATTACAGCATATGTGCATCAGATGCACAGTTTTCCTTGAATGCTTTTGTAGAGAGCAGCTTTGATGCTCATATTTGGTCTTCAATTTCAGTTAATTAAACATAGTATTCTTTATAGGGACCTCCCTTCCATGGACTAGAGGCTACTATGTCTTTGACTGGTTCGAAATGGTGAATATTAGTTCCCATTAAGCTGGAATTAAATGACATTATAGAAATTCGAGAGTAAATTTAAAACATTCTCAATTTTCTTATGCAATGTAATAGGGTTCTCCCACCTTCAGCTGCCTCTTTAGCCAAGCCCATACTCAATTTGAAATCTGAATTTGCAAGTCCTTGCAGTTTAGCTTTAGGGCTCTTTTATATACGTGTAATGCATGTTTGAATGGGTGTCATTCATGTTGTTCCCACGTTGTCTTCAATTTTTTTTTGGTAAATTCATCATATCAATGGATTAACCATGTTCAGATTGATATTTCCCACTTATTGATGTTCTCCATGTTTGTGCTTGTTGCCTTGATCATTTCCTTAATCATGCTTGCATTTGTGTGTGCTGATTGTCAGATTCGATCGTCTTTCTTATATGTGAATAGAATGGTGATATTCACTTCCTGGGCCTGAGTCAAGAGCAGATGCAAAAAAATTTGATCATGTAGGAAGCTCTATGTAGGTAATACCAATATTATAGAAAAACATATTCCGACCTTGATTTTCACTTTTTGAAGATCATGTGATATACCACTTAAAGAAAATGACAGAAAAAATTAACATTTTTGTTTTGTTATTAAACTAAAGGTGTAGGATTAAGATTGTGGAACAGGTACTTGAAGTAAAGGATTCTAACTATTACTCTTATTGCTTGGTTTCATAGAAGTGGACTTGGTAGTTATTTAAGTCATGTAAGTGGTTTATTTTGAGTGTTTGAGTGTACGGAAATCAACTAATTGGTGTTATTTGTTTAATCAGTTTAAGTTCCTGAGGTGCATCCTTGTTGTTGAAAATGATTGTGTTCGAACTTTGTTGCTATGTTAGATCTGACTAGTACAGGGTTTGGGTAGGAAAAATAACTTGGACCCTGTCTGGTTTTTCAAACAGGTTTTATTTTATGTCAATAGTGTTACCTGTTCACTCCAAATATTCAGTTTTTGACATGTTGTCTGCTTGGATACTTGGGGCACTCCTTGACACTCTCCTTGACACCAGATACAATCAAATCATGATGGCATTATCATTACATCTGTACTTCTACATTTCTCTATGAAAGTTAACTTGTCTAACATCACAATCAGCCATCAGTTTATTAAATTTTATGAACTTAAGGAGCATGAGCCTAGCTCATTGTTCATCATATAAGCACATCAATACATATTTTATAAATATAAGATGTAGATGCGTCTGTGTGACTAAAGTTTAGAAGATTTGCATGTTGGATTTTTTTTTTTCGTGGGACACTTGGACATTTGACTCCTATCACGCGTCAAAGTAATATTGGACCCTGATCCAACACATGGATTTAAAAGATTGCTGGGTTGGACCGGGCCTGATTGGGTTAGGCATATTTTGCTTGCTGGTCTACCTGACAGTTTGCAGGCCTACTCACATTTTATGTATACTGCTTTGTACTGCATATGGTAATGTGTATAGGTTAGATGTGCATCCATGATCATGAAATGGACATAGATTGTAATTATAGCACTTGATCTTACAACATTCTTCATTTTCTAGGTAAATAAAATATTCTTTATTAGAAAACATCTTTTTAAGGAGGTATTGGCTTGAGAGAGGTTCCAGATTTAAATGGTATTGATATCTGTGGGATTCTTTTAATGGCATCTGATGGAATCTTGCTGTACAAAAACCAAATCTTAATAAATTTAATCACCCTGTGCGCTCTTTTGGTGCTTTTAACTTGTCATACTTATAAAAGATATATTTCAGAATAGGTTGACTAATTTTAGTCTCATAGGAAGTTTACTTTTTAGTTCCTGTATCAGTTCTTATTTTTTAGTGGAACATCTTCAACTGCCCCCTCCCATCCTCTCTTTTTTTTATTCATCCCCCTCAGATGGAATCTTAAGACACACTATTGTTCCCTTCAGTTTCTTCAGTTATGTCGCATCTGATCTATTGCCCTTTATTTCTTACAACGAAAATGGTAGGGGAACCTCAAAGTTCACATCTCACCATTGATCATGATGATTTTGTAATTTGTATGCGCTCTCATATGTTGATGAGCATGAATTGCAGTATTCAACCATAGAATTAAACAGTAGATCTTTTTGGTTGATTCAGTTAACCTGTACATCATGCTATAATTGTCAAATTCACATTATTATTCATTTATGTTCTAATTATATTTCTGAACATTACCTTTTATTTGACAACTAGTCCAAGGATAGTAAGAGGCTTCTCTGATTTAGCTTATTATATCATTATCAGAGTTATATCCTGAAATATATGTGTATATATATATACACACACACATATATATGTATAAAAATGTATGTATATGTATGTATATATGTGTGTGTGTATATATATATGCGTATATATACATGTATATATAAATATATATTTAGCTTATTATATTACTATCAGAGTTATATCATGGAATATATGTGTGTGTGTGTATGTATATATATGCGTATATATACGTGTATATATACATATCTATATATATATGTATACACATATATACATATATAGATATACATACACATATATATGCGTGTGTGTATGTATATCTATATATGTAAACATACATATAAAGTGGTATCAAAGCCACGTGGTGCTTTTTACGGAGGTAAGTAGTGGTATCTAGTTCTGTGGCGAAGAGGAAGGCTAGGTGCTCTAAGGCATGTGGAGCAGTAGTGAGTCTCGTGTTGTGCCCGTTTAAGTTGAGAGGGTGTGTTAAGGGCTTTTAGAGATTGTGACTGAGCATTGTCCAGAGTATCAAGAAAGAATCGGAACCATGTCTACATTCATGAAGTCCCTCACAAAGAGGCATGTTAGGACTGACAACTATAAGAAACCCGTATTATTAGGACCATGCCTGTAAAAAACTTCCAGTCTATATGTTTTGAAGCATTAAAAAAGTGTATAGAAAACTGCAAAATACCAAAAATACCTGTAAAAGAAATATATTATCAGGGTAGCTTCCTGTCTAAAGCTAGCTATTATATTAAGACTATAGAGAGAACCCTATCTATAGACGCAACTCAAAAGACAATCCAACTTCTGAGATCAAAAGATCTAAACGAGGTCCGATCTCAGTCAAAATACAACTACCTTCACATAGGATTGGTGCAGGTAGCAGTAAGACACCTCTAACCAGAAAAGGTCTTAATACAGCCATCCTTCGATGCCTAAGAGATTGTAAAAATCTAAAGTTTTCTGACTCTCTCCTAGGTCTTATAGAAGCCAACCTAATCGAAGGACCGGTCTTCTTTAATACCTTCCCTGACTTCTCATTATCTGTAGGTCACAACCATGATGACTATTAGCCCTGGTTCTAGGAGAGCCACTCCTAAGGGGCTAACAACACTATTCATGGCTAATCCTAAAAATAATTACATCATGCCAAAGTGGCTTAAGTGGGAAAAAATCACTCTTTTTGAGAAATGGACGTTAACCCAAGCGGTAGACCCAAAGAAGGCTTAGAAAACTGAGGCCAAAAAAATAATTAAAATGCCAGACAGTGACGTAGAAATATACTTCTCGTCCAGGAGAGTAGAGGTGAGAGTATGGAAAGGGAGGGAGAGTGGCGGATTGTGGAGTGAAGTGGAGATCGGAGAGATTGAGTGGATAGGTGGAGAGTGGATGTGAGTGGGAGAGAGTGGAAGATATTAGGGGAGAATATGAGTGGAAGGGTGAGTGGAAGTGGAAGAGGAAGAGAGAGTGGTTGAGTAGGAGAGAGGGATCGAGGAGTGAGGGTGGAAGCTGCTGATGCCCTGGCTAGTTGCCCATATCGACTTTTATAAATGAGGAGCTCTTGCAGACTTAAGCTTTGTTGGAGTTTGGGACTTAATTCATTCTAAAGTTCAGAGGGTACTTCAGTTTTTTACTGCAGACATCGTGATTTGGAGAATTTTTTCTATACATATTCTGACCTTGATGGAATCTCACTGTAGGCGTCACTTTAGTTTTTTTTACTATGGACATCATGATTTGGAGGGAATTTTTACTGTAGGCATCACTACAGTTTTTTACTGAAGTCGTCTTCTATTCTTGGATAGTTGTGTCGATTTCATCATGCAATCTACTATTTTTTTAGCTAATTCTTTTAATCTCTTAGCCTTAGCTTATATTTAGAAAAAAATTTCTTGTCGGATAAATCGACAATTCTTCGTCTTCTTGCTTGAAAGGGTGAATAGTATGTCACCCTCAGTAGTGAAGAAGATTATCCTGATAGGCTGTGTTCTTCATTTGGTGCTATGGCTGTTGCAGGGCTCTGGTAGTACATGTCTCCATATATTGCATAAAAAGGTTGAGGGGATTCCTTAATCATCTTGAGCATAGTCTTGTATATCTCAATTTGATGATCTTTCTTAGATAGATAAGGATTATGAGTCTTTAGATCCTGACTTACTCGCAATTCTATTTGATATAGATTGTGGATTCTGATGGGTTTTTCTCCAGCTTGTACCCCTGAATAATCAGTTGCTCGTTGAACTGTTTCCATCTTTTAACATAAGTCTTTCGGGTGAAGAATGGTGGAAATTAATCATTTTTTATGTTGAATTCCCATCTGAGTATCCATGGTAATCCAGTCTTAGCACAAAATCTCATGAGGTTGAATTCATTAACAGTAGAATACATTTTGGCTACTGCTTCCTTTATTTTGTCTGAAAGCATATCTGGAGTAGCTCTGAACTTTAACCATTAGTTTTGTAGAACCAAATGGGTAGGAGATTGATATGGATCTAGAATTTCATGAACCACGAGTGTTTGAATTCAAAATTTTGAACGTAGAAGACATTTATCCATGCATCCTGATAATCCCTGTAATTGAAGGGTTCGGTCCCATGATTGTTTTTTACCATTGTTTTGGTGGAGTTTGGGTTAAGGAAAGGATCCTAGCCTTTTAAAGAATAGATCTTCATTATAGAAAGTTTAGAAAAGGCATATTCACCATGACCTTTATAGGTATCATGAATGTAAGCACTTTTGGTTTGAGAGAGAAGAGCTTCATAATAAGCTTGACTCTTGTTCCCTGCTTTAGGGATGTAGAGCTTTCCTTCTGGCAAATATTTTAAGAGATCTTTAATAGTAGAGTTTAAGTCATGTAATTCCAAAGGGAAGAGTTTTTCTTCGGCTTTGGAAATGTATGGACAGGGGGAGTCCTTGATAAGTGGTGTAGATGGTGATGAAGGGGTTTTTGGGCTTTGAGATTGAGATGGCTCAGGCGAGAGGTTTGCTTGGGTGGTGATTTCTTTGGAGAGCTTCTCTCTTTTTGACTTCTCTCAATCAAGAAATAGTAGAGTTAGTTTTCATGTGAGTAAATTTAAAGGAGTAATTTTAAAATTTTGCTTGGAGGCTAACTTTTTGACATTTCTCTGTCAAGAAATAGTAGTTAGTTTCTGTGTGAGTAAATTTAAAGGAGTAATTTTAAAATTTTGCTTGGAGGCTAAAATAGGTTTACTAACCTCCCTTTTCATAGATAACCTTAAAACCTCACATGGTTGTGTTGCCTTGTGAATAGTATCTTTAGTTTTCTTGTTTAGAATTCTTCGAGACTTTATCCAATAACCTATCTTGGTTATTGAGGACCTTTGGGATTTTCTTACCATTTCACAACACTGATCTGTCCATGCTGAAGAATTCTTCCCCGAGCCATCTGTTAAGATTTTCCTATCTTTAGTTTCGTCAAGAAACTAATCAGAAAATTGAGTAACAATTTGATCACAGTTAAATCGTATCACTTTATGAGAGATTGAGATGATTCCAATGCTGGTCATCCATTTATGTCATGATGAATATTTTATTCATAATCTTTTGAAATTTAGAGGGTGCATTTTTTTTAATCTAAAGGGTATTACGTCCATTCATAATGTCCAAAAGGAGTGGTCAATGCCATTTTGTAACGGTCTTCCTCTTTTATCTGGATCCGCCAAAATCCCAATTTTATATCAAACTTAGAGTATATTTGAGAACCTTTGATCCTTCTTTTTGGGTCTTGTTTGTTAGGAATCAAATATCTTATCCATTGCAATAATTTGTTTAGAGGCTTATAGTTGATTACTAGCTTAGGGACTCCTCTTTTCTTGTCAGCCGCATTTTCAACATAGAATTCAGCACAGCTCCATAGGGAGGAGCTTTGCCTAATTTGTTTCTTCTTGAGTAAAGTTTGGATTTCTTCTTTGCATATTTCCAAAAGTCTTTTGTTCATTTACATAGGCCTGGCCTTGGCGGAACCCTTTCGTTCATTAAACTCGGGGACATAAGGTAGGCTTGATGCTTTTTCCAATACGAAAAGGTTAAGGGTAGCTCAGCACAAATGCTTTCTTTAAACTGATTTTCCGAAGCTTTTACCTTTTCTTGAAACTTAAGATTAGATAGGCCTTTAGCCAACCTAGCAATCTATATCTTGTATGGTACTTCATTAACAAACCTTTTTTTATACTCAATCGCTTCTTTTAGCTAATTGAGGAAAGATTCTTCAAGTTTTGTACAAAATTCGAATAGTACCCATTTATCTTCAATTTGAGTTGTGATAACCGTTTCTATGATGGTAAATGATTTGGTTAGGGATAAAAAGAGGATTCTTAATATAACTTGTTGTCTTAGGTTTTTAACTATTAAGACTGAAGTCTTTACTAGCTATAAATTATTTAACTATTATTAAGAATGAAGGTCTTTCCTTAGACATTCTTGTCTATATTGGAAACGCCTGTATTAGGACTTCATGCTTACTAGTTAAAAACCTAAGATAAGGAGTTATCTTATCTAATTAGACCTTTTACTGTCACAGAAAAGGGCATCACAACCCAAATTGAAGGTAAATAGATAACGTTCGAATTTTGTACTAAACCCAAGGAAGCCTTTCTCAATCAGCTAAAAGAGGTGATTGAGTATAAAGAAAGGTTCTTTAATAAAACTATCATATGATATATTGAATGCTAGGATGGATAAAATTCTGCCTAATCCTACGTTCCAAAGAAAGGTGAAATCTTTAGAAAATTAGTTTAAAGAAAATATCTGTGCTGAGCTAACCTCAGCCTTTTGGTATTGGAAAAAGCACCAACTCTACCTTATATCATTGAGTTCAATGAACAAAAAATTTCCACTAAGGCTAGGTCTATACAAATGAACAAAAGGCTTTTGGAAATATGCAAAGAAGAAATCCAATCTTTGCTTGAGAAAAAATTGACCAGGAAATGCTCCTCTTTCTAGAGTTGTGCTTCACTTTATGTTGAAAATGCGACTGAAAAGAAAAGAAGAGCCCCTAGGCTAGTAATTAACTATAAGTCTCTAAACAAAGTATTATAATGGAGAAGATATCCGATTCCTAATAAACAAGATCTAACAAGGAGGATCCGAGGATCTCGAATATACGCTAAGTTTGATATAAAATCTGAATTCTGGCAAATTCAGATAAAGGAAGAAGACCAAGACAAAACGGCCTTCACCATCCCTTTTGGATATAACGAATGGAATGTAATGCTCTTTAGACTAAAAATTGCACCCTCTAAGTTTCAAAAGATCATGAATGAAATTTTCCTTCCCTATACTGATTTTGTCATAGTATATATCGATGACGTACTAATCTTTTCAAGAAATATAAACCAACATTGGAAACACCTTAACATTTTCCATAAAATAATAATAAGAATTGGATTAGCTGTTTGTGCAAGAAAAATAAAGCTATTTCAAATAGAAATACAATTTTTAGGGTTCAAAATTAGGTATGACCAAATTGCTCTGATGAATAGAGTTATAAAATTTGCGGACAAATTTCCTGATTAAATTAAAGATAAAAAACAATTACAGAGATTTTTAGGATGCCTTAATAATGTATCAGACTTCTGTGAATCTCATGCAAAGGATAAAAAAATCTTAAATGACGAATTGAAGAAGAATCCTCCAGCATGGACTGAGCATCACACAAAAGTAGTAAGACAAATAAAGAAGGTAAAATGCCTTCCCTACCTGAACATAGTTCCCCAAGATGTATTCAAAATTGTTGAAACAAGTGCATCTGACCATAGATATGGAGGTATATTGAAACAGAAAATAAATGAAAAGGAATACTTGGTAAGGTTTACTTCTGGCACTTGGAATAATACTCAAAAGAATTATTCGACTATTAAAAAGGAAATACTTGCCATTGTCAAAATTATTTCTAAATTTCAGGGAGATCTATTAAACCAATAATTTTTCCTGCTCATTGACTGTAAAGCAGCAAAAGATGTTGAAAATTTAGTTTCTAAATAAATCTTTGCTAGATGGCAAGCAACACTTTCAAATTTTGATTTTACCATTGAATATATAAAAGGGGAAACAAATTGTCTTCCTGATTTTCTTTCTCATGAATTTTTACTGGGAAATGGAAAACAAGAAGGTGCTCATCAATCCATCATTTCAAAAACCAAACCATCAACCATAGGGAAAACTATCCCGAGAAGAAACTAAGAAGAAAACCTTCTTGGCTGAAACTCGGCAAATATCTCTATTATTTAACCTAGGAGTCTCTTTGGAAACCTATTCCATCATAAGTGGAATATGGGAAACTCATATCCTAAATAAGAAGAAAGATTTTAGAAGGGCTATGATAGCCTTTGTCCATCATTTAGCAGAAAAGGAAGAAACACTAAGAACCATCAAAGAGCAAATTAAATGGTTTGGCGAACAATCATTGAGGCAAATCAATCTCTATGGTCTATGTAACCTAACAGAGATGCCCTCAACGGTCAAGTTCAAAAGGCTGGACTCTTGGGAAAAGGCCCAAGAAGTTCTAAACAAAGAACTTCAGGATATTATTCATGACCTGGCAACACAGCCTCATGAAATCAAAAAAACTGTTCAGGGAACTAAAAATATTCCTAATGAATGACCTAAGCTTCTCCAAATTGGCCTTTCACTCCCTAAACACCTTCACCAATGATAATGAAATCAGAGCAATGAATAAGGAGCTTGTCAGGCTGATTTCGGTGGATTGCTTCGCCACTCTTAAAATGTTCCCTGCTGTAGTATCTGCTCTATTATATGAAGTCAAGAGAGAAGACTTTTAAAAGGTAGAAATTTATAGCAGGATGGAAGAAAGAGAAATAGCAGAAGTTATTCACCCATTTCAAATTTACCATATTGGACATATTGGACTCTTCGGCCATGATGAAGACATGCCAAATGGTAATAAGGGAGGAAGAAGGCCTTCTAGAAGGATTTGATCTTAGAAAATACAAGATCTCCTGATATATAGAAGTATACAACAAAGCAAAAGAATTTGAGCATTAGAGGTGTTGGTCAGACAGAAGGATTTGGGCAACCACTGAACTAGCAGCAAACATGCAGGTTGAAGAAAGCTCAGGGGAGCCTTTGCTGAACATCAATAATTCCCTAGAAGAAGTTCAATATGAGCTACTTGTCCAAGAGAGCATCAAGGAATGCCTTGCCCAAGCAGACAATTACCTCGAAGATCGCCTCTATGCCCAGAACCATCTTGACTGTATTAACTATTAGCAATATGTTAGACAACCTTCGAAGCTAGACAACTTGAGGAAAGAAAGCTACCAACAGGAAGAGACAACTCTGCAAATTCCAACAAAGAATATCAGCACTGCAAGACCAAAACAGAAAATGACTTCAGTAAAGGCAAGATGAAGCCACCCGAAGTAACACTGAAGATCAGATGTGACGACAGCAAGATTTTTTTGAAATGTCTATAGTAAAAAACTGAAGTGACATTTACAGAGATTTCCTCCAAACCATGATGCCCATGATAAAAAAACGGAAGTGACATCTACAGTGAGATTCCCTCCAGATCATGATGTCCATTGTAAAAGATTGAAGTGACGTCCACAGTGAGATCCCTCTAGACTTCAAAATGGTTCAAGTCCCGAACTTCAACGAAGCTTAAGTCCACAGGAGCTCCTCGTCTATAAAAGGCGAAGAAGGTAACCGGCCTAGGCATCCGCTGCTTTCACCTTGACTCCAGAATCTCTCTCTCCTTCATCCACTCATCCTTCTACTCATACACTATCCTTTCCACAACTCCTTGCCAACTCTCTCTCATCCCCTCATCAGCACTCCACCCAATCTCTCCTACTCTCCAGTGTTCTCTCTCCCAATCTCTTCCACTGTCCATTCTCATCCACACTCCATCTCTCCACTCAACCTTTCATCTCTCCACTCCACAACCTACTACTCTCTCTCCCTCCATACTCTCCCACCTCTACTTTTCTGAACCGTCATCTATTATTAGAGTGTTCTTCTCCTCTATTAGTGTACATTCAAGCGTAAGGAAGATCTGCAAAAACTTTGTAGCCATCGTTTCTACTTTAATATTAAGTATTTGCAGTTTCTATTTTATGCTTATCTCCATATTTACTATTTTCCTCTTCTATTAAGCCGGAATACGGAGCTAGAGCAAGGTACTGTAGCAAAACATTGTAACAATACTGTAGCAATGGAATTGTAGCAGCACTTAGCAAGCATAGTAGTGCTGTAACACGGCAAATTGCCTCTAATAGTATTACGTTTGGATTGAACTGTAACTCTCAGTTAATTCATCTATCAGATTGGATTGTAACACACAGTTAATCTATCTAAGATAATTATTTGTAGACTAGTTTTATGTTTTTTTTTGTTTTGACCGTTATTAATATGTTTTCTCTGTTTGTCTGTAATTAATACATTTGCTTAAGTTTGTAGTTAGTAACTAGTTTCCTGATAGACAAGCGATGAGGTATATACTATGCCTGCAACTAAGATATACCAATTCGCTCAAACCCAGGAAACTAGCTACTAACTACAAACTTAAGCAAATGTATTAATTACAGGCAAACAGAGCAAACATACTAATAACAGTCAAATATAAAACAAGCATAGAACTACTCTACAAATTATTATCTTAAATAGAATAACTGTGTTACAGTCTAATCCAAATGTAATACTATTTGAGCAAAATACTTCTCTTTTAAGTTTGAGCTAAAGGATGGAATTGAACATTTTATTTTCAAAATCATGTTTCCACGAAATGGAATATGTCAATTACTGCAGTTAACCTTTGGCTTGACATTTGGCAGTAGGTGTAGTAATTAGTATTACTCAAACTCTTTCTTTAGTTATATCAATTATTTATTGTCAGTTTTTTCCATCTCAGTTCTATCAAAGTGCAGATGTTAACCACATCATCATTCTTCAAACCATCACTGATGCCTCTATCTTGGTATATGTGCAGAGCGTGGCTTATGACAGGTCCAGTGCCCCCAAGGATTGTCGGGTCTCTGCATGGTTTGAATCACCTGATGGTGACCCATCCAGCCATGCCAAGATGTATCTCTTGAGTGAGTTCTCTTATGACCTTGACAAGAGCAATGCACAGACCTTTAATGTAGAGGCAGCCGACTTGGGTGTGGTCAACATGGTGCGGCTGGACTTCACCTCCAACCATGGGAATTCAGCTTTAACGTGCATTTATCGCTTCAGGATGCATGGCTACGAGCCGAACTCCTCAGCAGCTATGGCTTTGCAGGCCTGATAGAGAGTTGCAGTGTTCTTATATGTTGTGCACTGAACCTCAGCTTCTATACCCTCATCAGTTCCTGGCTGTATTGCTCATCCTAACATCCCCTTCCTCTCCTGCTTCTTCAATGGGGACTGTAAATCTTTTAATTATTTGTTGCTCCAATCATTTCTATTACACTTAATAGGAAGGTATTGAATGGTGCCATTTATGCCCAGCACCAACACCTAAACAATCTTCAGTTCCTTGATACCTTTTGCAATCATTTGATCCCTGAGTCCAGGTATTTCTGGACCTTTAAAGAATGTGATAAATTAGCCGTTGAGAGTATGGGAACTGAGAGGAGTGGGGGTGTCTTTATTAACATTCTCGAGCAGGAATTTGCGGGGGCTCCAAGCTGGCACCACGGCTTACCTAATTCCAAATGGGACGTTGTTGGAATACCGTGCATTTTCGTGCCGGTGGTCTTGCAAAGCAACATATTTAAAAACCAGGCGAATGATTTCTCTTATGTTCAAAGAATTTGCATCGTAAGCGTATAACATATTATTAACGGCAAATAACATTCTGCTATGTCAGAAGTTTAAAAAGACGTACAGTGGACAAGCGTCACAATCGAACATCAGTTATCTCTTTTCTTAGTAAAGCAGGATTTGCCTATGGTATAATGAGTGTGGACGCATCTAGAAACATGAGGTACGCTTTATCCCTAACATCCTGTGGGCAGTTGCTAGAGGAGTGATACGCCATGTGCCAAGCCACCTAGTCTGCCCTCTTTGAATATTTGAGATGCTTTAATACAGGTCGTTCTCTGGGAGATATGCCAAACATCAAAAGAGCTGTGGGCGAACATCTTAGTATGGTTGGGGCAGTTTGTTGATCTAGTTGATCACTGTTCGAGAATCATCCTCAATCCATATCAAGGCCGTATGTAACTGCAATGTAGCATACACTAACCTCTCCAAAACTGTAATAAGTTCGGCCATAGGGAGGGGTGCAAATGTGTTGGGTTAGACTGGGTCATGAGTGACCCGATTCGCCTCGATCTGGTTTATTGTTCGCATCCTAATGTTGGACCCATATCCAACCTAATAAAAGATCAGATTGGGACAGGTCAAGTCTACGGCTAAAATTTTGATCCAACGGATCATTTGGATCGGGTCCGGTCCATGTATAATCTAGTTCCAACCCAAAAAGTTCGGGTCCGGGTTAGGTTTGAGTCCGATCCAGGACACATATGTATAGTTCTAAAGTGAAAGTTTAAATTTGGATACAAGAAAATCCTAGCTTTATCATGAGATATGAATATCTTTTGGAAGCATATTATGACATATTTAGTATGAATATCCCCTATAGATTATATGAATTATTATGTTTAAAGATATTTAATAGAATATCAAATGAGTCACAATATCAATCTACAATTTAAAAGTTAAGCTTCTCATTTGATGATATAACTCAGCTATCTAGTTTGCTGCAACATCCCCTATATCATGCGAATAAAATCAAATTAAGAAGCTTGGATTGGTGGGATGATGATACCATATATTTCAAACCAATAACTTTTTGATGGATGCTACCATTATATGGGGCTAATCTTTAATCGGGACTTCAAGAAAGTAGACTATAGGCGATAGACCGGCTTAACACCTCCCTCACCTTGGGTTGACGGGTATATCAAGTTCGGATTGGTCGGGTAATAGGTTAGAAGACCCAAATTAGACCCATATAACAATCGGGTTGGGTTGGGCCAAAACTCAATAAACCTAGACCCAACCCAAAATGTGGAGTAGGTCCATATTTGGAACCTGGCCTAGCCTCATGCCTCATGGGTCCTTAAATCGGATCTAGATCAGGTTTAAGTGAGTTCTGTTGGGTCGGATCATAGGTCAACCTAACCCATTTGCGGCCTTAACCATAGGGCCATTGACATTCATCAGCCTCTTATCTCTTATAATCAAAACTTTACAAGCACAATCTCTAACAACAAAAACTACTTCTGCATCAATGCCATTCCCTAACACACTGCTATCAAAAATTTTCAAAGTGCCTTGGATTGGGGGTCCCTAGGTGATGTTAATCACGACCGATGGGATGCAAGAAAGAGAACCCTAGATTTTCATAGTCCTTGAAGATGGGCGAGAGAGAAGGTCGTTGAAGATTCTCTCTCATTCCTAGCCCACCAGATTTGGTATGCTATAGAACATCATAGCCTAATAAGATCTATAAAATTGGGATGAGAATAAAGAGCTCGAATACCTTCCACAAATTTTTGAGTAGAGGTGACCTAAACTAGGATCAGGAGAGTAGATAAGGCAAGATTCCAAAACTCCAAGGCAATCAGGCAATGGAATAAAACATGTTGATATCCTCTACCACACCCTATCAAAGATTACAATGGAATATAACTGGAACTGCCCTTCTAGCTAAAATAGCACAACAAAGAATTATATCCCATGCAATCTTCATAAAGAGAGTGAGACTTTGGGGTGTACCTTTAATTTCCGAATCCATATAGATTGGCAGTTTTGACTTTAAGATTGCTAGCATAGCTCCAACCCAACTTATCATCAGAGATCTCTCTTGGAATTAGCTTGGCTATAATCAAATAGACATTCCTTGTGGAACAATTGGCAAATGAAGTTGGCTTTCCACAGCTTTTGTTCATCAATCAAATTAACTATTGACAAGTTATCCAATTGATTAACGTCGCAGAGGCAAATCCATCTATTGATTGGCAAAGGGCTTATTCATCGATCGTTCATGATGCTAATCTTGAAGCCATCACCAATTATCCACCGGAAGTTCGACATAATAATGGGACCATGCTTATAGAGTTCCATCCACACTATAGAGCACCTTATAAGCACAATCGTGGGGAGTTGAGTGACCAAGCACCATATTTTAATTTCACTACTGATGTGCCTTAGAGCCGACTACAGCTCATACAAATGGTTGGCCAACCAAAACTCTCTCCAAAGCCTCTGGACTAGATCAGCTACGTGGTAAGCCTAGGAAGCACGCAAATGATGTTTCGAATTTCAAAATCTCCTTGCTATTGGCAACATCTTGGCCATGATCCTAGATGGTTTCCAAAACCACACCTACGAAACATACAGGTTGTGATGCGTGTGGGAAACGTTCATGCATAATTCTTGGAACATGTGGTGGCCCGTCAATCATAGCCGACCCACATGCTCGAGTCTTTCTACGAGGGGGGTTGGCTGTTGCCTATACAACCCATTCTCAAGGGGGTCTTTCAAGTAAGTGCTCTTGTGCTCTAGCGAACCATTGCACTGTTACATCTAAAAATTTCTCCTATTTCCTGAGCATCAATCTAGCTAAGGTATTGGAGGATCCCCCGACAGACACTCTCCGACAAGAGAACTTCTTTATCTTTGCTATTTTAGATCGGAGCTCAACTACGGACTCTTGGATGCAACCTGGGCTGCTCCAAAAGAACTACAACATCGCATGACTTGAGAAGCTCGCCGTCGAGCCCTCCAGCATCCTCTTCCACTTAGTTCTTTGATCAGACCGATCCTCAGCGGTAATAGATTGACACTATAGAAAGGGTCGTGATCTCATTATAAGAGGTTTCTTCTCAAAGAAGCAGACAACTCGTCACTATGAAGTCTCGAAGGACACAACCTGCACCTTCTAATGCTCAACCAAGCATGCCGAAGTAGTCTGACGACTCTTTGCAAAGCTCTCAAAAAGATCTATCCCCACCAGAACCATAAGTAGTATCAGCGGTAATATCTAAGCAATTTCAACTACTTATGTAGCAAGTTCGGAAACTGACCACAACCATCAAGAATCTGTAGGAGTCAGCTGCTGATCAGAAGCAGTAACAGGCTCGGAAGCTGAGCCATTTAGAAGTCTTGGTGTAGCTGGGTCATCACTCCCCTCCTCAGAGCTTGGGATGGGCTCAGTAGAGTCGTCATACCCATCCTCGAAGCCCTAGCAAGGTCCCGCATAGTCGTCACTCTCGACCGCAGAGTATTGCACAATATCCTCCATATCAATCCTTCGATTCCCTATCCTAGGAAAAATCAACGTCTAGTCACTCTTCTCCCCACCGGTCTGAGAGAGCCTCCAAGAGGGAGGCATACCTTGATCGCATGATGGATCATCACCTTGAGGCCCTAAGGTAGTGCCAGGCCAAGCAAGGAAGGGATGTGGAGTTCACCACCGAATATCCATTCTCGGCAAGAATAAGAGATAAACTTATCCTTATTTTAAGATGCCGCAGTTGAAGACTTATGATGGTACTACATATCCACTAAACCACTTGGAGAGCTTCAAAGGTCACATGATGCACCAAGAAGACATTGACATTGTACTATGTAGAGCCTTCCCTGTCATGCTTTGAAAGGCAACATGGTTGTGGTACATCGAGCTACAATGGAGCTTTGTTCATTTGTTCAAACAGTTTGGTAGGATGTTTGCTGCCCACTTCATGAGCAACAGGAGGCAAAGAAAGGGTTATGACACCTCTTTGCCATCAAGTAGAGGGAGAGGGAGTCAATATGGGACTACGTTTGCCACTTAAAGGAGGCCACATTTGAAGTCTGCAATCTGAATCACTTGGTCGCTATATCCACCATGAGGAGTGGATTGAAGACACCTCGGTTCCTTTTCTTCCTAGAGAAGAGGTACTCGAGCAACTATGCCAAGCTCTTGACTAGAGCAGACAAGTACATTGGCACCAAGGAGGCTATGATAGCTTGACTCAGCCCCCATCCTAGCTCCTGCTAAATACTATTAGATTTGATTACTCAGATCTATATTGAACCATCTGTATCCTAGTTCGAGTATGATTTGATAAATTTCACTTTGATCAGACTGGCCGGGGGTATTGGGCACTCCTGCTTAGTAAGCCCTGTGAGGGTATTGTAATTTAAGTTTTCTATTTTTTAAAATAATTATGATGAAAATTTAATGAAAAAATATTTTTTGGATATTAAGCTCTAAGAAAGATTTTTGGGATTAATTAGATCTGTTAGATGGATTGAATTCGCAAGGTAAGTAATGCTTCACTTTTTCTAAATTTACTAGTAATCATTAAATTATTATATTCATGACTTATGAGTGGTATTATTTATAATGCACGAATTTGATGGACAGTATATTGTTATAAAATATGTTATTTTGGAATATTATGTCAATATATGATCTTATTATTAATATAATTTATTGATTTTGACACCGCATAATTTTAGAACTGAAATATGAAATCTAAAACTATTTGAATTTCAATCTGGCTATGTTGAGGACTCTACCAATGGAGGCTAATACGCTGGGACATAATTTGTCCTGAAGGTTGTGTCCAAGATGATGAGCGATATACTGTAAGCAAATACATGGTCTTGAAGGACTTTACTGCAAGATAATGCACGAACCACAAGACGATTAGCTGTTGTTATGACCCTACTATAGAAAAGATTTGATCATAGCTCAAGATTGGTAAGATGAATTGAATATTTGAAAGAATTTGAATCTATAAACAACAATTTAATATTCTAAGAAAGATTTGATTCGTATATTAGTACTGCATATATATTTATTTTCTATAAATTATTATCTATTTGATTGCTTAAATTGTTTAGCTAAGTGATCACTACTTATTAGGTTGTCTAGCTCATTATATGATTTTTTTTTTTATAGATTCAGAGAACTAGCCTGATCGGAGTTTTAATATGGAAGAGCGACTAGCAGAACTTTGGCATAGATTATCTTAGATTTGTTTTATTTAAATTGATGTACTACCTTAAAATATTGTTAGAATCATGAGACAATTAAATATTGAGCTAGTTATTGAAATAAAGTTTGCATTATTATTTAAATTATTCCGCTGCATATTTATGATATCATATTGAAATGCCTTGCATGCTTGTAGGAAGAGTTTTCTATAAGTATGAGATAGTTGACACGACCCTCGGTTCATAAACTCAGGTCAGAGGTGCGATAGTGTTAGATAAGTTTCTTTGGAAAGTAGAAAAGGCTTAAGGCAAGATGTTCCTACAAGATGGAATTCAACTTTTTTGATGTTAGAGAGTGCTCTTTTTTACCACCATATCTTTCTTCATTAGAAATTAAGTAACTCTAATTACAAGCATTGTCCATCCAAAGAAAATTGCGGCAAAGTTGAGAAGATTAGAAAGTTATTGAGTATATTCTATGATGCTAGTTTGGTATTTTTAGGTGTTAAATATCCTACATCAAACTTGCATTTTTCTTATTTTTTTTGATTAAGTTTACTTTGAGGCAAGACATACAAAGTATAGATGCTTTCATGCAAAGAATGGTACAACAGATATATGAAAAATTTGAAAAATATTAGTTAGATCATAACTTAATCTTGGCCATGGCAGTCATTTTGGATCCTCAAACAAATTTTAGTTTGTGGAGTATTGTTATAAGAAGTTGCATGGATATAGTTGTATAGAGAACATGTGCATCCTCGATTTTATGTTTTCTCTATTTAATCATTATACTTGCTTCTTCTAAAACCCCTATTACTAGCATACCAACTCATGGAGACATAGAGAGTGTGTTACATCTTATGAGGATCCCGAACCATTTAGAACAGCGAATATTTTTAAGTTATATGATATTGTTTTTTATCAATAACTCATTTTATGTTTCCAATAATGTAGGATTTTAATTCATTTGGAAGCTTTGATTTTGTGAATGTTGCACAAAAGTCTCAATTGGAATTATATTTAGATAAAAAGTCCAATTTGGATATTCTTGAATTTTGGAAAGCAAATCAGTTTCGATATCATGAACTTTCTCTTATGGGATGTGATATTTAACTATTCCAATATCTATAGTCGTTTCTGAATCTACTTTTAGTGTTGCTGGGTAAGTACTTGTTAAGCATCGTAGTGCATTTAAAGCAAATATTATCGAGGCCTCGATCTGCACTCGAGATTGGATACTTGGAGAGAAAGGTATATGTCTATTAATTACATTGCTATAATTTTTTGAAAGAATTTATTCTTATTTATTACAATATTTTAATATAAATGTTTTAGAATCTAAGTTAGATGAGATTGTAGAAGATGTTATGAACTCAAGTTTCTACAATGAAGCAAAATCAACTCAAAGCTCGACCACTATTGATGCCAATGCAGAGACCTTAGGGAGATGAATCATGGTTTACCAATTAATACTTGCTCATATTTTCTAGTTTCATGTTTTTCAATTATTTGTCTTTACTAACGGTTGAATTTTGTTATTTTGGCTTATAGGTTCTCCTAAATTTGGGAAGTTGAAGTAGGAAATAATGCAAAGGGAAAGTTGATCATGGTCATGGATACTTTTTATGGACTTATGTTGCTCATGTATTTTTGTTGGATTGAAATATGCTATGTTGCATTTTATTTGGGACTCTTTTGTTTTGGTTTGACTATGGTTGTTAGTTATTAATTACTCAGTGGTTGATATTTATAGTTTCTTTTGATATTTATATAAGATATTTCTTTTACTAGGTTTTTTTTCTTGGACAGGTTAGTGTTGTAGTCATGAATAGGATTTATGTTCTTGTTTCACGAGGGATTTAATTTCAAGTATGTCCTGATTATAAGTTCAGGTTATCTATTTGTGTCATATTCATTCTATAATTCAAAGCTTCCTACCGCCACTAACCATGTATTCTTTGCTCGACAATGCATTTCATGTGTTGGGCATTTCACACCTTGCAACCAATAGCTCTCGATCAAACCTAACATTTACACCTCCATATAATTTCGTTTCTATTTAATAAGTATATTAATAAATAAAATAAAAATTTGAGGAAAGAACCATTGTATTCATTATTAAGCTAGTATCAATGATGAGTAACAAATAGATTATCCCTCAATACATGGGTTAATGTTCTTTTGATGTAAGGATTTGAAAAACTTGATCTTAGTACTAAAGGCAAGTAACGATAAATCATAATATAGAAAAGAGAAAGAAAAATAGTTGACAAATGGTCAACTATTTTAAGGGATGAAATTATTGATCAATAACACGAAAGAGGATGGTGGGGGAGGGAGGGGGGGGGGAGAGAGATGGAAATGAAAAAAAAAAAAAAAAATTCTTGATTTGTTACATAGGAGAAAATTGAAATATCTGAAGATTTTAAGGGACCAAATTTCAATATAAAAATTTTAGGAGGATTGAAGACGTAGCAATTTCTTTTTTCTAGATAGGGATGGCAATTGATTGGGTAGGTTATTACCTATATATGTCCCTCCTTGTCTTGGGGCAGAGTGGGGCGATTGAGTTAGATGGAGCGGGTTGGACGGATTGGGTCGGATAAAGTTACAAAAATATTTTTTTGAAATACAAATCAAACAAATAAAAAATATAAAAATAAACTTTAGTATTTCATATAATATTAAACCAAATAAGAGTCGAATATATAGAATATAATAAATCAAATTTTCAGAAATACAAAAAATAAAAAAAAATATTTTAAAAAATCAAATGTTTCTTGAACTAAAAAAAGCAATCAACTAAAAAAATGAACAACTAAGTATTATTCATGGCATGTAACTGTTAGGATCTCATACATGTCGCAGAAAAATTTCAAAAATTTTCATATCTGCAGCGGAAGGGCATGCGCGGATCCCATTTATCGCATGAACGTATTTTTAAAACATCGTTTGTAGATAGATTAGGATTAAATTCTTGTGAACCATTTTTAAGTCATTAAGAAGATCAGATCTTCACCTTGTGCGGGTAGATGGTTTCCGCAAATCTGATTTACATGGATTTGTTGAAGGTTTGATGGAAGCCGCACACGCATCTGGCCTCTACGGGTATCCACACGAGGTAAAGCACCGATCGAAGCTTTTGGATCTCCCCGGGATGCTAGCTTCCTTGCAGAAATGCCTTTTGATGGCTAAGATCCTCTCCTTTGAATCACTCTTGATTGCCTTGAGAGGAGGAAGAAGGAGGGATGTAGGAAGAAGAATGTAAAGCCTGCAGCCTTTTCTTTTTCCTTTCGCGTTGGAACCAAAGAATGGAAGGAAGAAGGGCCACGCCACAAGCCTTTTTTTTTCTTGCTTTCTTGCGGCTGAAAGGAGGGATGGAAGGAGGTTCCTTGCTGCCAAAAATCCTAAGGAAAAACCATCAAAAATTCGTAGCCCCTTTGAACCCCTCTTTTATGGTATGTGGATAGAGAATTTAGGAGCTCATCTCTATCCCTTTGTGAATTCAAAATAGGAGGGGCGTGGCCCCTCCTTTTTCCTTCACGCCACCAGCCAAGGAAGGGGTGTAGGCCCCTCCCTCTTCTCCTATTTGGTTAGCCCCTACTTAATCTAATTAAGTGGGGAGGGTTGGGTCCAAGTGCTAGGATTCAATCCTATTCAAAATAGGATTTGCACCCATTTCAATTTCCTCCAAATCCTAATCTAATTAGGATTTAATTGAACAATAACTCAATTGAACTCTTCAATCCTAATCCAATTAGGAGTCATTTAATTAATTAGATTAAAATTAATTAGGACTTAAGAAAATTCTAATCTAATTAGGACTTATTAAATTTCAGCCCTAAGGCAATTAGGACTTTAGAAATCCTACTCCAAGTAGGACTCTAATTTAATTTGAAATTCTAATCTAATTAGGACTCCAAGAATCCTACTCCAAGTAGAACTCATGATCAAGTCTAATTAATTAAATCCAATTAATTAAATTAAATTGCAATCCGATTGTAATTATTCCTTCTTCAACTCACTAACTCTTAGCGTGTTAACCAATTATCAATCAAATTGATTATTTGTGATTCCTAATCACAATTCAACCATCGGATCGGTCAATACCTCTAATGTGTGTGATCCCATAGGTTCTATTCTGACTGGTAGTGAGATATATTGCGATCTCTATCACAATATCATTAAAAACTTTTTTCAATAGGTTGAAACAATTCCAACTCAACTCACCAGGGATCATCAACCATCAAGATGGTTCATGTGAGTCTCACCATCCACTAGTGACACCTAACAGTATGTAGTGGCTACCCAGCAGAATAGAATGATGAACCTCTAGGTACAGTTATCGTATGATACAGCTCTTCTATCATGAATCCCTACAGAACAGAGGTCATGGATAACTCGTCAAACCCCATCGTCTGTCATATGTCTAGATTTATTCGACTTGAGTTCGAGAGTGGAAAACTCTTTCTCCACTATATATATTGCCCTGGCCAAGGTCTTAGAACTCAGTCTTATAAATCACATAGGATCACTCCTCATCTATTAAGGTTGATAGATTCTATGTAAGTGCATACCCTACTCCTACAGTGAACCTATTGCAGCCAATCTACACTACAAGGACCCATATGACTAGAGACCATGTATACGTATAGTCAAACTACAATAACCTCACTATGAGTAGCCGAAGCATCGCAGGTCAAAGGACTAGTCACACTACTGCAACATCAAGCAAATCACTGACGAGTGGATAGACATCCAAGTGACTTCTTGTCTTGGTCACGCTCAGTACCCTTGTTCTCTAACAAGCACCTGCACTATCACTTTAGTGTCTCTACACTGTAGACTCGAGTCTCGTCCATCCATAAGGAAAGCGATCTGTGCACTGATCTCATCGGATTGATCACCGTCCTCATGATGATCCATTGATCAGGAGCATTTAGAAATTAATCACTAATGATACATGGCTCAAATTCTCAACTCTTGAGAATATGTATCATCATCTTATTAATTCCTTAGACGATTCATAACACATAATCAATATGAATGAAAAAGATGCCCATTTATTATTCAATAATAATAAAGTCAAGTACAAAATTATGTCCCAGAATTAATAATGTATCAGCCAGATTGGCTTCTAGGGCATACATCTAATAGTAACTGATGCGGGATTTGCACCCTGTCACCAGCAGAGTCCCCACCAATCCGAGCAGCGGAAGAGAAAGTGTCCCCCAGAAGGTATTGTCCGCTTTGGGTCCGATTCGGAGGTCGAGCGTACCCGGAGCCCTCCTCACGGCGCCTCACGGTTTTGCCCCACAAAAGGTGCCTCCTAAGGGAAGGGTTATTGAGCCCCCATTATATGGCACAGACCTTTCCGCTACACGATCGATGTGGGACTAAATTCGGGGAACCCCCCGTAACACAGCCCCCCCAGTGGGGAGGTCCTGTGCCCGGGTCGGCTCCTTACTGGATAGGCGGAGGGCCGAGGCCCTTCCTCTAGCGCCATCTGATGCGGGATTTGCACCCCGTCACCAGCAGAGTCCCCACCGATCCGAGCAGCGGAAGAGAAAGTGTCCCCCAGAAGGTATTGTCCGCTTTGGGTCCGATTCGGGGGTCGAGCGTACCCGGAGCCCTCCTCACGGCGCCTCACGGTTTTGCCCCACAAAAGGCGCCTCCTAAGGGAAGGGTTATTGAGCCCCCCATTATATGGCACAGACCTTCCCACTACACGGTCGATGTGGGACTAAATTCGGGGAACCCCCCGTAACAGTAACCTTTTATATGTTGAATGTTTCTCATGAGTGGAGCAACTAGAGCAAAGAATAGGAAGAGGATTTGTGAAGAGATATATATTTGGGTCTGATTTAAGATGAGATCTACCAGTACCTGTACCCTCCCAGATCTGTTGGGTATTAGATATACCCCATTCTTAGGGTTGGGTTAGGTTAGATACACAATGGGATGGAGTAAATTGCCACCCCTATTCTTTTAGAGGGGGGGTGGTGTTGGCAATTCTAAAGTTTTAAGATACTAGTATACTAGCATATAGAGAATCATGAATAGTACTTTCCAACCTCTCACTGCTTAATAAAACGCGTGGGCCTATTTTTATTGATGCAAAATGGGAAGTTAAGAAAGAAAAATTTAGAGGCTTCATAACCTAACAGTTGGGGGGGGGGGAGGGTGTGGGTGGAAATTTTAAGTTTTTAAGAGACTAGTATATAAAGAATCATTAAATCTTTTTCTTTTTCTTCTTTTTGTTTTTAAGGGCTGGGGGTAGGGATTTTGAGGAGGCAGTATAATGGCTTTTTCTAACCTCTCATTGCTTAATAAACCTCGTGGGCCTATTTTTATTGATGCAAAATAGGAAGTCAAGAAAGAAAAAATTATAGGCTTCATAACCTAGCAGTACATGGGACTTAAGGACTTCCATATTGTATATAGAAATATAGATTATACTCTTTAAGGCATAAGGAGAAATAATATTCATATGAATTATAGATGAAGTTGCTATTATACTTTTATTCATCTTTTCTTGTTAGAAATGATTTCATGTTTAGATGCAGGATATAAGAAAAAGGAAATATATTTTAGGTTTAACAAATGATGGTAGAAAAATATTAGTATCTATAAAAGTGGGATATATATGGATGTGCCTTTATTTTTATTTTTAATAGCATGCGTAAGGTCTTTTATAATTATTATTTTCTTATAACAAAGTTTTAGTTACTTTAATTTGTTAATGGAGTTTTGCTTCAATACATTGTAGAACATCTTTTCCAATCTTTTTTTCTTTGAACTTTTAGTTCTTCACTAATCACTGCATATGTTTATTTGATTATTGATAACTATAACATCTTCCACACTTCTATTAAGATTGCTAACATTTTTCACTTTTTAATTCACAAAGGTGATGTTATTTTTGTAATTTCCACTTTAAATAAAATTTTGTTATTTTATAACTCTTCATCAGACTAATTGATGTCACTAGAAATGCAACAAATGTTTTCAAAGTATTTTATATAATTAACTGCTTCATCTTAGTACATATATTAATATAGTGTTTTAAAAATTATAAACATCAGTTTCCTTGAATCTTTTATTGTTTAATTAGATATAACAATATTTTATTGTAATGCTTCAAAACTTATTTACGATACTCTTTTTTTTTTAATTTTACAAAGCTTCTTATAAGCTTCACTTACCATACTATCTAACATTAACTAAGGATGTTTTTTTGTAAATTTTAGGATAAAGTAAATTCCAATAGAAAAGGAGGAGAAGGGAGAAAGAGAGGGTGCCAAAGTAGCAAGCAATTATTGTATGATAGATTAGAGCTAAAGCTGATCAAAGGTTAATAGGAGGTGCTCGGAGGTGCCCACATTTGTGATATTGCTAGTTAGTTGTCCATATTGGGGTTATTTAAAGTATTAGAATACAAAATATAAAAAGCCTCTAAAATTATACCTTTTCCCTCATCTCTATTAATTTTGCATTTCTTTTATTGCATGGAAGCCAAAAAGCTCAAAACTTTGATAATAGAATCTATCTTATTAATATTAATTTTTATGCATGTTGTAAAGAAAGAAATCTTTGTTTTTGAATTTAACAGCTTATATGTTAATGTATATATTTGTTTAATATTTTTTTTAAAATTTTCATTAATCTTTGTTACATTGATCAATTTGACTTGCTCATCTAATCCAAATTCCATACCCAAAGCATGTAAAGATCGGTAGGGTTTAATGGTCTTTCATACCGGGTCGTGTGCGAGGGCTGGACCCAACCCTATATGCCGGCTCTCTCTCTCTCTCGCCCCACCCCATCCTGCATGGGAGAGAAGAGCCCGTCGGATCCCTCCGGAATCTTTTCAATCTTTCGCCTTGTGCTGTCGAATCGCTAATTTTTCAACCTTTCGATCTTCATGCGATCCCAGAAGCTCTAATCCCTCCCTTATGATAGTGGTATCGAATTGAAGGTTTTTGAGCTGTAAAATCTCGAATCGAGGGCGACAGCAATGGCCGAGGAATCAAAGGTAAAACTTGCCCCCTCTGTTGCTCGGCCCTTGGATTTCTAGGGTTACCGTTTCCCGTCGTTTACTTAATCTTTTTTGGGTTTTCTGATGTATTGTTCTCCACGCGATTATAATTTTATATTTCGATTCGTTTTATTGGAGCAGAAAGGTGCGGACGTTGCCATTACTGACATATACAATGTTGAAGCTGCTGAAATTCTTGCCAATGAGGCCCAGGTGAGATGGTGATGTATAGTGATATAATTCTATCTCGGGATTTTGAGTTGTCTGATCGGTTCTGATGGATTCTGCAGCATCTACCTATCTTGGAGGCGGCACCAATTTACGAGAAGCTACTTTCGACTTTTCCTACTGCTGTAAATGTTTAGCAACGACATTGCGATTTATGATTTGTATTTTCTTATTTAACTGCATTGATATGCTTGCAAACTGTCGATTGGAATTTTGAAATTTGCACTTGATTTGGACAAAAGAAGGACCATTACATGGGTGGATTAGTGCAGAAAGGAAAATATTTAATATTCTCATTTAACTGATTTGTTGGCCCCACCCAATGTGCGCTCTAGATGTTAGAGAGAAGTGATTTTGGGTGTTGATAGAAGTGGGTGATTTAAGGATTTGCTCATACGGGAACTTGATCTGGTCTTGTTGATTTTGCATCAATCCAATTATTCAATTGTATGCTAGATTTTACAATGTAAAGCCAAATATGTAGTAAATAAAAAATCATTGAACAGGCCTAGTAAAGAAATTATTAAAAACCTGTACCAAAATTTGAGTGACCGATGAATGGGGATTTATAAAACTAAACCAAAATTTTCAGGAAAAGGCTTGATGGGTATAATTTGGCCTGGGCTGGCTGTATTTATGTGAGCTTCTACTTTGTATGTCTCCAACTGACAACTTTTCTGTGGAGTTGGAGGCCAGTTTTTTGGGCCAAAACTTTGAGACAGTCTGGCTGGTCCAGCCCATTGCCATGATAATTGTAATTGTTAATTTTGTACAAGCATTGGTTAAATATCAAGAAGAACTTTGATATTAATAACATAAAACCAAGATCAGGTCCGAGATTTAGATAGCACAAAGATCACCAAGTTTTAACTTTTGACAAGTTTAAACCATAAAGGCACATTAAAAGATAGTAAACAAACCTCTAATTAGTAAGGGAACACTCTGGAAGCAGGTGCAAAGAGATTTTTTTAGGTAGTTTTCAAATCATGTAGATGACACTAGGTAGAAGTTTTTAGCTACTAAGGAGAAAATAAAGGAATAGAATGGATAGAATGAAGAATAGGGGACTAGAATGGATGGAATGAAGAATAGGGGAGTAGAATAAATGGAGTGAAGAATAGGTGAGGAAAGATGGGTGGTTAGCCACCTGAGGGGGGAGTTGCAGGGCCACTAGAAAATTGAGGGAGCATGTTAAAGCTTGGATAGACACATCGTGACCTTTATTTGCCTTTTCCTATCTTTACACATTTTTTAAAAGTTCAGTTGGATTTTCATAGGTGGGTGTCCAATGGACTTAATTGGAATACTCCATAGATTGACCCATGCAAGTGCTGGTCATGTATTGGCTTAATTGCAGATATAAATTTCCCCCATATCTTGGAAATTATTATCTTGCTAATAAAAAACTACAATTGCATAGATTGAAAAAAAGAAGAAGACTACACAACCTGTAACATAAAGGAAGTCTATGTCATAGGCTCTGCATTATGGTTGCTTCATATCCCCTATGCCACCTTAAAATGTTAGCAACATTAAATTACTATTCCCTTTGCCAAAATGCTTTAAATCGTTGCCTAAGCTACACAGCCTTGTTTTTCCGATTTGGAAATCTTATTGTTGTTTAATTGCTGGCCTATACCAGAAAAAATGCTCTTCTTCTTCCCCCATTGGGCATAACCTTGTCTAAGGCAGTCTGAGACGAAAGTCTGACTGGGCCCCCTTCTTCATTCCTGCTATTCCCCTTTTAATCTTGTAGGCAAAATACTGGAAGCAGTATGTGGAGGCATACATGAATGTAAACAATGATGAGACTACAAAACAAATATTCAGCCGGTGCTTACTAAATTGTCTTCATATTTTTCTCTGGTAAGCCTTTCTTTCTGCTAGTGCTGTATAGTAAATATTATTTCTTAGCATGCATTACATGCCCATTTACTCAATTTCAAAATTTTCAGTGGAGACATGCACCTGACATGGGTAGTTATGTGTTCGCGCTTGCACGACAATCAGTGTATTGATAGTTCAGATATAACTGCTTAGCATGACATACACATCCATCTACTCAATTTTTAAAATTTTTAGTTGTACCATGCATTTGATGCTGGTAGTTATGGACAGATTCGCCGTACCAATGCGCACCGCTCCGTACTAGCTATACTGTACTGTACCGGTGTTGAATCAAGACTCAGCACAAGGGGCATACCGAGTTTCAATATGCCGAACTAACCCCTGCACCGTGCATACTGACACTGTATCAGCATGGTATCAATACAGGATCCAGTACTGAGATTGCAAACTTTGGTTGTGAGTTTATATTGGGCTCGCAAGGCAATCAGTTTCTTCATAGTTGTGTTATGTTGAACAGTCATGCTTGCTTTACAGAGTCAAATAACAATATGGGAAACTTTATCTCCCATACATAGCTTCACTTTAGCATCCCATTTTCTCTTTTATACCACTTGGCTACTTAAAATAATGTCATTAGGATTTACCTTCACTTAAACCAAGCTTTACAGCATTTTATAATCAAGCATTGCAGCTTGCTTTGCTAGTGTGTGTCCGACTAAATCTATTTTTTATTGGCAATCCTTTGAAATGCACATTTGTATTACTTTTTGCATTAAAAATATACCTTGGAAATGTTATAATTATATTAAAAGAAATCCTAATTTATTTATTCTAATGTGTTTGAATAACTGGGAAGAAGAAATATACTTTGCATGGGTATTTGATGATGCTGTACATGTTGAGAGAGAATGGACTATGCTCCTATCTAGAGAAGAGGGTATTCAGTCTGATCCTTTTAGCCATCGGATTGAGGTTTAATTTGTCCATATTAAAGGAAATAGAAAGGGCTATTAAAAAAGCTTTCGCTTTCCATTCCCTCATCTCTTGGCCGACCAAGCACTAGTCTTCTGCTACTTGCTCTTGATCATGGATCCAAATTGTCCAGATCCCCTCCTTGGTCGTCTAACTTATTTTGTCCTATGCCAACCTGTAATGCTTTTCTTCTCCTTTAGCACAGACCTCGGTAGTCACACCACAAGGAGCCCTCCTTCGTCAATCATTCACTAGCCCTCCATCAATCGTTCACCACAACAAGTCCCAATCCTCTGTCATTACTTCACCACCACAATTGGCCTCATCCCTTGTCTGTTGGCAGTCCTAGCACCACCTTCCTTTCCTCCATTTCTCCACCACCACTAGTAAATCTCACTTCTCCACCAACCACCAACTCTTAACCGACCTTGTTGTTGATAAAATTCCCCCTTCATCAACTCTCTCCACCCATCTGGCAATCGAGTTTTACGTGGGTTGGATTGATTGCCACAACCATGGGACTATAGCTAGGAAGCTAAAGCTCACGCTTGATGGCGATAGCCACAATCCCACGACCTCTAGCCTACCTTCTTTGGTTCACCCTCTTCTCTTGCCACCTAGTAGGTCAAAAGCATTAGGCTGAGAGGTGTAGGATGAGACTGCTGAAGGAAGTGGGCAGGAGCAAGGTACGCCGTATCGATACCGGTAGGCGTATTGGTCGCCTACCGGACCGGTAGGCGTATTGGTCGCCTACCGGACCGGTAGGCGTATTGGTCGCCTACCGGACCGGTATGGTTCCAGTTCGTATCGGTTTAAATCGGTACCGAACAGATGCCATTTCCACGCGCGTGCAGGGACGCGCAGGGGTGCACGCGTCTGCACACACCCCACGTTAAATGCCACAGAGTGGCATTAATTAAATATCCCGTGCGGGGAAGCACGCGGGCGCGCTGCCCTGCGCGGGCGAGCTGCCCTGCGCAGTTCCCAGTTGGTGGGGGCAGTTTCCTGCGTGGGAAGCTGCGTGCGGCCCTGCGCTCGTGTGGGCGTTCTTTCCCGCGCGTAGGCCGATACATAGCGAAAATTGGTCGGTTCCACCTCTCAGAGGCCGTAACCGTTTTTCACGGCCGAACCATACCGGTTGGCACCGGTACTGGTACGGTACGTGCTGAACCGGCCGGTTCAACAGACCATGGGCAGGAGGGGGGGTGTTGGGATGGGTTGCCATGTGGGATGGAGGGAAAGGATGAGGGAGACAAAGAAGGAAAATAAGTTGTTATTTGAAGAAGGCATGATTAGGAATTTGGGACTCTTTGACTCTTTCGTTCTTTTTTCCCAATTTGATTTAAAAAATATGTATCAATATAGAATTTTTAATTCTAAAACTGATAACTAGAAAAAGCAAGTGGAATGATTATCTTCTTCTTTCAGAGGTCATAGTCCATCTCATAATATATACACACATATATGTAAATCTATACATGTATAGAGAGAGAAAATGCATTAAATACTATATCTTTGACAAAAGATTTAATGATTCCAAGGACAATGATTGGCCACTTAAATTAAAGATCCACACTATTGCTTCCAATTAGCTAGTTCTTTATCAACCTTATTAATCAATGTTGCCAGTCATGTTGTCTAGGGGAAGTGCGGTGCAATGGGATTCCTAGATAGGTGTTAGGCATGGAGCTATTTTTATAATTTAGCATGGAGGCAAGTTGAGGTCCCTTGTTTGGCTGCCTGCCCAAATAGGAAAGTGGGTTTTTGGAGAAACTAATGTGCAGCCTGTATGCCAGTTCATAATCATACAACTAGAATTTAATTGCTGAGATCATTTGCTGGGTGGCTTCGACAAATAGCAGGGTATCATCAGCAAATTTCGATATGCTAGTGCCTTCAGATCACCTATTTTAACTCATGTAATTATTTTGCCGATGACGTGAGCCACAAGGAAGAAGACGTCGGGTGATAGTGTGTTGCCCTATCTAAGTCCGTTGTGGGTGATGAACTGGTTCCCAGGCTGGCCATTTAGGATGATTGCAGATTTGCTGTCATGCAGGAGGGCTTGGATGAATGAGCACCATTTATCAGTGAATCCCTGTTGGTGCATCTGAGTGGATAGAAAGTCTCAACATACATTGTTGAAGGCCTTTCTGAAGTCTAGCTTTTGGCGGAACCCTTTGTGCCATTTTTTTAATGGAATATGATATTGTCTCGTGGGTGCATATATAGCTGTCGAGAATGAAGCGCTCGTGGAGGAAGGTGGATTTTAAAGTGCTGATAAGGCTGGGCATGACTGACTTCAGTTGATTGACTAGGACTTTGTGGATGATTTTAAGCCATTGACCATGATGGTGGGGCAGAAGTCTTTTGACATGTGAGGCATCTTCTTTCCTTGGCATTAGGCAGACGAAGGAGTAGTTGAGTCGACTCAAATCCACCTCCGAGTGATGGAAGCTGTAGAGTTACATGATATCTGGTTTGATGATGTCCCAAAATTTTTGGTCAATGATTGCTTTTATTCATCATTCATTAACTTTAAAATTAACTATTTGTTCAATGTGCACAATTTTTTTTTTAATTTTCTGAAAGAAATCTCAAAAACTCTTGCTAGCTTTGATTTTATCCAAGTTTAGATATGATCTAAACTTCTCTATGATTTTACAACTCAGTCCCTATCCTGGCAACATTTCTTTTCTGTTAGGGGTTGGGTCATGGTTTGATTTTGAATGATATTGTCCTCTGGTTTGTTATATTGAAGGAAATTCACTGTAGATTGTATGGTGTATCATGTAAAATTTGTCTCACTGCGGATTGTTATCTGAGTATCTAGTTGACATTTGTATCCCTAGGCTTATAAGAGACCGCTCCGAGAGGGTATCATAATTGGTAGGTTCAGGTCTTGATTTCTAGAGTAGGCGAGGATATGTTGATCTGCTTAGCCAAAGAATGGGGCTGGAGGAAACCTTGACAAAACCTGTAATCACATCCTTAGTTGAGCTGTTTGGCCTGTTGAAGAATGTCAGCTGATTATCTCAGAAAAAGGGAAAAAAATGAGACATGCTCGAATGGGACAGAAGTAACAAATTAGTGGGTTTAAGTTGACAAATGCAAAAGCACTCTGATTCAGAAGATTGACTTCGAATGTCAGGGTTTTAGGTGAACTTTCATGCACCATGTGGTTTTGACATGAAGTTGTTTAGTGATTCTAGCTTGTTCAATTTTATCTTAACCATTCAAATGCCTTATCGTTAAATTTTTTTTTTGCCACATCATTTCCATCTAAGGGATTTAGAAAGTTCTTTCAATAGTAAACATACTTGTTTGCTGTCTGTCAAGCTATTTTTGTTTTTAATTTGGTTGTTAATATCATAACCTAATCTTTTTATTGTTGCTTAAATTTGACTTGTAGGCTTTGTTACATCCGTTTCATCAAGAAAGTAAATGAAAAGAAAGGAGCTGAGGGTCTAGAAGAAACCAAGAAAGCTTTTGATTTTATGCTGAGCTATGTTGGTAGGCACAATCACTTGCAATGTTGGAATTTCTTTTTTACTTTTGGAATGTCGAACCTTCTGAATTTTCACATGGCATGCATTTCTCTTTTGTTCCAAAAATTGTTTATTTGGTGTTCAGTGATTGATTGTTGATCTTGATTTTCGTGGATGGAGAGATACAACCATTAAACATTTTTTCTGGCATGTCCATCTAGATTTGTTCCTTGCATCATCGGCACTAATGATAAGGCTAGAATAAAGAGCAACAATTTCTATCCGGTGGATGTCAGCAATTGCAGTAGTTATTGGCTTATTACAAGATGCTAATGGACATTATGACAAAAAAGGAATTTTGCTTGTCCTTTATGGTTCCTGCAGTGCGTGAACACTGTGGTCATAATTTTATTTGGTTTCCTCTTGCTATTTCAAGAACTAGCTTGAGATAGCTTGGATAATTAGTTTCCTTCAGAGCAGCATCGGCGGAACCGGTACCGGTTGCCCGATGGGACGAGTTGGTGTGGGTTCGCACCGGACCGTGCTGGGTCTGTACTGACACAGTAAAAGAGACGAGGGAGAGGGAGAACGAGAGAGAAAAAGAGAGAGAAGGCGGAGAGAGGAAGGGAGGACGGCGGAGGCCGGCGCTGATGCGGGTGGTGCAGGCTGCGATCGAACCTCTGTTTCAAACCAGTGCTGACGGCCAGCGCCGGCCCTCCACTAGCCTTCCTCCCTCTCCCTCTCCCTCCCTCCCCTATTCACTCTCTGTTTTGTTCTCTTTCCTTCTCCTTCTTCTCCGGGGTGGCGTTACGGATTCTTTGCCGGAACTGTCTTGGTAAGCCGCCGGTATGGCTCAGGACGCTCTGAACCGAGTGGTTCGGGGTGTTTCCGCCAGCCTTGCTTTAGGGTTGTATCTTTGTTTTTAACCAGTTCAGATTTGGTCTAAAACTACGGTAAAAATGCTTCAAAACTTGTAACGCAAAACAAAAGCAAATAGAATTCTGGCATTATTTTTTGTTTTGATTTGCAGGCTTTTGTAATGATTAAAGTTCCTTTTAAGTGTTCTAATTATTCTTTTTTTTTGGTAAATTAGGATGAATTCTTAGATTTATATTTAATAAATTTTAGGTGGATTTATATTGATGAATTTTAGTTCTTTGATACTAATCGATTCATTAGGATCTGACATCGCATCTGGACCTGTGTGGATGGAGTACATTACTTTCTTGAAGTCAATGCCGGTATGTCCAGTGTCTTTCCAGTCTCTGTTCTTCTGTCTTGTTTATGCAGTTTGAAATAAATTGCATAATGAGCTGTTTAAGGGAATTTCAGATATGCACACATTATATGCTTTTCTAAAATCCTCTTTCAGGTTACAACAGCTCAGGAAGAGTCGCACCGCATGACTTCTGTGCGGAAAGTATACCAAAAAGCAATTATTACTCCAACCCATCATGTGGAACAGCTTTGGAAAGACTATGAAAATTTTGAAAACTCTGTTAGCCGTGCACTGGTAAGAAGCCTTATGTACAGGAACTTTTCATAGGCACTGGTTGTTTTACTAAAGTTGAGGGTTGTATTTCCTGTGGTTCTTTTTTAAGCTGTAAGATTTCTCTTATGTCCCTTACTACCATATAGAAACTTAATTTTTAGAAATGCTCCAGAACCTTTTGTTATTTTTTGGTCAACTAAAGGTAGCAAAACCACTTTTCTTTTGAAATGCTATACGTCTATTGTTTCATAATATTATAATTAGTTTTGCTACCTTGCTTTTCCCTTTCAGCATTACTTGTAGTCACTTGGATAATTAAAGCATGCAGTCAGCCTTGCAATTCTTCACTACTAATTTATTAATTTAAGCATCTGAATCTCTATGGAAATTCATTATAATCCATTCTTTAGGCAAAAGGGCTATTATCTGAATATCATCCAAAGTTTAACAGCGCCAAGGCCGTCTACAAAGAGCGGAAGAAGTACATTGATGAAATTGATTGGAATATGCTTGCTGTTCCACCAACTGGTACCTGCAAGGTATGTTTCCTTCTATAAATTTAGAATTGTTTCCTAATCAGTGCAACACCTAAATGAAAAAAGAACTGGCTTTATGCTACTGTGAATGACAGTCTTGTATGTTGTTTGTCACATGTGAGCTTTCGCATATAGCATGCTTTTTGTACCTATACCTAGTCATTCTGATCTACCAGGTAGTCAGGCTTAAACACCCTATTCATGATGAATTAAGATAGCAAATCAACTACCATTCTAGCTTGGAATGAGAAAACAAAACAGGCATATATCATTCTCTTTGTACGTATACCTAGTCATTCTGATCTACCAGGTAGTTATGTTTAAACACTCTATTCATGATGCAGTAAGATAGCGAATCAACTACCATTCTAGCTTGGTATGAGAATACAAATCCGAGACGCTTTTTTGATCGTCCTCTTCTCATGGTTGCAGTTGATGTTTGTCTCTACTGTTTTCTTTTCTCGCTTGTTCCCTTACATTACAAAAGCATTAGATCATTACTTTGCTTATCTATCAGTTGGTAATCGGTTCAGATCACAACCCATTATTGCAATAAAAAGCAAAATGGTGGATGGGAGGTGTCAGATAAGATCTGATGCCTCTTAGGTATTGCATCATTTCACAAGTGCGATTCATAGGAGTGGTGCGCATGGGCAGGTGGGAAACAACATGATAAACCGGTACTTGGGAAACAATCTGATATATGGAGACCATGGTATGCTGAACTGATCCATACCGGCTTGTTCAGCATATACCGGACCGGTCCGGTCTTGCAGTAGAAAACGGTTCCGTCTTGTATCGGAACCGCGGTGGGCCGGAACCGAGCGATACAAAGGGCGTACCGGTGGGAATGCGGTTCGCACCGGTACAAGCCCGGTACCACCTTGTACCAGTGTGAAATAGATCGGTTCAGACCGGTACAAGCCCGGTATCGCCTTGTACCGGTGCGAACCGGACCGCTTCGCACCGGTACCCCTTCAGTTTGCCACAGCGCGTCCGGTTCGCACCGGTACACCTTCAATTTGCTACAGCGCCGCGTGCTGTGGTCAAAAAGCGGTGGCCATTTTGGCCAGTCTCTCTCGATGCCTCACTCATTTAGGAGGACAGGATGCAGCTGCAGATGACCTCGCATGTGGAGTAGAATCCATAGACGTATCAGATTTCGAGTCATATACTGGATCCTATTATCCGCAGCCTTAGGCAGCTCAGGACCCATACGGATATGGATACGGATATGAACATGGTGCGTCGGAGGCATCTTCCGGTAGCTACTACCCTATGCAACCTGGAGCATCTTACGAGTCGGATTTTGCTGCCGCTATATTCAGATGGGCCACTCCACAGTCAGAAAAGACCTCTTAGAGCCAGAGCTTGAGTGAGAGATCCGAGAGTTCTTATAACCTGGCACGCGTTCCTTCTAGGATGAGTAAACAAGACTACAACGCCACTTGGGTAAAGGGGTGGGTTGATATGTCTCCTGTTGACTATACTTATGATCCGAAAATCTACAAAAGCCATCGCCACTCATTCTGATTTTAGATATCCGAGAGTGTTTTAAAAGTATGTAATTGAATGTATATTTATTTGAAGATATTTTATGTTGTTCATTTTATGATTTGTATCATTTGGAATTGAAAGTAATAAGATACATCATCTAGCTTAAACTCTAAACATAGAAACATAAAAAAAAACATGAAAAAAACATTAAGAAAACAACAACAAAAAAATCAAATTAAATTTAAATTCATAGAAAAAGATCCAAAAGAGAGAGAATTTCCTCCCAAAAAAAACTGCGCGGTAGCCGAAACCTGGCCAAATCAGTGATACCGGTTCGGTACGGCCGGAACCAGTCCGGTAGGCCACCGGTATACATATCGGTGTTGGTTCGGTAGACATTGATGGAGAGACTAGATATTTTGGATGCCTCCCGCCTATTGCTTCGCATCCCATTGCAACTCCAGTAGGTTAGAATCTAACTTCTTCCAGCTGAAATTTGTAATTTGGTGTTTCTTCTTTCAACCCAAAAGTCTTAGACCTCATTTCTTAATCGGATTAAGTACAGGTTGCACAAGACCGGGCATTGTCCAGATTATGTACAGGTCGCACAAGGTTGGTTCATGTTATTAATTTCTGTCCTAGAAAAGTTGATATGTGAGTTGTGTAATTGGGTCAAGCATTGATCCAACATCCTAGACATAAGAGCAGTTTGGTTTAGGTTCAGGTCATGTGAGACCACAACTGCACCCAACCCATGAATTAGACTCATGAGTCATGACATTGGTGCCAAGCATCATTAACTGACCTGATATGACCAAAGTTTTCAATTGCTGCATGTAAATAAAACAGCTGGTCTCTCCCCTATGTCATTAGCTTGGTTGGCCAAGCAATTGACTTCAGTTAGGACTCTAAACAGAAGACAAACCTGTAGCTATTTAGCCAAACATTGCTTACTAAACTTCGATTCACTGTCCCTATTTTCAGCCTACTTAATGTTCTTTTAGGACTCTGCAAAACAGGTGATTATTTCTTAAAATTTGGGCATCCAAAGATCCTTACAACAATTCGTCAAAAATTAATCAAAATAAATCACATTTCAATTTGCAAATATCCTATCTAAAAGAGACTCATTCGGATGACTTCAATACCCAAGGGAAGGCCTGGTCAGAATCTTTCTTGGCTAGTTTTCTTTGACCCAAGGTATACCGAACCGGTACCGGGACCCGTCCCGGTTGGTGGTCGAAACCGGTATCCTAATTTTTTTAAAATATTTTTTAAGTTTGAATTAATAGTAATTATTTTTTTATTTTTTTAATTATTTTAAGTGTAATTTGATATTTTTGATTTTTTTTTGATATTTTTATGATCTCGATACATCCTAAATGATGCCTCTTGATATTCTAGAGTGATGTAAAATATAAACTGATTAGTGAGATGTTACATGTTAGAAGAAGCAACATGAAATATTCTAAAATCAATTAGTGAGATACAAAATATAAAATGTTACAATCAATTTTCATATATTTAAAGTAGAACATATATACTGATATCAACATACATATCGATATCGAAAATCTCGTCGAGTGGCGATGCCTCTTGTAGATATTTGGATCATTAACATAATCAGGAAGCACATCAGCCCACCCTCTCTAACCAAGCCGCGTTGTAGTCCTGTACGCTTATCCCATAAGGAATGCACTAGGTTATAACCAACCTCAGATCTCTCACTGAAGCTTTGGCTCTGAGAGATGTTCTCTGCCTGATAATATGACTGTGGCGGAGCCTATTCGAATATGCCGGTAGCAAAATCTGACTCGTAAGATGCTCATGGCTGCATAGGGTAGTAGCAATCAAAAGACGATGCCTCTGACATACCATATCCATATCCGTATCCGTATGGGTCATAGGCTGTCTGTGGTTGTTGGTAATAGGATCCAATATACGACTCGGAACCTGATATGTCTATGGTTTCTACTCCACGTGCGGGGTCATAGGCAGTTGCATCGTGTCCTCCTGAACGACCTCGAGGAGCACATCTTCTATATATAATTGTATTCTTATAGGCTTTACCAGATTGTGCACCGTGGTTCCTATCCTATGTAGCATGCGTAAACTGGAACTCATTGATGAATCGAAGACCATCTTGCGACTCTCTTTTAAATGGTGGTCTCATGTCCTTCACTCCCTTTTTAGTCATCAGATCCATGACCATCAGAACTGTCATCGCTGCTCTTGCTAGTCTTTGAATCTGAGTGAACCGACTCTTTCACGCTCTCCATCAGGGTTGCAACTGTCTTTTCTTTTTCTTTTCTGTTGCACTGAGTAACTGTCTGCTTTTCTGTCATGCCCCTCTTTGCCTAGCTACACTAGGAGGATGGATGTTGCCTTCCTGACTGAGTCGATCTGATAGCGTGGTGGCCTTGTCTAAGCAACTCTCGATCATATATCTGAGAGGATGTCTTAGACAAGGAGTCATGTGATAATCGGCTCCCTAGTGACCTCTATGGATGTGGCTGATCAGTTGGAAGGATGCGTGAAATGTTGTGATTGGTTTCGAGCGGTTTAGGGCGAGTTCCGAATTCCATAGCCGAACGACCCAGTCCTGTGCTGGTTCGGTTTGGTACTGTCCGAATCAGGCAATACGACCTGAACTAGGCAGTTCGGCCCAGTTCACCCTACTTTGACTAGTAAGGACTGGCCATAGTGCCTTGTCTGGTTGGTGCTTTGCCATTCATTGCAATAGTTATGACTCCCTTGCCTCTTTCCATCTAATCCTTCTATCAAATATAAATATGCAGTGGGGCATGTTTGGTTCAGAAATAAGAAGTGGAAAACAAACAGCTTTTCCTTCTGGAATGGTTAGTCCACCTTTTTCTGTGGCCAAAATTTCTAATCATTACTGGAATAACTCTAGGGCTAAGGTTATTTTTGTCCAATAAAAAAGTAGGAATGAAAAGGCCCTTATTCAAGGAAGTATGCTATTGCAAACCACCTTTGGAATTGTTATTCTCGGGCTAAACAAGTTTATATGGATTTCCCATTCTTTAAAGATCAGTTTGGCCGGAATAAGGCCTATCTGTTGCATTATTCCATCGTTATTCCTGAGGCCTGAGTGCTTTTCCAGAGAGGAAGTTCCATTCAGCTGCATGGAATTGTCGACATCAGATATTTACTCATACCAAGATAATTCTTTTCAGATTTTTTTTTTTAAAATCTAAGCATCCAATTTTTCTTATTTGGACTTCTCAAGATGAATTTTTCTTATGTGCTGTTGTTGGTTCCTCCTAAAATGCTACTCTTAAGCAACATATGAAACATGTAAACAATTTTAATTCTAGGTAAAATTCATGCATCTGCTAATTGTATACCTGCAGGAAGAGCAGCAATGTATGGCGTGGAAAAGGCTCTTGGCATTCGAGAAGTAAGTGATTTCATGTTCTTGTCTTCCTTGAGTATACATGCACACACCCAGAATTCATGGATGCATGCATGTATACATATGTGTATGGGATGCTAATAAAAAAGTGAGGATGAATGCACAGAGGTTCTTTTTTGATCAACAAGCAAATCAGAGGCAGATTGCATGTATATTTGTCTTCTACTAAATACAATGCAAAGGCTTACAGTCCAGCATGCTGAGGCTGGCCTCTAGGCCTTACTTGCTACTCTTTTTTCTTGATTTCCTACTTTGCTCCCTTAAAATGCATCATAAACTAGGAGATATTTTTTCAACAAAAACAGGTTATGCAAAATCTGTCTTCGGATGTTTGCTTTTGAGATATTTGTCATTGGATACTGTCATACGTAACTTTAAAAATCTGTGCTTTTTGATACATGTAAATACATCAATGACTCAAGGTCACGTTTTTTTTTTTTTTTTTTTGTGAAGTGCTATAAATTGTAGATAAAGTACGATCTTGGTTTTGGCTATTTCTTGATAAAAGGTTGTTTCTTGAATCCTCTATTTTATCTATTCATAATCTGATACAGAGAGACCATAATGGCTGAAAAGCAACCTCCTTGTTTTGTAAGATCATGACCTTTATTCACTAGTCTTCTTGAAACTGGCTTATGGAATCAAAGTTTATGGCCTGATTGATTTATGTGGAAGCATTTTATGCCTTTTGTTCTTGAAGGATTGTTTCCTTGCTAATCATGGTACCTGCTATTTTAGTAGGCTAACAGAATGGCATCTTGAGATTTTGGGCCAATGTTCCTAGATTATCTTTAGACCTAGAAGAGTTGAAAAGTATGTGTTGCAGACCTTGATGGTTGTAACTAAAGAATTGAAAGATTTCCTAAAGGATCTGTAGCCACTGAAATCTTGACCTGCATTATTGTAACTTGAAATCGAACCTATGAGATGTATAACGATGAATTTGCCTTCATCAGGTTTTACTTGTCATTAAATGGTGAGAATATTCAGTGGCATGAAAGCATCATAGACGAATTGAGGATGAACATCATGCTTTGCCTGTTTTTCTGAAAATAGAAGAATGTATATCCTATGTCAAAATGAGCTTCTTTAAGAGCCTTCTCTAGGCTTTTGACCTTTGTTAGATTCTTTAAGAGAGTGAGAAAAATATTCACTAAGAGTACCTTGGATAATCCATATCTTTATCAATGCCAAAAATCCAAATTCCTGTCAGATCTAGCTTCTTTAAATCCCTTCCCATCATTTGCATTATTGGTGTATTCATTACTTCACATGGGAAACTATCCAATTTCCCTGTGCTTTTAGAAAGAACGAGAAGTATCTGCTATATATTGGTATAAAATCCTCTATCATGTTTATTGTATTCAATTCTGTTTTGGTCATACATATCTTTCATATTTGACCCTCCAACGCAATACCATCCTCACATTCTCTACTTTTGGGCAGGCATTTGCTTGACTTCCCTGCCATACCTTTCCAATTGTGAGATGATCATCATTAGCAGTCTCTTTGAAGATTAATTGACATAAGTATAACTAACCGTAATATCATGGCACTTTCCTATAAGCATCAAACTGCATAATTTTATTAGAATTCTGTAACAAGTCTATTTGCTGAAACAATCCTTTCTCTTTGAGCTAATATTTGATCCTTACTAACTCCTATAGTCCTTGAAAGAACTGTACACTGACACCATTCAGGCCAAACAACTTGAATACCTCTAAATTCACTGAAATTAGGATATTTGACTCAATCATTGAAGTTGCTTATGCAAAAGTAAAAAAAGGTGATGATTTTCAGGCTTTCAACATGGTTCTACATAAGGTTCGCCGTCTTGGTACCAGACCCTATTACTGGTACCATGTTAATACAGTGTCGATACGTCCAGTACGGTACCCGATTCATCATACCGAATATCGGTATGCCCGCTGTGCTACGCACTGGTTTAGTACCGGTGGTAGGTATGGTTGGTATGCTTCGGTACCGACCGATATGGTAAACCTTACTTGTGGACACTCTGGAGGGAGGGAATATGTAGTCAGTTATGATTCAATGTCACTATCGACCTTTTTAAAGGCTAAAAATTTGAAAATGTTACTTGATCTAAATGGTTGGGATGAGGCATGAACTAGCATTAGAGGCTAGGTAAGGGCTGGTGGTACAGGAGGGGAAGGCTTAGGACCCCCTTGGTGTCTCGAAAAAGGATTTGAGCTTGTACTAACCATCTTGAAGGGGAGGGGGTTGGGATCTACTAGCAATTGTCACTTGAAGTGTCGTTCATTGAAGGTTTCTAGAAAACTGCAAGCATGGCTTCCAACCTGTACCTTGCTTTGGTGGCTTCTCACTAGGGCCTTGATTTGTTGTATCCAATACCCAAGGGGTTGTGAACATTATCCTTCCATCTTGTGATCAAATTGGATCAAAAAGAAAAAAGAAAGTGCTAGAGACCTAGTGTTGTAGAATACCCTGTTTTAATCCCTAGCTTCGCCCCTCATTAAAGAAAAGTAGTAGCCAATTTAAGTCTACACTAAAAGAAAGAAGAAAAACAATCTAAATAAAATTTGTTCAAAGCAAGAGATTTACATCAAGAACGAATAAGATTTTAAATATCATGGGATGGGGCTGTCCTAGTTTTTCTGTGGAATGGGATACCCTGCATATTGATACTTGGGACGATGGATGTCCATCCTATCTAGGTCCATTTCCGATTCATCCCATCCTGGCACTTGGGACAATGGCCTGTCCCGGCACTCGAGGCTGCAGGATGCCCCGTTGTCCTACCAGTATTTAAAACCTTGAGAACAAATATATTACATTATACCAACAAGGAATCAGCCAAAAGAAAAGGAAAGCTTATTGAATTCAAAGTGGATTTACTTGTAGATGCCTTTCATACGGAGGAGCCTCTAAGGGGCTGCCCCTCTTGTTCTTAGCCACTTGGTGTCTTCTCTTGCTTCAAGATCTTCTTGGGAAAACTTCTTGCTAAGCTTCCAGAATGGTAGATCTAAGAAAATTCAAGCTAAATCCATGGAATTTTTTGTTCGATCTAGGAGAAACCTTGGTGTAAGAGAGGTGAAAGAAGAGCAGAAGGGCTCCATTTTGGCAGAGTTTTCCCTCTTCTCACCATTTTCTCCAAACTTTCTAACCTAGATTTGAAGAGTGGGGCGGTGGAGGGGGAGGGGGAGAAAATGGTCAAGGGATGGAAGAAAAAATTCTCAATTCTCTCGGGGAGGTATTTGTAAGTGTAGGAATTCAAATGGAGGGTTAGTGATGGAGGCTCTCGAGAACTTAAAAGGGGAATCTATCGAGATTTTAGTGAGTTCAGAAGTGTGGTTACTTTTATGAGTGCAGTTAAGGGTCAAGTATAGGAAACTAAGTGTCAAATTAAATTTGGGGTGCAATTTGAAGGTGCTAAACAAGTCCAATTGAGGCAAAATTTTAGGAGGATGGGATTAGTGTGTAAAGAGTGCGGATTGACCAAATATGGACCTGGTTTGACTTTATCTGACCAGCGGCCAAAGCTGGTCATATAGGGTCGAGGATAAGGTTTTTAGAGGCTGAATTTGGTCAAAGTTGGCAAATTAACGGAGGGAGATGATGGAATCATGCATTTGAGTGTAGATAAGCTTGCTAGACCGAATTAGGGAATATAAGGTGGAGTTAGAGGAGAACTGAGGTTTGATCTAGTGGAGTAGTCTCAGATCTTAGCTATGAGATCTTTTGTTGAAGAGAGCATGTCAAAGGAGATGCCTTGGGCTGTCTACATTACCAGTCATATTTTAAGACATGTAGATGATACAAAAAATGCAGCTCGCGAATTAAACTATCTTTACAAAAGGAGGCTGAGCAGCTGGAATGCTGGGCACATGGGTATATCGAAAGTCAGCACCCTCTTAATATTTGAGAGCGAGTGCAATAGATAAGAGCCCTTGTGATGTTGACTCAGTGATAATGAAATAAGTTTTTGGAAGGAAATTAAACTTGATGAAAAAAGAGTAAGTATAGAAGCAGAGGTATGACCATACTTCTTCCACGCAGTGTGTTAATAAAGGGAGATCTCAAAGTAAAGGTTTAATAGTTGATTGAAAAAAAAAAGAGAAATCAATAGAAGGAAATATTTTTAATTTCTGGTCTGTGGGGTGAGAGAACTATTACAAATGAAAATAAAAGCATTATGAGATGTTGATATGAAACCAGGAAACACTTAAAAGGCTTGTTTCATGAGAAGATTCTCATTTGTGTATGAAGAAGGTTTAATATGAAATTAGCAAGCTAATTTTTGTAGAAATCAGCCTTTTAATTCTGCATGCTTAACCTCTTGCTGTAGGGATGATAGCATTTTATCTTACATAGCAATATAGCATGGCCATGGTTGAACATATTAAAAATTAACATCATAGCAGAAAACAAAATGATTTTTTTAGTATTAAAATTACAATATATTGTCAAACCAAGATCACTGTGTTTAACAAGAGAATAACAGATATCCTCTTCCCAGCCACTTAGGAAAAATCAGTGGTATAACTTCAGATTGCTAACTAACAAAAGGTCAGCCAGCTGCCTGGGCCCACCATCCTTGTAATATATAGCACTTCGGTTCTTTTTTCCATTATTGATAAGTGTGCTGATGCGTTGTCTCTGATATGATTTCTTTCTCATGGACTGTATGAAAGATAGTGTGTAATTTTAAATGGAAAGCTAACATGATAAATTTATTTATACTAATTTTATTCTTTCAAGAATATAGAGCATTCTGCTTGTTGTATTTATGACCATAGATTTTGCTTGAGAATCTTGTACCCTTTGAAGTTTGAACTCTATCTTTGCTAATTCCTGTCCAGAGGGAACCCTCAAAGGATTGATGCTGCATCTGCCAACAAACGTGTTACTTTCACTTTTGAGCAGGTATGCAGATAGTGGTTTTTGTGTTTGTCTTGTTTGCCTTTTCCTTGATTCATGTATTCAATATTTGCATTAATTGCAGCAAAACATACTAATTTGGCAGTACTGCTCTTAGGTGGAGCAAGAATTTTAGAAATATGATGTTATATCATAATTCATAATTTCACAGAAATGCCACTCACCTTTTTCTTCTTAATTTCTATTTTTTGTATAATTTCTCAAAGCTTAAGTTACAAATGAAAGTTTTTTTGTTATAATTTCATATTTTCCTGATAAAAATGGCGCTCTTGGCTTAGCAACTTCTCCTATTCAATGCTTCTTTTCTTGTGTTTGTATAAATGAAATCAGTTAGCCATGTGATATTTTAAGATCTGAATAGTGCTGTGACTGTGCTTAAAAAACCATCTTAAGCAACTCATTCTCAGCTTTAAGACTTTTAAGAATAATTTTATCCCAGGGGCACAAAGCTTAAGTTACAAATGAAAGTTTTTTTTGTTATAATTTCATATTTTCCTGATAAAAATGGCGCTCTTGGCTTAGCAACTTCTTCTATTCAATGCTTCCTTTCTTGTGTTTGTATAAATGAAATCAGTTAGCCATGTGATATTTTAAGATCTGAATAGTGCTGTGACAGTGCTTAAAAAACCATCTTAAGCAACCCATTCTCAGCTTTAAGACTTATAAGAATAATTTTATCCCAGGGGCACCCTTGTTATTTTCTATGTTTTTTCCCATTTGAATTTCAATGATGGATCTTCCCCTGTTGATCTCCAGAGTCTGATGTATCTGTATCATTATCCTGATGTATGGTATGACTATGCAACATGGCATGCAAAGAGTGGTTCCGTGGATTCATCGGTTAAAGTATTTCAGCGGGCTTTAAAGGCGCTTCCTGGTAATTGGAAGTTCTATTAATTTCTGTTTCTGCTTAAGATGTCAAGAACTTTATGCAGCAATTACTTATTCTTGGAAGTAGAAAGAGGGAATGCTAGTCCAGAAACTTGATAATTGTACTTGAAATCTAGGATTATTCTCTCTAGATTCTGTCATTTTCTTATACTGAAATATTCTTTCAATTTTTAAAGAATGCCTGTGCAATTGCAGCAGTAAAAAAATGAGGAAAATAACACCAAAATAAAAGGAAAAAGTAAAATATCCTGGCTGTAAGCGTATAAGCGAAAAATTCTAATTTTTATATTTATAAAAGCAAAATAAGTTTTTGTGTTTCGCTCTGCCCTCTCATGGGAGTTGTTAAACTTTTTATACTTTGTTTCTCATGTGCCGGAAATGAAATATGCAATGAACCAATTTAATGAACCTTAAACTTATGTTTCTCTCACATGAAAAAGGAAAAATTGCATTGGGCCATGATGTACTAAACCTTCCCCTGATTCTCTCAGATACCACATCTGGAAAAATGCAGTGCTCTTTCCCTCTCTCTGCTTCCATTTTCACCTAAATTTATTATCTTTCATATGTACCTGAAGGTTGACTACCATATTTAAAAGAATGCTGCAAGTCAAATTTGAATGATACCAACAAAAGGTGTTGTTTTTAGTGAGTTAGGATCTTTCAATTGTATGTTATTTATCCTTTGTTTTTAGATTTTATATTTCATATTCAATATTTATTTTTCAGTTTCTTTTCTTTTCGTTGTCTTGTTTGCATGGTATAATGAATATTAGTTGTTTCTTATTCTTTTTTTTGTTAATTATTTCTCTGAAGCATGCATTGCATGTTGCTACTTGCTAGTAACTATGAACCATGGACATGGATATGGGATACGGATACGGATATGGCGTAGTATGGATAGGCCAATACAACAAACCTTTAAAAAATAGGATACTGCTAAAGTGCTAATAAATATACCTATAAATATACACACACGCACACATATATATATATGTAAAAAAAATTATAAAGCATGGTAGGTTTTTAAAATGGCATAGTTTGTACTTTAGATGGTAGTATCAACTATCACAAGCTCATCATGTAATCATCAATCAAAATATCAAATCATAAACCAAAATCCATACTTCATATTTTGATATTAATGTTGTAGACTAAAACTTAACCATTCATTATTAAAAGATTAGCATTAAGAAAAGAGCGCAAATGCTCTCCCCTTCATATTTGTAAGAATTGAGGAAGTATCTTGAACCTTATCAGAAAGTATCTAGAATATTTTTTTATGTTGAAAAATAGCATACTTTATACAAATATTGGACACGTCCATGAGGGATTCGATCCATATCTGACATGGATGTGACCTAGGGTTTGAAGTATCCATGCTTTCTAGATAATTGTTACCAATTAGTAGTGCTTATATCAAATTATATTTACTGACAAGTTCAAATTTTTTCTTAAATTAGTATCATTGCTCACCTATTTGGGTTTCAACAATTATGAAACTAGAACAATTGCACAAGGGCCTAATTGGGTTCAAAGTGATAGCCTATTACGAGTCGTTTATGAACTAGACATTGTCTTATAATATAATTGTTTTATAATTCCTTTTTAAACTAATGTTGGCTAGTTTAATTTAATTAAGTGAAAATGAACTTGGTCCGAGAACCTAGCCTTTTCATGCATTATTAGTTTTATGATATTAGTTTTTTTCAAGGGTTGCTAGACCATCCGAATTAGGCAGCTTTGGGCGTACTAAATTGAACCAGCATCGTCCAAGATGGTTGAGTCTTCTGAAATGAGGCAAGAGGCAAACTGGGCTATATTGCTCCAAACTAGGCTGAAATGACTAGTTTTGCTTGGTTTCGGATGGTACCAACTTGATTCACCCAGGCCGAATTGGCCACACTTACATAAAAAACTCCCCATCCCTCGATCCTGATCTCTATTTTCTCTCCTTGTCTCTCTTTCTCTCTTCAATCTCCCATGATTGCTGTCACCAACCACCACTATTGAGTGCCTCTCCTCCCCTCCCACTCTCTTAACCCCCTCACCCGCAACTTCTTCTGTTCCAAATCCCTTTGAGATCCTCGAACCATATGTTGGCATTGCTTGTTACCCTCCACAACCTTGACACCTTCACCTTTGCTGCTTCGGCTTTGCCTCCCCAGCATCCACTTCTAGGTTACTGCCTAGGAGTACCCTCTTGCCTGCCTCCCTCTCTTGCCCTCTCTCTAGATTTGAGGGTAACAACACCTAATCAACATGGTACCATACCATACTGACTTGGTACCTGGCTGGCATGGGATATGGTACCGGTATTGCTGCCCTTTTCTCGTTATATCAGTTTTAACACTACTCAAGAATTTCCTTGCCAACCAACAAATGTGGCTTTTCTTTTAAACAGAAAGAGGACGACTAAAGTTTAGATCAATTTTTTTAATTCTTAGGTTGTACTTTTGAAGTTCAACTAATAACTGGTTGAATCTGTTCATGACATTGATGATTTTGCATTATCTTAATGTGAGGTTATAAAAGAAATCACAATTTGCAATGACTTTTGCTAGATTCTGAGTTATTAAAGTATGCTTATACGGAGCTGGAAGAGTCTCGAGGTGCAATTCAGGTTAAGTAATGGTAACGATCCTATTCATGACTCATGTAACCTTGGTAAAGTTGACTGATGGTTGGCTTTTATGCAGCCTGCGAAGAAAATATATGAGAGTCTTCTAGCTAACGATGCAAGTACAATGTCACTTGCACACATTCAGGTGGGCACTTCCTTTTTTTCCTTCACTTTCTTTAAGTTTATTTAAGTCATAATTTTCTCATTTATCTATTTTTTCTTATTGGTTGCCCTCATGATTGGAGTTTTAACTTTTTATTGCAGTTTATTCGGTTTTTAAGGAGAACTGAAGGCATCGAAGCAGCTCGGAAGTATTTCTTAGATGCTCAAAAATCACCGACCTGCACTTATCATGTATTTGTTGCATATGCTATGATGGCATTTTGTCTCGACAAGGATTCCAAGGTTTTGAAACATCTGCACTCTGGTTATTTGTTTTTGCTTTGTACTGAACGAGCATGTTTTCAAACTATACCTGAAAGAAAATGGATCTATGATTCTTCTATCTCCTGGATGGATATGTTTATAGAGCACATATAACCTGCTGTTGTAATTGTGAATTCTATAGATAATCCATGAATTAATAGTGTCTAAAATTGGTTGCTAAATTATCTTTTGGTAGTTTCACTCGCAATTGTTTGGTGCTTGGTCCTCAAAATATGAATCGAGTATAAATGACGAGTTGGTTGTGGATGATTTAATTATGCCTTTTCATCAACTATTTCAGTTCCAATATGAAAGGAGTTTTATGTGTTGTACAAATATAAGAAGATCCCAAGCCTGAAATCATGCATAGTTATCACTTACAAGGGCAAACTTTTTGATTATTTTAAATATTGGTTATTATATAATTACAATGTACATAGTAAGATACATTTAAGCAAGGTTTGCCGAACCGGTACTGAGACCCGTACCGGTCGGCCCTCGGTACAGTTCGGACCAAACCGAACTGGTAGTGCTGGTTTACGGACCGACACATCCTAATTTATATTTTTTTTTAGTTCTCTGTCCTTTCGAACTTTTTCTATAAATTTAAGCCTAATTTGATGTTTTTTTGTTATTTTCTTGATGTCTTTTTGATATTTTTTGATGTTTCTATGATCCCGGTATAAGCTAGATGATGCATCTTATTGCTTCAAAATGATACAAATCATACAATGAACAACACAAAATATTCTCAAATCTAGATACAATCAATTACATATTTTTAAAGTCCAACAACCTTACATAATGATATCTAAAATTAGGTCGAGTGGCAATGTCTCTCATAGATTTCTGGATCATTAGCATAATCAGAAGGCACATCAACCCATTCCTCTAACCAAGCGGCGTTGTAGTCTTGTATGCTCATCTCATAAGAATTGCACACCGGGTTGTAAGCACTCTCGGATTTCTCGTTGAAGCTATAGTTTTGAGAGATGTCTTTTGGTTGATAATGCGGCTGTTGAGGGGCTCATACGAATATGCCGGCAATAAAATTCAACCCGTGAGATGCTCTGGACTGCATAAGATAGTAGCTATCGGAAGATGCCTCAGATGCACCGTATCCGTATGGGTCATAGGTTGCCTGTGGCTGTGGATAATAGGATCCAGTATAAGACTCGGAACCTGATTTGTCTATGGATCCTACTCCACGTACGAGGTTATCGGCAACTGCATTGTGTCCTTCTGAATGAGCTCGAGGAGCCCGTCTCCTATATGCAATTGTACCTTGCGGGCTCTACCAAATCGTACACCGCGGTTCCTGTCCTGTGCAACATGCATAAACTGGAACTCACCCGTGTATCGAAGATCACCCTCTAGCTGTGTCTCATAAAATGGGACTCCACTCTCTCTATGGCCAGCAGATCCATGACTATCAGAGCTGTTATTGCTGCTGCTTCAGTACTTCTCGACACTCCTCATTGGGCCTTTTATTTTTCTTTTTTGTTTTGCGGGGCAGCTGCCTTCTTACTCTTCGTGCTCCTCTGCCTAGCTATGCTGCCCTCCTGATTGAGTTGACTGAGTAGTGTAGTGGCCTCGTCCAAGCATCTCTCAATCATGTCTTTAAAAAGATGTCTCAGACAAGAAATTATGTGGTGACTGGCTTTCCTGCGGCTCAGCTCGGCTCGGATCGATCAAGTACGCCAGTTTATCAATTATTTAAAATTAGCAAAATATTAATATTCTGATGATAATTTTTTATCTTAAAAAATATATCTGACTTATCTAATACATAACCCTTTTTTTTATTTTTTATTTATTTTTTATATTTTCTATAATTTCTATTTTAAAAAATATTTATATATCATAAATTCAGAAAAATATGATTTCTATCTCAGAAATTACTTCTGAATTACGTAATATGTATTACTAAGTTTTTTATAATTTTTGATGTTAATTATATATTTTAAATTATTTTTTATATTTAAAATTAATTTTTAAATATTAATAATTCAAAAAATTAATTTCAGCTCAAAGTCTTAGATTCATGTAGAACTCAATAATGGATGCTACATATATTTTTTTAGGCTCTCGAGCATGCATAAAAGATTACTTATTTCTCATTTTTTTTCAAATTTATGCCTAGACTACTATAAGTATGATCGTATCAAAATTTGAATGAATGGACACCATATTTTTATACAGAGTAGCTTGCATGGCCCTAAATACATTTCTGATTTTACATTTTTTTAATTTTATTTTTTTAAAAAATTATTTTTAATTCAAAACTATGTTTATAATTTTTAAATATTATATATAATCCAAAAATTAAAACTTTTTATGTTAGCATATACTTAATCCATAGATCTACAACATATAAAAAACTCAAGCCCAAATCAAAAATTTTGGCATAATCTCCTCTTAGTTTTGCAATTTTTGAGCTAATTTTTCACGGTCCTACAAAAAAAAAAGAAAAAAGAAGATAAAAAAAAGAAAGCACACCTTATTTACCCTTGGCTCTTTCTTCTGATAGCCTGAATCAATATTGTAGATTTTTTGTAAGAAAAAAGGTCCTGAATCCACTTGCGTGGCGTTGAGAAGGCCTTCTTCGGCCTTCTCCTTTAAGGGAGTTCGGATTTTAAAGTGGACACCATGCCACAATTGGCTGCCACAGCCAAGGTCAGAGGAACTGGTACTAGATTTCGTACCGGTTCTTCAAGGGGATGGCTCAGTACGAGCCTGCGCTGCGCCGTGCCGGGCCTGTACCGACACAACGAACAGACGGGAGAGGCCAAATGAGAGAGAAAAAGAAAGAGAGCGGGGGAGGGAGGGGATGCCAGAGGAGGGCCGATGGAGCTTGGCGGAGGCTAAGAGGGGGCTGACGCTGGGAAAGAAGGCCGCTTAAGCGGCCGACTCCCTGTTTTGTTCGAAACAGGGTTCGACCACTTAAAAAATTTGCAAATTCGTAAGTTAAGTCGTCAATCTATTTGATGAGTTTGAAAGTAGAATGCTAACATGTAAAAAATAGATATCATGCATGTGCTTGACTTTAGAAATTTATAACATGTCGTGATGCTAAAATTAAAGTTGCTAATTATAGTAAGAAAAGTTTCAGATAAAAGCTTATATCTTTCATACAGTTATATTTCCTTTTTGTTCGTTCCCTTTGTTCTTTTTTCAGTTTTTCTGTTTTTAATTACAGTTGGATAACTATCTTATATGCTGGTTCACTTATAACAAGTTCATCACATACTGCATATACAGGTTGCTACCAGTACATAATCGTACATCATCCATCACTGGCTTGCTAGCCACTACATTAATTTAGTCACTTGTGATTAAACAGTATGTTCTGTCCTCTGTGACTTGTCTGATGTCGTAACTGTAAGACACATTTAGGAATTTAGGGTTCTGCTGCACATTGATTCTTTTTTCTCTTTTTTTGGGTACAAGCACATTGATTCTTGATTTTGATGTTTGTTCCATTAGCATCTACAACTCCAGAATAGCATATCTGGGTTGTTGGCTATTCTTGCCTTGTCCGAAAATCCAATGCACATTTCTTTGTAAAACTTTCTTAATGCCCTTTATTTATATTTTGGTAGTTTTGATACCTATCAACATATATAGGCTTTGATAGCAAATACAAACTGAGCGGATTTCTATGCTGGATTAAGCTAATGAGCAACAATTAAAATGAATTTGGCTGCTGTGAACTCATCTGGGTCACTTATTTATCTTTACGAGATAACTCTATGCTTTTTGTAGGTTGCACATAGTGTTTTTGAAGCTGGATTAAAGAGATTCATGCATGAACCTAGATACATCCTTGAGTAAGTTCTCGCCCCTTTTTTCTACAGTTGATATATTGTTGGTGTTTTATGTTTCTCTTTTAAATGGTCTTCTCTGGATTGTAAAAATTTGACCTTATGGGATGTCTTAACAGCACCCAGTAAGTTGAGAGCCATCCAGTAATAGGTAATTTATAAAATTACATATTCTGAGGTCCTGATGTTCCATTACAGATATGCAGATTTCTTATGTCGTTTGAATGATGATAGAAATGTCCGTGCTTTGTTTGAGCGAGCTCTAAGCTCACTTCCCCCGGAGAATTCTGTAGAGGTATCGTAAGGTTTGTTTAATTATGTTATTTAGAAAATTGTTCTCTTCAAGACATGCTAAAGCCATATCCTTAGAATTTGGCAATTTACCATGTGTTAAAGGCTTGTTTGTATCATCTGTGAGGTTCTATCTGCTGGGTGTTGGCCACATTCTCCACTTATATGACCAGGTTGAGCTGTAGATTATACCCTACCAAATAATCTAATGAGGTTATCCCTAGAGTATTCAATATGATGCCATTCTTCTATATTGATTAAGTTCTGTTGAATCTGTGTCTAATTCAACCTGGAACTTTTTTGACATCAAATATTTGGATCTTAACAAGTCCAACCTGATCTAAAAAATAACATGTTAGAGTGCATGCAGGTAAGTATGTGATGCACAATCAAATCTGGATTGGTTCCCTTAATTGGAATCAGTTTGGGCTATAAGATCGGCGCATATCGGGGATATTGGGATCCTTTGATTGGTAAGATGCAGATACAGATCATTTTAGCACTTAGAACATATTAAAATAATTAAAACACCCATCTTTAAAATTCATTGATTTCGCCCATCTTTAAGATTCGTCGATTTCCTTGATTTTTACATTGACTAATTCATTGCTTAATGAGTTTTTAGAATATAAAATTTGCAATTTCCATAGGGTTTTCAATTCAAGAGTAAAGGAAAAGGATATTTAGTTATTTAGGAGATAAAACACTGAGTTAGATTTTTATCAATCTACAACAAAGGAGAATTGATTTGGGGGTTGTTTGGTTGCTTGCAGTTCATCTGGTTGCTAATCCAACTGCAAGAATTGGAGTGGCAAGCAGCCTTTGCAGCTGTTTAGTTGCCTATAACTTTCTTCACATTGTAATTAGGTTTGCAAAATAAAACAACTCCATAACTTGCATCTGGTCTTGCAGTAAGGAGCTGTTTGTTGCCTACAGCTGGGCAGGTTGCAAATCCAATTGCAGCAATTGGAGTGGTTGGAGGCCTTTTGAGCTGTTTCTTCAGTTGCAACTCATCTGCAAGTTGAAATTGCAAAAGAAAATGCCATTAATTGCATTTGGTGTTGCAGTTAAAATAATATTTGCAATTCTTGTTGCAACTTTGAGTTGTAAATACTATCCTAACCATTTCATATCCTCTCACTCTCTCACCTACTCAAGTTGCAACTCAATGTTATGTTGTATTAACAAAATTAAATATTAATAAACTTTATTATAATTTTTTTATGATTAGTTATTATAATTATTATACTATTACAATTATCTACTGTAATAATATATTATAATATATATACGTAGATCTAATAATATATTAATGATTATTAAATAGCATATATGGTCATATAAAATAGTTAAATATTATGTTGTATAATAAATAATTCTTTGAACTATAAAACTTAAAACATAGTATAAAAAAATTAAAAATATATTGTACTATATTATACAATGTTTAGTTGTTTTCATTGTATTATATTATAATATTTAAACATAACATAATATATTATATATATTGTGGTATGTTTAAATATTATAATAGATATCTCATACATTACAATATCATATGTTAATATCATGATAAATTATTAAAATATTATGATGGTTTATTTTTTAATACTCCTAACATTATAAGATGCAGTACTATTATTATCATTACTTTTTGTTTATGTAAAATATAAATATATTGTAGAATTATTTCCATATTATGTTTTTATATTATTATATAAATGTGAATATTGTATATTATCAGTATTATAAAAATATATCATGAAATATAATAAGAAATTATATTATGTTACAAAAAATATTGGTAAATATTATATGTTATAGATTATATATGTGATAATATAATCATACATCAGTTTTGTTATATACAAAAGAAAGTTATATAATATAATCATTTTCAACAAAAATATATAATATTTTTTATATATTGTATTATTTATCATATATGAATAGAACTTATACTATATATTATTATGTAAATATAAAACATTAAATCAGGGTTCCAATCTCGTTCTAGACCCCATACTCTATTATGTTGGTGTATTGTTGGTACACCTATTATAGGGGTCGGTTGGGTGTACTAACACTCAATACACCCTCATACCGTATATCGGCTTGGTTTAGTATAATATGGTATGCCTGTATGTACAAGTATTGCAAACCTTGTTTTAAATAGTAATAATCATTCTAAGAGTACTTATTAGCGTAGTAGTTATGTACTAATTATAATTTATAGTTAAAAACATAATATATGAATTATATACTTTTATATTTCAGATTAGATGTTATAACATAATCATACATTAATAGTATATATTAATTTTGATATGCTATTGGATTTTAATAACATAAAATGTATTGTAATTATTAAGTTATTAATGTTAATAGTTATATCATATTACTGTAACAATTATATAATAGATTTATGCAACCAAACATGGTTGCAGGATTAGGACCCTATCTTAGCATCATTTTCAACAGAATTCTTTCATATGCATTTGCAGTTGTCAGTTACAGGCAACCAAACATGAACAATTTTTGGAACTACAGAATAGAATTGTAGATGTACTATTTGCTACTGCAAATCCTTTTGCATACAAATGGAATGCGAGGTGACTAAACAGAATCTTGATGCATTTGGAGTTGCAAAACATGCCTTGTTAGTTCTACTGAAGACGAGATTAATTTGTTTGCAGAGGCTAGAAAACTTATATTGAGATGTTGAATAAGCCTTAAAAAATGTATGGGGAATAAAATTTTGTTTGTTCATCACGAGGCAAAAGGTAAGGAGGTGATTCTGCGTGTGGAACTTGATTGGAATGATGGTAATGATGATAACGAATATTCTTTATCATTTTCTTTGTTCTGTTGGCCTATGTCTATGTTAACTTTTTTGGTTCAAACTAATTTTTCCTACGGACTTAGTTGGTTTCATTTAATTGAATTGGAGAATTAAACATGAAACTTCTTTCTTAAATCGCGACAAATGCAAGATTATGATTTGTAGAAAGTGAACATATGTCCTTACATAACAATTTCCCATTCATTATTCACATAAATAACAGTTTGATCATGCTTCTTACTTTTCAAACTAGTTTAACCTTTTCTAGTGTTTGAAAGGAATAGTTTGCACTTTGCAAAGAGTCTAGGATATGATCCGATTTGACCCCATCTATGATTTATGATACAATCACAATCTTGATAGCGTTGCATGCATGCATACAGGACCAGATGATACATCTACATATGTATGTATTTAGTTCCCTTTTTCTGTCGTATGGAGTGGATACAAAATTTATATACCTTTAAATACAATTTTTGTTAAGGCCGAGTATCGACCCTTATTCACTTGTAAGGACAATGAAAGCTGCCCACTAAGGATCCGATATCTGAGTTAGTTTTGTTCCTTATTATTCCTTTTGGAAAGTAAATACACCAGCATTTGACAATGCACCAAATAATGGTTGTATAAGCCACATTCCATTTGACATTCTATTAGTAGATCAGCAGCCGAGGATTCATATTTAGTTAATGAAATATATTTGCTTGCCCTGTTTCCAAGTGCATGCATGTGCATGTTTTTGCATGCATGCACACGCAGCTTGTGCATGCACGACATGCATGTGCACGTACAGGTGCAAATGTTCTTGCATGGGTACATGCATTTGCATGTGCGAGTGTACATGTGCTTGCATGCGCAAGCCAGCACATTTGTTGGGTGCTTGCTTCTGCACACCTGCATGTGCACGTGCGTGTGCTGAGTAGATATTGGGCATTTATACAAGGCAAAACCCAAAATATGCCTTTTTAGATAGCCCTTTTGGATGACGTCTTGGTCTTGTGTTGGATGATGTTGGACCTTTTTCTTGGCAAGGATACTAGGTTTAAATGGGGGGAATATGCGACCACCCGTGTGGATGTTTGTTTAATTCCACATCAGTTATGCGTTGGGGAGATTTTCAAAACTTAGACAGGGCCAAGGAACCCAAAAAGCTACTTCTGGATAGCTTTTTGATAGCTTTTTTAGGTGAGCCCTAGGTCATTACAAAATGATATTGGAGCAGCTCCAACCCATGGCCTTTGTGTGACTAGGGGATACTATAGCATGAGCCTTTCTAGGGCCGACCACGAGCCGATCGTGGTGTTAATCATTGTGTGAGTTTATACCCATAGCTTGTTGAGGACATTGGGCTTTAAATGGAGGAATTGTGTGAGGACGCATGCAGGCTTGCATTTAGCCCCACATCTATTTGGTGCTGGGTAAATCTCGGATATTTATATAGGATCAAGAAATCCAAATAATACCTTCTGGCTATCCTTTTAGGGGATGGTCTTGCATAGTTATGGAGTGTGTATATTCTTGCATGTCATGTCTGTGCTAGTGCATCTGTGTACATGTATGCTTGTGTGGGCATGGTAGGTCGGTGCGAGCATTCCTGTATACACACATGCACTTTTATGTTTAGGAATCGACAAGGAACAATGACCTTCATCTGAAGTCACATTTTGGACAAAAGGGAAAAATATCTTTGAAGTACTATTACAAATCTGAATTAAATTAGCATTCCTTAAAGTATCCTTAAGGAACTTAACCATTTTGCAAAAAACGGTATGCTTAAGTTAGTGGAAAGGAAACCTTTTGCTTGATTGAAAAATGAAGAAACTGTATTAGTGTAATCAAAAGTTATATCCATCAGTTTAAGATCATCCTAAACTAAATAATGTATGTTCTCCATATAGTGGCCGTCAACTCACCAAGCTGTTTTATTTTTCAGTTGATCTGATCCAATACTTGTTTTATATGATTTGCTAGATCTGTATCCTATTTTTCTTTTCTTCGATCTAATATATCGATCATATATTTGCCTCATTGCATAACTTCCTAGTACTATGTGAGAACTTATGGTTGGGATTCCTTTATTTTGTCTTAATTGTTCTCATGTTGAGTCTTTACATCCAGATTTGGAAACGATTCTCTCAATTTGAGCAGACATATGGAGATTTGGCAAGCATGTTAAAGGTATGAGTCTCTTTATCCTTTATGGTTTTCTCTTTATGTAAAATTCTAATTACTTTATATATTCATTAATCTCAAGAAAATGGTCATTGATTTTTTTTTTTTTTGAAATCATATTGCTTATTCTATTTCTCTTAAAATATTTTCATTTAAAAATATACAAAGTTTGCATTATTATACCTTGATAGTAAATTTTTTATATAATAACAGGTTGGGCATAGGGCAAATTCATTATTTTCTTTTCCTTTTATTCATTTCCATTCTTTTAAACTAAGTTTGGTTGCAGAATAACTTAACCATAGTAAAATAGGTTAAGTTACTCCTAACCCCCTTAACTTCAAAATAAATTACTCCATGTAAGGTGGACTAATTTGTTCCAAGTTACAGTGGAAAAAGTAGCTTTATCTACTTTTCAAAATATCTATTTTATCCTTGGAATAAATGGACTATGAATTTTCTCGTTTGGTGAATTTAAGGGGATTAAGTGGAACAAAAGGGTCTTTATTCCAATTAACCCTCTTTTAGCCTGCAACCAAACACAACCTTAAGTGATAAACAAATTAAGACGTGATCTTACCATTTTAATAGGAAGCATGTTTTAAATTGTTTAGCATTGAACAGGTGTGTCATAAACCATAACATGTCATGTTTTCAGAAATCCTAAGAAACGTTTTTGTTAATAAAACTCATTTTGGCACCAAAAGTCATTAATATAAGATGATAATTGTATAAATGTTGAATACCATTATTCAACAAAATACTAATTGAGGGTTTGAGTTCACACAAATTTTACCTACCAGATGCAAGTCCTTACCCCTTCTGGCTGTCCCACTAATGGTCAAGAATGACATAACTTTTTTGTGAACATTGCATCAAAAATCTGTTGCTTAGCTAGAGACATCTTGGCATACTCTTCTACCTCGTGTTTTTGGGCATGTCTAATCCATCTTAGCGAACATCTCCCTGAGACTGATCTTCTTATCAATGAGGCTCTTCAAGCTTATATAATTAGTGGCATATCTGGTCGTGCCAGGCCTCAACAACTCCCTCTATATGTTTGATCATCAATGCTACATAATTAGTGGCATATTGGGTCATATGAGGCCTCAGCAACTTTCTTTGTATGTTTGATCTCACTAATGCTAGCATACAAGTATGATCATGGATGCTTCTAGCCACTCTCCATGATTGACTTCAATTTTTGCAAGTTGCCATAGCAATCGGAGAGGTATGGATTGGGTAGAGTTAGATGGGGCAGGTTGGGACGGGGTTGGATGAGTAAAATTGTAAAAAATATTTTTTTATATAAATCAAATAAATAAAAAAAAGAATATAAAAGTATATCTCAATACTTCACATAACATTCAATAAAATAAGAGTCCAAGACATAGAACATAACAAATCAAATTTTGAACAATAATAGAGACAAGCAAAAATATTGTTCTTTAGGAAGTGAACATGTCCCTTAAACTAAAAAAAAAAAAATCAACTAAAAAAAAGAACACCTAAGCACATATTGTAGTTTTGTACATGATTAATCTTTCTCATGAACGATCATAATACATTCTTCTCCCTTAAAATCATAATTGTCAAGGCTTGTATATTATGGGGTCAGGTCAGAGCAGGCATTGTCATTATCTGCACCCACCCGGATCTGCTTGAGTTTTAGAATGAAGATCCATCCCCCCTGCCAACTCTAACTGGGTCGGGTAAAACTTGCGCCATTAGGGTCAGGCCGGGTCAAGTACCCCAAGCAGTGGAGTAAATTGCCACCCCTTTCGCCAATATCCTTCAGCATGAGGTCTATGCAAGTTCAACAAGGCATCCTGAATAGATGTGGCTTCTTTAACATCAAGTCCTTTCCTATTCTCTTATACTGTTGGTGTGTTTGTAACCGCCTAAACGGTGTACTTCGTGTTGATCTTCTTAGCAGAGTCCCTCATTAGACTTGCAATATACTCAACATTGTTAATCTGTCTAGAGGCTTCCACTGAATTGTGGAATACGTATATCTGTCACATTGCACAAGAAGTTGATGATGCCCCTCTTGGTCGATGCATACCATCACACATCAAATGTCAACTTATATACATCCCACTGGCTACTAAATTAGTCGATCTAGTTCTTGATATCCTTATCTCTACATCCAAATATGGTATCTTTCATAGTGTAGGAAGATCAACACTTAAACTAGCCTTCTATCAAAAATAAGTGTTCACCAATGCGAGTGCTAGGATGTGATTGAAGTAGAACCACTAGCTGAGTGCGGTGCTCATGTTTTTCTTCTTGTCCTTCATGTAAAATCTATTCAAGGTTGCTTGGCTTTTGGATCTGGATATGCACTAGGGGCCAAGCCAGCTGCTAGGACCTCCCTAGTTTTTCTTGGTTGTGTTCTCGAAGGCATCTGCATGGATTTGATATGCCCTCGAGATTTTTAGGGCCCAAACTATTATTGGTGCTTTATAACCTCCTTATGTTGTCATTGCTCTTGTAGATTGCTCGACTACTTAGATATTATTTAGATTAGACCCCTCATCCTCATCAAATTTGGCATCCTTATGAATACATATATTGATCTATCTCATCTCTCTAGGATTTCAACTTTTACTTTCATCTCCATCAAACTCTATGAATGCTCCCTTATGTATCAATATATTAGACACCCTTTTGCATTCGGTGACATCATGCCACCCACCGTGTCCTATTTTTTCAGTCAGGTGACCCCATCTTCATTCCATCCTGTAATAGTTACATAACCACTAGTGGCGGTCCACCTCCATCTTTCCATGGTGCCATTTGATGTTGGGCTCCTTAGCCCACTTCATGCGGGGGGGGGGGGCAATGCATGTAATCCACGATAAGATGTCTAAATCAATTTAATGTTAGATTTTTAAAATTTTTAAGATTTTTTATAAGTTTAAAAGATGGGTTGAATCGGCACCGAGACTCATACCAATCAGCTATTGGCCAAGCTAGGTGTGCCGGTTCCAAATTGGAAAACAACTTTTTTTGTTTTTTTCATTTTTTTGATGATGTTTTATGAAGTTTTTGAGTGATTTGAACATTAATTTGATGTTTGTTTAGGTGTTTTGATGTCTTTAATGTGCTATTTCTTTTTTTCATGCTTCTTGTTTATAAAATGTCTATAATTTCAGTGGTAAATGCAATTAAAGTACATAAATCATTATATTCATAAAAAATAATAAAATATAGAATATAAACTCAATTTAAATACATATCGATATTTTAAATCTCGTGGAGTGGTGATATCTCTTGTAAATATTGGGGTCTTTGTATGTAGTGGGCTCAACCCAATTCTCTATCCACATGGCCCCTCACTTTTGTAAGCTTGTTGGGCCGCCATAAGGAACGTTGCTGAGATAGTTCATATACGTGTTGTGGGTGATAGTGCACTCTGGGAGGAGTCATCTCCCCAATACTGTGGCTATGGAGCGACCCTAAATATGCTGGCTGCAAATTTCAACCTCTAAGGTGCTCTAGGCTTCGTAGGAAAGTAGCCATTGGAGCATGATGTGTCTGAAGCACCATATCCATAAGGGAAGTAGCCGGTCTGTGGGTAATTGGATCCTATATAGAATTTTGAACCTGATACGTTGAGGGTTCCTACCCTATGTGCTATGTTATCTGCAGCAGCCTTATATCCACCATGACCTCGAGGATTCCATCTCCTATATGCAATTGTATCCTCGCAGTTTCTTGATCATGCACCATGGTACTTATACTGCATGGTGTGAGTGAATTGGGACTTCGGTGAATCGAAGACAATCCTTGGGCTGCGAGTCATATATGAGGGTCAGATATCCTCCTCGACCACCAGATCCATCATCGCTACTACTCCCATATGAGGGCTTCCTAGTGTTCGAATCTGACTCCACCTCTCCAACTGGGCCTTGCCTGTCTTTCTGCCTAGCTGCTTTTTTTTTTGCCTTGCCCTGCTCTGCTATAAGGATCGACTATGCCCTCCTAGTTGACTGGACTGAGTAGCGTGGTGGCCTCATTTAAGCATCTCTCAAAGTACTGGGAGGATGTCTTGGACTTGCAACCATGTGAAGATTGGCCCCCAATTGACCTTTGTGGCTGCTTTGCTGGATGTGAGTGTGGGATGTTACATTGTGGTCATTGCACTACATCTACCTAGCCTCGCCAGTTATAATGTTAATTGGTTGTTGAGGTGTTCCTAACTCGTCAAGCTTTGGCTATTGCTGCTGGTCCGCAAGCCAACCAATCACTGGATCCTCTTCATCCTAGACAAAGTCGTTATGGATCGGATCATTATACTTCAATTTTAATTCAAACTTGGGTCTATGTCACTATTGATATGATCATGCCCAAGCTTAAATAAAATGGCACGAAACTTTCATGAAGAATGGCATTCATATCCTTAAGCATACTTTTGATTTTACAGTGATTTTTGAATTTTATTTTTTTAATTTTTATTCTGAAAATATTTTTTTATTTCAAAAATTATATATTGAATGAAAATCTAAGATCTTGTTTTTATCGGATAGATCTTTTGTAGATTTACAACATATCATAAAATGACACCAAAATATGAAAATTTAACATGACCTCCCCTATTGTTCCAATTTACAGCTAATTTTTCCCTCAAAAATTTTTTTTTTTTACAGAAATGAAGAGAGGAGAGTGGCAATACCTGATTTCAAAAATTCGGGCTGAAATATGAGAAAATGGCCAGATGTGGCCGATTTTCATATTTCTTTTTAAGAAGGGGTTTTGAGGGGGTTGGAGGCGTGGAGAGCTTACAGGAGGGCTCTCACCACCATTTTCATATTTCTTTTTAAGAAGGACTTTTGAGGGGGTTGGAGGCGTGGAGAGCTTACAGGAGGGCTCTCACCACCCCCAGTTATTGGACTCATAGAAGCAGGCGGTACACATGCCCGAATCGATGCGAATCGTATGGTTCACACTGATATGACATCAAACCGCCCGATTCAGAGTGGTTTGGGTCTATATTTGAGCCGAAGTGGGGAACTGTCCTAGTTTCCTTTCGGTATGGTATTGTTTGGGTTGAATTGCCTGGTTCAGAACAAGTTCGATCGACCTTACTCTAGATAGGTGTGAATGAGGCACATGTCTATTACATGTACTTAATTCGTGCCTTCAAATTGCATAGTGAGGTGTGTTACTTTCATAAATTTTAAACTTATCTAAAAAATAGTCATTTTTAATTAATTATTGAAGTAATTACCATGATTAATATTATTAATTCAGATAATTGCCAAACTGCATCCTAAGTACCTCTAAGATTACCTCTTTATTTTATATTCTTTACATATTTTTATTAAAGTTAATTTCATGTAATGAGAATTTTAAAATTAAAACAATTTGGGGGTTTTCGTAGACAGCCCAATGGGGTACTAATTATTTTATCTCATCCAAATAAAAGTCTTTTGATTAGATAAATTTTAAACTCATGCCAATATTTGAGTATAGGTCCAGGTGCTTTTGAATGAGCCCAACATTGATCCACATGTAGGAACAGTTTAAAACATTTGTGCATTTATATTAAAAAATGCTACAATTTTTGGAAATCATTTCTATATTACTTTCAATAATTAATTTGATCCAAAAATAATATGATTTTGTAAAAATTAAATTACATATAAAACAAAAAGTATGGTGTCGTAGGTTGATGACCAACTTACAGCATAACTGAATTTCATGCCAAACGAAATTATTTTGGCATTACTTTCCCTTATTTTCTTGATTTTTGGCCAAATAAATAGCAAAAATGACAGAAAAAAGCTTACGTAATGTGCGTTATGATTGCGATGGAGAGGAAGCTATATCCAAGCATCTCCTCTCCTTTCTTCCTCTCCTTTTTCTCCTCTTTTCCTTCCTGTCCTCTCTCTCTCCCTCCCCCCCTTTTCTTTCTCATGAGAGAACCCTGGCAGAAGAAAACAAAAGAGATTAAACATAAAATAACAGTTGATCCATCATGGGGATCTCATTTTTTCCCAATTAGTATTATGCAGAATTTCATTACTTTTGGTCAAAGTGGGCTGAAATTTAGTTCTATGGTTAATTTCATCTTGGATATAGCCGGAACCAATAATTTTTGCTGGAAGAACTCAGTTTTATTTGATTTAGACCTTGGTTGTGTTCTTATGTGAACATTTGATAAATAAGCAAGTTTACATTATTGTATTAGCATTTACAAATTTAAAACTTTTTTGAAAAAACTGTATATCTTAAATCTAACTAAATTTGAGACTAATCTTGCAAAAAGGCCTTTTAGGCATGTGATTTAGCACCTGTAAGCACAGCACGATTTGAAAAAAAAAAATTCAAAAGTAACCTCAAAATGAGACCTGTAGCCTTGTATATATTGGTTCTGGTTGAATGAAACTGGTCAATTTTAGTTATCATGTTCCTGTTCTGCCAATGCCTCAAAGCTTGCTCGTGTAACCTTTTTAGATCTCCCTCCAGTGGAAAAGCATGTTGACAAAGATGATTTTGATATAGAGAACTGCATCTACCTTGAAGGCATTAAGTATTAGCCAAATAACTAAATTCAATTTTTAAATTTTGGCATGAAAATTATGTTCCCTTACTTTGACTTATCATCCTTTTCTTATTGTTTCTGACGGTCATCTCAGCTTGTTCTTTGTTTTTTTTTTAATCTTGTTCTATAATAACTCCATTAAAAACCTTTTCTATTTATATCTTACTTTATTGCATCTGCAGCTATGTATAAATAGAGAGACAATTTTACTGAATTATTATCCCATTTAAGATTCTTCTTTTCTCCCTCTAGCATGTTTAGACTTATCTTCTCCATCAAGGGAACCTGCAGAGTTTCTCATATACTTTTTTGACTATAGGTTGAACAAAGGAAAAAGGAAGCTCTATCAAGAACAGCTGAAGATGGTTCGTCAGAGTTAGAGAGTACTTTGTATGATGTTGTTTCACGTTACAGTTTCATGGATCTTTGGCCATGCTCATCTAAAGATCTGGATCATTTAGCACGACAAGAGGTACGCTTGGTCCAGTTTCTTTTTTATGTTTTTTGGTATTCCAAAATGGGTACAATATTTATTCCACACTTTATATGACAGCTTATCGTTGTATTATCCTCCTGTCATATATAATGTTATATATCTATTGCTTGTTTTCTGCTTGTGTGGCTGTGCATTGTGCAGCTGAGTTTTAGTCTAACTGCTGCATGTTGGTATATTTACAGTGTCTTGCCAAAAACATTAATAAGAAAGTTGACAAGTCAAGTCTGCCAAATGGTGCTAATATTGTAGGTATGCTTACCTCCCTTTATCTGTTGTAAAGTTGCAGTAATGTAGTCTTTGGATATAATATAATTAATGACTGTTTTAGTTTCAGAGAAGGGTTCTTTTGGACTGATAACCACCTCAAAGGTGGGTCCACCATCTACAAAACTTGTTTATCCAGATATATCTCAGATGGTTGTATATGATCCTCGGCAGGCACAAGGTAAAAATCTTTCAATTATATGTATATAATCAAAATAAATTCCTTGCAGCATGTGCTTATTGATTAGTGTGGAATGTAGATGTATCCAATCTGAAAACTGAAATGTGATAATTGCATTTTTTGGCAACATTTTAGATGTTTTTACTTTTTTAGAAGTGCTAAAACCTATGTTTATGAGCATGCTTTTGTATATGTACTTGCATGTGCATGTTTGCAGGCATATTATATACATGTCTGATGTGTATGTGTATGCATCTTTTTTACTGTTCAATGATTAATGTGTTAAAAACATCACTATAATGTAAAGATGGTCTAGGGCAAGGTTTGGTGTACTGGTCAAGATACTGTACTGTATTGGGCATGTTGTACTGTAGTAGCTCCGAACCGGTATGTAGTCTTGTACCGTACTACCAACACTTGATACACTTCGCCGTCTTATACTGTACCGCATACCGACACTGTAATAGGATGGTACCAGTATGGGGTCCGGTACCGAGACGGTAAACCTTATTCTAAGGTTTTGTGTTCTTTAGGCCATGCAAGTCTAAAAACACTTAACGTGAAAGTGTTTTAATCAAGGAGATGTTGTAAATAATACTCAAACAGGTACCCTTGTGTGCATTTTGTTTTTAAAATCTCTTACCATGGTCATTATTTTAGATATACAATGACAAAATGGCATCTTAAAGCTACTTGGATGGAGACTTAAAATTTGAAGCACCAGATTTGGCTAATATGTCTACCGTATGCCTAATGTTTCCTGGGATATGCACCTGAGAAAAATGATTCAATTTGGGTTTACCTTTATGGGCAATGTGAATTTCTTCGTAACATATGAAAAAGCATGGGACATGAGTAGAAAATGCTTTTAAATGTATTTAAATGAAAACCTGGGTCATGCCCTGGAGACATTCTCATCTGTCTCTCATGTGCTTCCCTTGTATATTTCACGTAATTCCAAAAGTATTTTTTTTTAGCAAATTATAGGCTAGTTTTATCGTTTCCTGCTTTTGTATAGTGTGTTCTAAGTGTTTTCCAATTTAAAAACTTATTGTTCTAAGTGTCAGGTAAACATAGAAACTATTTTTCTTTTGAGATAAGTAAGAGAACTAAGCTAGCTATATACTTTCTAGTAAAATTCTCATATTTGGTGGTTTAGAGCTAGATTCACCTTGATGTTTTAGCGATCATTATCTATGAGCCTCCTCTGCTAGCGTGGCCTCCTACTGGGACTATGTAGTGGCAGTAGGTTATTACTGCAAATGAACTAAACTGTTCGTATTCGGCTCAAGTTGGGCATGCTAGCAGTTTCATTCGAGCTCATTCTTCTTGGTAAAGGACCAACCTCAAACCTCATGTTAAGGCTTGGCTTATAAATGAGGTAAGCTGAACTCTGAGAAAGCCTCATGTTAAGGCCTGGCTTATAAATGTTAAACCTCAAGCCATGCCTAAACAACCCAAAGCTTCGCATGGTTCATTTACAATGCTACTACAGACCAAGAAAGTTTCCACAAGATTGACTTCTTATTTTATTAAGACTTATAACAACAGGCTTATTCTGACTAAAGAGTTCTTAAATGTGTAATGTGCTGAAACCAGCCTGTTACACCCAGTTATGTGACCTCTCAAAATAAGTGACCTTTTTGATAAGAATTTGCTCACTTTCTTCCCTCTTTTCACTCCTTTAACCTTTACTTAATTTTCTCTATGAAATTCTATCTATTTGCAAGCCCACCTACTATGTTCATGGGTGCACATGCAAATCGATCTAAAAATGCACATTCTGTGAGATGTGGCTGCCTACCTGGATCAACCTAAGTATTTTATTGAGTGATGCCTGTCCAATAAATCATTGAGGAAACATTGGGACTTGCAACTCTGGAATCATCAGTCTTGAACACAATGAGCCATGAAATTTAATTTTTCTTTTTTGAAAAATGTATCTGTTTCCTGACAAAACCAACTGTTCTCTATTGTTTTGTTTGCTAAAAGAATAGGCTATCACTTTTTAATGAAAGCTGCAAAATCTTTTCTTCCCCCATTAGGTTATTGAATTTTGAGATTCAAATGGAACACTTAGGTTTGTATAGATTAACACTTAAACTTACTCGTATTTACTATTTTAAGTAGAACTTAGTAAGCCATATTAGGGTATGAAGACCTTTTTATACAAGCTTCTCTTCTTCGTTCATTTTTAAGCATTACTCCATTTCTGTTTACCTGTTTTAATCATTCATTTTTTGGTTTCAGAGTTGTTAAACCCCATGCTTAATCTAGTGGAAATTGGTAATTGTTGCTAGAAAAGAGAAGAATGACTGTGTATCTTTTGGATGATATTTTACATACAAAAATTCTTGACAGATGCATGGTTCCAGCATTTTTGTTTGTGCTATTTGTTATTATTTTAATCGGCCTCCAGAGTTCTGTGGATGCTTGAAATCACTGTCAAATTCCCAAGCTCACCTGATTTATTTGATATATGTGTTTGGTTTCTCGAAAATGGTGTGTCACATTCTACTGTACTTTTGAATGTCACAGGCCTGGAGATCCCAGCTGTTTTGAGCTCAGCTACTTCTACATCCAGTGTAGCTCTGGTTGGCAGTGGGAATACAAAGGCAGTTGATGAGATTTTGAAAGTGGTCTCACCTGCATTGATGGCTTTCATTACACACTTGCCCGCTGTTGAAGGTATCACCAGTTGCAATCTTCTAATTTGTCTACTGAGCTGTTGTTGGCTGCTTATACAATAATGACATTTTCTTTTGTTCTTTAAGGTTGAGAAAGATGAGGAAGTACTTGCATTGTTAAGATAAAGATCCATTCACATTCATCTATTATAGGCTTCCTCATTAAATAAGTTGACTTTTCCAAAATTGGATACATATCTTTAGATTAGATTTTTAACTTCCATAACAAGTTTCACCATACCACTTAAAACCGCTCGGTTCAGGCTGTATCGAACTATACCGAGGGCGAACTGGCACAGTTCCGCCCCTCAGTTCGAAAAATCTGGTGAGGTTGGAGGAGAGGGAGAAGGAGAGAGAGGAAAAGAGATAGCGAGAGGAAGAGTGAGGTAGGTAGAGAGAGGTCAACAGAGGGAGGGAGAGAGAGGGCTTGAAAGCCCCCATCTCCTCCGTAGGCTGCAGGGGGTTGCCCCTATTTTGAAACGAAACAAAGGTGGAGCCCTAATTTTTTTTTTTGTGTGAACATTATTAAGTGAAGTCGGCAAACAAGGGTAGGGGGTCATCTCTCGGTTTGTAGACTTAAGAATTTTCAAAATTGGCGCCTCCCCTTGCGGCCTGCAGAGGAGATTAGGACTTTCAATCTCTCTCTTTTGCTCTCTCAGCCTCTCGCTCTCCCCCTTCCTCTCCCTCTCCCTCTCTCCCTCTCTCCCCCTCTCTTTTTTCCTCTCTCCCCTTCTCCCTCTCCCCCTCGTTTGTGGTTCTTCCTTTTTCAGTACAGCTCGGAATGGGTTGGTACTATACCATACCGCCGAGCAACCAATATGGGTTCTAGTATCGGTACAAATCCCGATACCAGTACCACCAACCTTGTTCTATAACTTTCCATATTGCTTTTGATCTCTACTATTAAGCATGTGTACAATAAGGAATTGTTCTGCCTTGGCCTAATTGTTCATTCTAATATGGCTTTTGATCCTTGTAATGATGTTCTACACTTCTTAGAAATTCTCCAATTATATTTAAAATTCCACCAAAAGCTTTGTGATATTATTTTTCTATTTTTCGGCTGGGTTTATATTGCTTGAATTAAGCTGCAAATTCTAGAAGTAACTTATTTTTAAAAGAATACGCCAAATAATTATGAAACCTTTCTAATTTCTTATATTCATTGGTTTGTCTTCTATAATCTCTTAATCTGTTTCTCTGCTCCTTCAAATTTTAATCTGTGATGCATTCTGGAATTCATATTAAATTCTTACTGGAAAATTAATATTTTCCTTTGGTGAAACAGTTCTTAACTCCAGATTTGTTGCTGTGCTTTTTAAAATCCCATACACCACTAATTGATTTTATAGAAATATTGGACCATCTTCATTTGATCCAATTAAACTTAGTTGGAAACCCAAATCCATTGATGTACAAACCCTTTCATAAAGATGCTCTTGAATATATTTGTATCCATAGATTTTATATAGAGTGGATATCAGCAAGAATAGAGAGGTGTCGACTTTGAAGCATATCTTTGTATTGATTATGTTGTCCGATAATTTTTCTTTCTCAAGGCCCTTATTCTCTATAGCACATCTTTTGTTTATCAACGAACTTTTTATTAATGTAGATAAGCTGTTTCCCTAGTAGTTAAAATGCACAAACTCTCTAGCACCATCTGTAAGAAGTATACAGTAAAAGAATTCTGAAAACATGTTACATGCTTAGTCCTCTGCCATAACCTTCAAAGTAAGGTCCGCCAAACTGGTACCGGGACCCATGCCAGTCGGCGGATGGGTCGATAAGATACCGGTTCGGTACTGTACCGACACTGTATGGTAGGGCATGCGGGTACAGAACCGGCACACCCATTTTTTTTGGAGTTTTTCAAGTTGATTTAATTGAAAATTATTTTTTTTGAATTTTTTTCAATGATTTTAAGTCTAATTTGATGTTTTTTTTTCTTTTTTTGATGTTTCTATGAACCAGCACGCTCTTTTTTTAGTGGACTTTTTCTAGTTGATTTAATTGGTAATCAATCTTTTTGAACTTTTTTAATGATTTTAAGTCTAATTTGATATTTTTCTAATATTTTTTGATTTTTTTATGTTTCTATGATCCTAGTTTAACCTAAATGATGCATCTTATTATTTTAAAATGATACAAATTATAAAATGATTAGTAAGATATTGCATGCTATAAAAAGCAACATGAAATATTCTCAAATCAAGTAGTGAGAAAAAATATAAAAAAAAATTAATTATATATTTAAAGTACAACATGCATACCGATATCTAAAATATCAAGTGGCGATGTCTCTCGTAGATATTCGGATCATCAGCATAGTTAGGAGGCACATCAGCCTACCCCTCTAACCAAGCGGCGTAGTCTTATATGTTCATCTCATAAAGAACGCACTCTGGGTTATAAGTACTCTCGGATCTCTCACTGAAGCTCTGGCTCTGAGAAGTGTCCTCTGGTTGATAAACTAGCTGGTAAAATGGCTGTGAAGGGGTCCATCTGAATAAGTCGACAGTAAAATCCGACCCATAAAATGCTCCAAGCTGTGTAAGATAGTAGCAATTGGAAAATGCCTCAGATGCACCATATCCATATTAATCTCTATATAGGTCATAGGCTTTCTATGGTTGCCGGCAATAGGATCTAGTATACGACTCAAAATTTGATACGTCTGGATCCTACTCCACATACGAGGTCATCTGCAGCTGCATCGTATTCTCTTGAATGACCTTGAAGAGCCTGTATCCTATATGCAATCCTGGCAGGCTCCATCAGATTGTGCACTATGGTCCCTATCCTGTGTATAATGCGTAAACTAGGATTCACAGGTGAATCTAAAACCACCCTGCGGCTGAGAGGATGTCTCGGACAAAGTGTCGTGTGGTGATCGGCTTCTCTGTGGCTGTAGCTGATCAGTTAAAAGGATACGTGAAATATTGCTCTCTGCCCATTGTCCTGCATCGACCTTAGCCTTATTGGCTACGAAACTGGTCGGTCGTAGAGGCGATCCTTGCTCATCAAGCTCCGACTTCAGTTGCTGGCCCACAAGCTATCTGATCATAAGATCATCCTCATCATCAACGAAAACACTATGAATCGGATTTGTATCATTTAGCTTCACTTCTTCTTGAATGCACTTTAGCCTCAACTTTAGATTGTAGTGAACATATACAAGATTGTTGAGGTGCTTCTGTGTTAAATGGTTTCACTGCTTGCCATGGATGAGGGTAAAGGTGGACCAGTTGTGCTCACAACCACTCAAGGAGATCGTCTGAAGAGGATCCGGATAGCTAGCTCCTTAAGATTTTTCGTGCACAAACGAAAATGAATCCACTAATTAGCTACAAAAATATTGAAGAATATTACATATAAGATAGTACCATATTAGTGACCATCTAACACTAGGTAAATATCCTCCTGATGTGTAACATATCTGGCTTCATACTTTTCTTACTTACAATAGCTGCTGAGACTTCAAAGATGTCGGTGCCTTGTCTAAATATTTTGGTTTGTGAAAAATAACCATATTGTAATATGTTAATAATTGAACATATCAATTAACTTACACATGTCATTTAAGTTAACTTACTTCTTCTAGATATAGGGCGGCAACTTTTGGATCAGGCTCTATCTTGGAAATCATATTATGCAGAGCGGCCAGAAGTTCGTCATCAATATCGATTCTAACTATGGTGTACTAAACCGAGGGTTCAGGTAGTATGCTACAGATAGTTCGTTATTGTCTTAGAAAAATTGTACAAGTATAGGAGCATGCTAATTTTTAATGTTCTTGTTTAATTGCTAGATGCAAGTCCCTATCATGGGCATATGTCAGATCTACCTCCATGATCTGAATTTTTGCCCTCCATTATGTGATACAAGAAACCCATCTAGGGATAGCTCTCGCTGTCCACGGCTCCAAACATTTCATACAATGGTCTGATAGCCTTCACTATCATAGTGGCCCGCTGCCAAAATATCCTCGATAATGCTCCGTTTAGTGCCGGCCCTCACATATCTATTTTCTTGTCACTTGGAACTGACAAACATCTGATGTAGGGTTGCTTTTTTCTTAAGAAGGCTATCAAGTGCAACGTAGTTCGTAGCAAATCATATGACTCATGGTCTCAAGATTTCTTCCCCTGCATATCTCATCAGTGAAAGGACCTATGTATGGTTATAAATATATCTGGTGATAGTTTGGGTTGTCTCCACTATTTGCTGTAGCCTACGAATCTTCGCAATATCCATCAACATGAGGTTGATACAATGTGTAGCACATGGAATTCAGAAAATATGTGGTCGCCGCTTAATCAAGATCTTCTTAGCGGCCTTATATATTGTAGCCCATTATCAATGATGATTTGCACGATATTCTCCTTTTCTACTTGATCAATCACCTCCTCTATCCTGCACATGATCAGAAGCATCAACCGACTTGTGGAAAAACATTTTTGTATCATAGTATGTTAGAAAGTTGATAATGCTCTGCTTGGTTGGATTGGTCTATCACATATCACTGTCAGTCCATATATGGGCCGCTTGCTCTTTTATGAGGTAATCTATTTCTCTAGCTCCTTATTACTGTTAAAAAGTTCACTGTAAATGTTCTTCAGGCATGGAGGATCTACACCGAGGCTGACGGTTTGTATGGCAGAAATGGCAGACCTATAGTACGCATTGTCTGCCACATTCGCTAGGATATGGCTCAAGTGGAACCATGATCTAATAGCTCGCCATATGTCTTTATCCTTCTTTAGCAATGTGTCAACCATATGCTGCTTCGAATCTCTTCTAGGAAAGGCATATGGATCTAAATCAAGGATTGCTGCTCCTAGTGAAATCTATTTGAATGACTTCTCTTTCTATCAAAAGCTCCTAGTGTAGATGTAATACGGATACCATCTCTGCTGATGGCCTCCCTGATTGAGGTCTTCCTGAACTCTGAATTTGCTCTGCTTCTTCCAGAATCGGAGCCCGACTCAGTATTGGGGCCCAAATCGAGTTCTATGCCTGGCCACCTCATCCTGTTACTACTGATAATCCAAGAGTGATAGAAAGGTGGCTCTGCCGCTCGGTGGTCCACCTCCGTTTTCTTGAAAATCCTCTCCTTCGCTGCTTTGAAATTAGCGAAGTGTTTCTTTATCAGTTGCCGAATCTCGTGTGGGCATTTTCGGAACATATATGTGTCGGGGTAAGTACCAGCTAAGTGTTGCTTCAACCTGGTTATTCCTCCTCTGTTAAACTTTGTGTAGCACCAGTTGCACTTCCAAAGGTGCCGACCGCAGAGCATTTGCTCGTGATCTCACGCTCTAGCTCCTTTTTTCTTGAGGGCTCTATTCTTGCAGGTTTATCAACTACGTCAGTTTATCAATTATTTAAAAATAGCAAAATTTTATTATGATAATTTTTTTTCGTTAGAAAATACATCTGATTTATCTAATACCTATACTATTTTTTTATTTTTTTAAATTTATTTATATATTTCTAATAATTTTTAAATTTAAAAATATGTTTAAATATCATAAATTTTAAAAAAAATATTTTCTACTTCAGAAATTACTTCTAAATTATGTAGTACGTACTACTAATTTTTTAAAATTTTTGGTATAATTTATATATGTTTAATTATTTTTAAAATTTAAAAATAATTTTTCAATATTAATATTTTAAAAAATTAATTTTAGCTCAGATTTATATAGAATCCAATAATGGATGCTACATATATTTTTTTAGGCCTATAGACATGCATTAAAGGCTATTTATTTTTTCATTTTTTTTAAATTTAAGCCTAGGCCACTGTGCGCATGATCGCATCAAAACTTGAATAAATGGGCACTAAATTTTGCTGGAGAGTAGCTTGCACGCTCTTAAATATGCTTCTAATTTTACAATTTTTTAAATTTTAAATTTTAAATTTTTTTATTTTTTAATTCAAAAATATATTTTTAATTTTTTAAAATTATATATAATTTAAAAATTAAAAAATTTATGTCTTCGTGTAGATCATCCATAAATCTACAACATATAATAAAATCAAGCCTAAATAAAATTTTTTGTATGTCTCCTCTTATTTTGCAATTTTTGAACTATTTTTTCAAGCCCTCCCCAAAAAATGATGGAAGGAGATAGGGGAGACGAAGCATCCCTTATTTAGGCTTGGATCTTTCTTCTGAATTGCTGAATCGGTGTAATTTTCGCCGTGAGGGGAAGGGGAGAAGGTGAAAAGCTCTTTGCCCCTTAGAAATGATGTTGGGAATGCATCATTTTATCACCAGTATAAAGGAGAGAGGAGAAGGCCCAGTTCAGAACCGGTTCGAACACAGTGCAAACCATTCAGTTCGAACACGGTGCGAACCATCTGGTTCGAACACGGTGCGAACCATCTGGTTCGCACTAAGTTCGAATGAAGCCGCTTCTAGGCCGGTTTCAGTCGGTACAGTCCGGTTTGGACTTTTCTGGCCGGTTTCGGCTGGTTTGGGGCCGGAACCGACTCCAATGGTCGAACCAACCCGATTTCCCACCGGATTGGCTCGGTTCGGGCCGAACCGAGTGGTTCGGGCTGGTTCGACCATCCTTGCTTGAAACATTATTATGTATGATTGCTTGCATTCAAAATTCAACATTTTAGGTTCTAGGTATTTGTCATTTTTTTAGTACTACATTACTTGATGAATTACATACACATTACTTGATGAATTACATACTAGGTCTGGTGCTCAATGCAATTTAGAAAAGAAGTTTAGAACCTTGTTTTTTAATATTTATTCTTGGATTCATTAATGGGCTTAAAATTCTACCAAGAGTTATTATTGATTTGGAACTTCTTATATAATGCCAAATTTTTAGTTAGATTTTTTTTTAAAAAAATAGATTTTTGGGTCACGAGTCTAGCTTTGAGAAGGATTAGTTTTACAAAGCTACTTATGTACCACATTGGGGAGTTTTTGAATCTTATTATTATATAGGTGGAATGATGGAGCTTTGGATTTGGTAACTATGTTACGTGGGCACTCCTTTTGGAAAATCTCTAGGAGTGTCGATACTTTTGGACGCTTGGACGTGGCATGGTAGGACTTAATGTGGTTTGGCATTTAAAGTGTCCTGCTGATATCGACAAAGAATGTTTGACATTTGATACTTTTTTTTGGAGTGTGACGCAGGGAACTCTTAGTTTTAAGTGCTAGATTCTGTAAGTGAAGTATCCTTAGGTTTTAATTATAAAGTTTTCAAGATTTTATGGACACTTCAAGAGAAGTAATTGTATGTTTCTAGTATGAAGTTCTGACAATTATATGCACAATAAGCTAAATATCATTACATTTAGAGTAAAAATGTATCACGATTAATTATCAATTTTAGTATCTCAACACATCTTAAGTAACTTTAATTGAACCTAGTGAATAAATTAGAATACTTGCAAAATCATGGCTAATCCATTAATTTGTTTGTTGGAGGTCATCTATAACTCTATCCCATTTCAAGTTTCTCAGCATCAAACACTAAAATGTGCCTGACACTTGAGAACACTTGGATATTCACTTGGCACCCATGCCAAGTGTCTAGGTAAGTTTGTGGTTATGCGTGTATATCCTTGTTGTGTGAATGTTGTGTATGTGCATGCAAGTGCATGACATGTTTATGCATGCATTTGTTCTGATGCATGTGTGTGGATATTTTCCTTATCACGATCCTATTATAGTGTTACTTGTATTTGTACTATCTATATATATTTTTTAATTGTAGTTGCAGTATCTTCAGCATGCGCCTTTTTTACTTGAAATTTAATGGAGCATCAATCAGCCAAAACCCATTACCTTTTTGTCCTTCATCCTCATTCATCTCTAATTTTTTTTGATAAATTGACAGGTCCTTCACCAGATGTCGACATGGTATTATCTATTTTGCTTCAAAGCACCACACCAATTGGACAGCTTGGTAAACCAACTACTCAGCAAATCCCAGCAGGTCCAGCTCCCAGCACAAGTGATCTTTCAGGCTCTAGCAAGACACGTTTCAATCCAAATGGATCATCTAGACTTCCTAGAGAAGGACACTCTTGGAAAAGAAAAGATCTTGACAGTATGTTCCTCTAGAACCTGCCCCTCTCTCACCCACTCCCTCCACAAAAAAAATAAAAAAGAAGATAAAAACTCTAATAGAAATTGGTGCATCTTTGTGCTTTATGTGCTAAGCTTTCTTTCATACTCTAAAGATATTTCCAATCTGGATTAGTTTGAAGAAGAAAAACTCAGTCAATTAACTGGAGCTTGGCATGCTTGATTATTCAAATCAAACCATTGATTCAATTTGTCTAACTAGATAACAGGTTTAAAGAAGGGACGTTAGCAACTTGTGAACCAAACATTGTGAAGAATGAAAAAAGGAAAGATTCTTGGAAAAACAAAAACGTCAAAACAATTAAAAAAAAGAAATAATCTTTTAATTACTTCTTGCACATCCAGTCTGTGAAAGTGAACTAGCAAACGTGTTTTGAATCATATTGAATTTGACCTGCTAGTTCCAGCTCGTAATAGCCAGAATCTTTTACCTACATGGCCACATTGGCTTCTTCAGTTGAATTTTCGTCATATGCTCAACTCCATGTTGTTTATTAAATTACTGAACTCCCATGAGAAGTTGAATTCCCTGATTTATCTCAGGGAAAGAAGATGATGAGAGCATAAGTGTACAAAGTCGGCCACTCCCACGAGATGTTTTTAGACTCCGGCAACTGCAGAGGTCGCGAGGTGTCAGCTCTTCACAGACAGGATCTGTTGTGTCTGGTGGAAGTGCATTTTCTGGCGAACAATCTGTTAGCGCTGATTGATTGTGTACAATTTCATATGTAATAGTGACTAAATTACCTTTCTATACGTCTATCATGTGTACACACACGCATGCTACTGAGGGAACGTATTATAGGAATTCTGTGATTATTGTTGAGTGGACATATCAAATAATCTCCATCGTCCATCAGAGGTACCATATTGCTCCATTATACAAGTTAGCACTCCCTTGTCAATTTTCTCAGCTCTTGTAGGATGTTTATCGCCTAGTAATGGAACCCCATGGTTGGGGACTGCTTTCCTATTTCTCAATGCTTTGGACATTAAGGTGGCAAAGTTCAAGTTCACTGATATGATAATGCAAAGTGATGAATTCCTGTAGTGAATCATTTTTTATCACCCAATTAGTTTGACACTACAACTGAAGGCCCATCTGCTAATCGGGAAGGATTATCTTTGGCATCATCTATATTAGCAACAATGCTTTTAGAAGCTGTGCATGGTCATTGCTTTTCTCAAAATCAGTGTCATTTTCGTATCTTTTTTTTTAAGCTATACTTGTTTTTTTTGACTTCCATCAACATGTATATTATTTATTTTTCTTCATGTGACTTATAAATTCTATCAGAAAAGAAGATGCTTTCTTCTTCAACTTTGCAAATGAAATATTTGGGAAGATTTCCTCTGCAGCTCTTTCACTGTATATGTTACACTAACTACTGTATGTTGATGCAGAGTAGCGTCTTCTAGGTACGATAACGGTTATGACATTCTAACGGCATTCAAAACAAATTCAAAGGCCCTAACTTTGGTATATAAGGATATTATGAATAACAGGAATTTACTCGAATTCCTGTGCAAGTGTAATGGTGGTTAACGATAACTGATGACTTATATCCTGTTCCATAAGCATAATATTTTTTTATTGTTTCCCAAGGGCTTATAACTAGTGAATATAATAGCAAGAGCTTTTATATTACTCGGTGAGACTCCTTGCTCATGTGAGTGCTCTTATTCTCCGGTTCTTTTAGAGTTGACTGCTGTCATTATGCATTTTAGTTTACATCAGTATGGACTTGGAGATGAGACACAGCCGATATCATATAGCATCTGCATTAAAAAAAGCCATATGTATCCTCGACAATCTGATCATGCATTAAGAAGAGCAAATATATTTTTTCTGATTTTAGTAGTAATTAATCTCATGAGACAATTAACAATCTGTATCCAGTAGAAAGCTATGATAGCCTCATAATTGAAGAAAAATAACTAGCATGTGTAAATTATGGGTGATAACTGAAACAAATGTGTAACATTTCTTGGCAATTTTACCAACTAAATCTATTGACACCCAATAAAGTATGTTTTTATACATGAGAAATTTTAAAATACATAGTTTGGGTGTATGTCCATTTTGCTTAGACTAGCATGGAAAGATTAGCTCCTTGGATTAAGGGCAAGCACCATCCACAGATTCCAAAACTATCCTACGAGAACCCCTATGGCTTACAGCTAAGGTATATCATACCAGCTTAAACCAGACGATATAGAGCATATCGTACCGTATCAGTTCGGTACCGGTATTCGGTATGGATGACGTATCGATATTCGATATACTAAAAAAATTCGGTACCATACCATACCAATACTGTGTTAGTGTGGCATCGGTACGGAGTCCGGTGCTGAGACGACGAATCTTGTTTACAACAACTTCCATTGAAATAGAGAAAAAGGGTGAGATATCACAAAGAGCATTTGCGATGGCCTTCTCAACCTTTTTTTCCCCTTACCAGTTTTGCTAATCTATTAACATAACATTAGCAGTTCTCTTCCTATTCCAAAAGTGACTGCATGCTCATAATAAGGATTGACCAAATAATACTTAAATAAAAGGAGATGTTTTCGGTACCTTATATTACTTATATGAGATGTCTGTTAATCTCAAGTGGATTGATCAGACATAATTTCTTACATGGTATTGCTTCTCTGGTGATAACTACAGTAAAAGTATAAATTAACTTTTTATTATTTAAACATCAAGAGCATTAGTTAACTAGATCCCGTTCCTCATAATCTTTCTTCTTCGTCCTCGATATATTTCTCCATTTTTGTTTTTGGGAACTCTTCTAACCATGGCTAAACTTTAAAGCCGTAGGAGTTTATATTAGCTGATGTGGCTAATTTTTATTCGGCTGGCTGGCGTGGTAGACTATGTCTACGTAATAATTTCTCCTTTCCCACCTCCCCGTCCCACGGTCCACAGTCTATCTGCCTCCTGCCAAAAAAAAAAAAAAAAGCTTCCGCTTCACGTCTATCAAAAAAGGCTTCTTCTTCAAGACTTCACCCACGAAGAGGAAGGTTGAAAAGAAAACCTCCCACCAACCCTCACCCCACCAAAACCGCCCGTATTGACCCCCCCTTTACTTCCTTCCATCGGAAATCCTAACCTCCCTGTTCGTCGAAGCCTTTTCACACTAATACATCCATCTCCTTCCGGCGATGGCGCTCTACGAGTCGTTCGCGGCGGCGATCCACTCCTACACCGGCCTCTCCCCGGCCGCCTTCTTCACCATCCTCGCCCTCATGGTCGGTGTCTACCGCCTCGTCTGTGGGATGTTCGTCGCCCCCGACGCCGCGCCGGAGAAGAGGTCGCTTCCGCAGGAGCCGGTGATCCCGCCGGAGCCCGTCCAGATGGGTGAGATGACGCTGGAGGAGCTGCGGGCTTACGACGGAACCGACCCTAGGAAGCCCCTCTTTATGGCGATCAAGGGCCAGATCTACGACGTTTCCAACGGAAGGTAGAAGCGCGTTTCTATAATGGAATTTGTGCCGTCTTTTGAAAAAGGGCCTTCTTTTTGATGCCTTTGAGATGCTAATTTCTTCTAACTTTAGTTTTTGTTATAATTTGTTCATCACGGTAGATTTATCCTTCGTGTTAAATTCCTAGAGTCAAGCTTATTCCTTTTATTCATTATTTCAGTTAGATTGACTTTTGCAGTTTTCTCCTAGTAGATCAAGATGTTTGCTTCAGATGGTTTGGTATATATACGGAATTACTGTTTGTTAAACTTTTAAGATTGTTTAATGAATTAATGGGACATAAAGAAAATCATATCCTCAAATGAGATGAAGATTCATGGATTATCAAAAAAAATGTTTGGAGGCTTGTTTTGGATGCTCGAGCAGCTACTGGTGTTATGTCTCCACATGGACGTGTGGATAGAAGAGAAGAGGTGGGAGGGAAGGAGAGGGAGGATCAGGAGTAAACTGTGATTTCCCACATTCCTGAGGTTTTTGCTTACTAGAAACAACCTATCCAAATAAAGTTTGGTAGGGAGTTCTGAGATAGTTGGCTTTCTCAATACTCATAAACTCACAGAAGTTCTGGGACATATTATGTTGAATTTGTCAGACAGGCCTTGTGATTAATAGCACTATGAGATGAAGTCATAGATTGCTCATCCACTTGGATTATTGGGAATCTTAATTCTGAGCTTGAAAGTCATCAGACTTGAAACGCTTTAAGTTATTTTTCTTCTATTTAATTACCTCTGTATATGAGTGTCAACTAATATTTTCAGTTGTTACTTGTCTATACAACTGATATGTAATTGGCATTTGCGGGCACCATGGTATATGGGGAGGAATCAAATGATTGAGACTATGCCATTTGAGTTGCAAGGAAATGTGGACCTTGCTATTTATGATCTTCTTGTTTTGCAATGTTCCATTGGCTGTTTAAGATGAAGGTGACAATAACTCTTTATAGGCAATGTCACTAACTCTCATGCCATTATTCTCTTTCTCAGGCAACCTTCTTGAAATTCAACAGTTTGTTATTTATATCATTTGGAACGTTTCAGATCCCTTCCTGATCAAATTTTGAATAATATAGTGTTTTAGTTTAGTTGGTGCATCAAATCAGAGTTGTGATGGAAGTCTAGACCATGAAGCTGATATGTACCAATTTGAAGAGATCCCATGATGAAGACAAAAGTTAAGGTGCAAACTCCCCCCCCCCCCCCCCCCCCCCGAAAAAAAAAAAAAAAACACTGATAAAAGTTGCAATAAGTTATTTAGGAATTCTGTAGATTATCTTGATAATTTTATGTGATTATTGTTGATAAGATTTGATGATTTCTTGTTAAGAAATGGATGCGAGTTATTTTGGCCTCTGACTTAAGTTATAATGGACCAAAAGATCAAATTGGTACCAGCTTGAAATTTGGGTCCTAACTTGATTGAGAGGGAGGCTAAAGATAGTAGATTGCAACATAATAAGAGTGGTTGCTTTGGCTGATTATTGTGGAGTTGAAAACAAGTGGCCTAACACCCTAGAAGTCCTTCTCAATCCTGTAACCATATCTTTAAAGAGATGAAGATGAAGAGATTTCGTTTAGGTGGGAAAGGAAAAACCTTCTGTTGGTTAGTTTTTAGTTATTGAAAAAAAGAGTGGACTACAATTCCGGAACATAAGGTTTAATGAAGAACTAAATGCATTCCTTCCTCTCTACACCAATTTCTTTCTGGTAAGCTCAGGAAGTAGCACTTAGCCGTATCAGGTCATTGACTCAACTACATTTCAGCTGTTTTATATTTTAAATATGATTTGAGATTTGAAGCAGATGTTATATTAAATCTTATTGCAATTCAGATTAATAATGCTAACCAAAATGTGAGATGGTGGTGTCAAAATGACTTTGACAGGATCTGACACTATGTGGTAGTGGCCAAGTTCTGTAATAACATAGTTATGAATTCAGAACGTGACCTATGAGGTAGTGACCGAGGACATTAGTAGCAGTTTAAAAGCATTGACAAGGGTGAATCATCTGACAGTATTCGTTGGTCATATGATGACCATATTTGAGGTGGATAGATCATTCTTGCCTAGCCTGTGTTTTAGATAAAAGTATGTCAGATTCTTCATTTTTCATCTGAATTAGAAAAGTGTACATCCATGTCATCCAAAAGGGTTGGATATTCATTGAAATTTAACATAAAGATGAAGAAGACATGCTTTTCACTTTCTGATTTTAGGATAGCAACACACTGATTTATCAGCATATGCGTAACTGACCACTAGTTTTTTAGTCCTAGACCGTAACTATATGATTTATCAGTACAAGCTTCCTGTCAAATTGTAAGCTTACTTTCGGCTTCAATTGATCGATAATTTTTTATCACACTATTTGATTCTTGTCACCAAGATAATTGTGGTATTCTTGAATTACTAGAGTTCTCTTTGATTGATGGTTCATGGTTTTGAAACCAATGCTATAATCTTTTGAAGATTAATTTCAATGGTTTTTGGGTAACTTATGTTGCTTTGTCTAGTTATTGTTTTATTGCTATTGGGAATATGGTTGCTATTCTATTTAAAATTCCTTGGAAATTTGTTTGGACTTTGGAAATGGATTTGAAGCTGTTCCCTTGGGAGGGGGAATGAGAGTACAAAACTTAGTAGATGCCCAAAGAACCAGCTTGTAAAGATTTATCATTCGTCAATATCTTTCAAAAATTACAAGAGAATTAAGGAGAAACTAATGGGAAAACACCACGTACCAACTTGTTAATTGTTTCCTGGTGGATATTCTATGGTTTCCCATCTTTTTTCTTTAATGACTGTTGCTTGTTTTGATATAACCATTTTTCATTTCCCACTATTGGCTTTTCATGACTTGTCCCCATGTCCAATCTAAGGACTGCTTCTTTCATATATTTCTGATTAGGATAACTATTGGCATATCGAGCCATCATTCTTGGTTTTTATTGTACTTGACAGTGCCATGACTGAATGATCTCATGGATATGTATGTTTTGTATTGTATTATTTTTCTCAAATATTATTCATGGAAAAAGAATTTTAACTTTACTGTGATGTTCTCGCGTTTCAGGCTAGCTCTTTTACCTAATATAGATGTGATAGTTTCATTTGGTTTTTTCTTTAGACAGTGATACTATTTCATTTATTCTAGAATTTCAAAAAATTACCATTATGGGGTCATTTCTTTGCCTGCAATTTAAATACAAGCCGCAATTGGAAATGCTGTAATTGGAGCTATAGTTGCAAAAACTGTTTCTATTTAGTTGTCTATAAAAGAAAACTGCAAATGCAGTTATAGTTATTTGGTTGTTTGGCGCTAATAGAGATATGGTAATGCTGCAAATAATCTAGTAAGGTTACCCCCTTGGAAATAGTGAGTGTTTGCCTTTTTTTTTGGTTATGGTACAATAACTATTATATTTTTTATAATTGTAATAGAAAATTAATATTACTATTAAATTATCTTAAATTATCATATGATTATTATAACAGTAATTACTGTAGTAATTATATCACTATAAAATAATTTGATATTATATTGGCTAGATAGAGTACCACTAATATGGGAGCGAGGCTTGACACTAATAACCTAAACCATTGGATGTTGTCTACCATCTCCAAATTGCTTATTGTTGAAAAATCATATGCTCTGAAAATTCCTAGCCTTTGCATAGGTCATACATCTAGTGTCAAAAATAGACTTTTCAAATAAAACAAATGATGTATATTTTTGACCACTGGATGCATAGGCAGGAGATCTCCATATCACATGATTTTTAATAGCAAGCAGTTTGGAGATAGTACATCACTTCCCATGGATCAGATCATCAGTGCCGAGCCTTGATCATCCATTCAGGACTAACCTTATTTTGGTTGTTGTGCAGGTGCCTACACATTAGCTCTACCAAACTAGATATTATTTTAATTATAGTTTGTCTACTCGCCTTTGGGAAGGATTGATTTAATCCTACCAATCCAAAATCAATGATGGAGACTTCAAATGCAGGATCCACACTGTTGATTATGTTGTTCATCAAAAAATTATTTTGAAGCCAAAAATTATATCTTTTGATGGTCATTTTGCCTATGCATCAAGTGATCCAAATGGCTCGATATAATGTTTTGCATGATTTATAGTTTCGAAGCATCCAAATCTATTAAATTTTAGAACATGCATGCTTTATAATATGTAGATAATAATCAGCTATATTGATTTTTAATTCGCATGCCCTATGATATAGTTTGCCACACTCAAGCACGATGATTGGGTGCATTTGATGTATGAGTAGGAGGCTTCCAAAAGACATGATTTTGATTTCTTTTTCTTTTTTGATTTAGATCATCATCAATTTAGAATGCCTGTTATCGATTTTGAGTTGGTAGGATTGAGACCTCCATCTTTACGGAAGGAGAGTAGATGAACTTATAATTATCAATATATATTTATAATATATATTAATATAATAATTCGAAATTAGTATCTACTTGTAATTATTATATGATCATGATTATTATTATAATATTGTGTCTAGATTATAATATGAATCATTATGTTACAATAAATAATAAATCAATAAGTATATTATGATCATAATAATAGTTATATTATTAAGTGATTATAACATTTTAATAATAATTATTATAATAATATAATATTATAAAAATTACTTGATATTGCATAGTTACATATTATTATATTAATAAATATATATTTTATAATGGATTTGTTATAATGAGTAATATATATTTAATGTGTTAAAATTATATAATATTAAATTTCAATGATTAGAGAGTAGGAGGGATTCTCAAAAGGGCTACTTCAAATTGCAACTTGAGTTGTAATTAGAATTACATCCAGTTTTGGAAGCAGCTCTAATTGTAAATTTGGACCTTTTTTTCCAATTAAAATGCAGCCTGCAATTGAGATTGCAAGCATCCAAACAGCTGTTTCAGATGCCTGTAATTTAATTACAGCATTTGCAATTGCAATCTGATCAACTGCATGCAAACAAACAGTCCCTATGTGCAAATAGACGGCTAGTGTACATACATGTTCTGTCTTAACAATGGTGTAAATCTTATCTTTATAACCTCCATGTGTTTTAACTGTCCACACATGTATACATAGTGCATATGCATGTAGATACACGTACGCGTAAATACAGACACATACATACTATCATACAATTAGACGTGCATACAGACATGCCTAATCATGCCTAGTGATAACTGGCAAATAGTTATGACATGGAATTTTGATACATTTCCTTATGGAGTCTATTCATTATTACTTTAGATATATATAAGTGTCATTAAAATCCAATTTGGATTTCAAGCTACATCTTGCCGAAGCCTGCGGGTATATAAATATACTATATTGCCCTGCTGTAATCTGTTACAACAAGAGAACAGGTGAAGTATAAGGCAATATATCCAAGTCCTATACAAAGGACATTTTGAGTCATGTAGTCTTGCTATGAGTTATCTCTGATGTGCATAAGATCTGTAGATATGAACATTGAATATTTTGTATTGAGATTTCCTTTCACCCTTTAACAACCTTATGCGGAAAACATGTTGTCTTTACCATCTCAGTGTTTGACGGTATCTTCCCCCTCCTCTCTCTCCTTTTTGTTTTAATATGTCAATGAGCACATGAACTTCTTTTTCAGCAATATTGGACATGTAAATCAGGGGCCTGGTGGGGCCACAAGGCCTGCAACTTAGTACCTAAAGAGCTTTCTGGAGTTTGGCAGTCTGGGGAGACTGTGGCTCCCTGTCACTACAATGTGGCTCTGCCCGTGAACTCAATGGCAACTTGGACTAATGAGTTAACTACTTGTAACTAATTTGTCAACTATCATATTTATTGGCTTATTATTTAGTAGCAGACTTGCCAGTTTAAACTTTATGATTTTTTCGAAAACTGCCCATAGATGTAGATCACATGAGGAGGTGCTCTGATTACTTTTGCTTTTAGAATGTTTAGATTAGGGGATGTTGTTTTAGGATACTTGTCCATGTGATGTGAAGATGAATTTTGCTTGCTGACCAAGATTGTTTGGCGTTTTTCTTTCATTAGTAGTTTTTGGGAACCGGCTTTTGAAATGTGTATGGAACTAGGAAATGGGGCAACCATATAAATTGTCCTCTATATTGGATTGTTTATGATTTTTTTACTATTGATTTTATCCCTTGCAGTTCTTATGTGCTTTGTTTTAGTGTTTAACTGCTATTCTATTTAGATTTTAGACTCTTAGATATTCTTCAAGAAAAATGAGATGTATTCTTCTGTGATCTGCTGTTGAACAAGTTGATATGGCTATACCTTGTTTTGTTTATCCACATCCAAAAATTATAAACAAGTTTTATTTTTTCTTGATCTCACAACATCTCCACTGGGTAAAATGCTTACTCTTGATTGACTCACTTTATTCTCTCATTTTCCTGCAGGATGTTTTATGGACCTGGTGGTCCATATGCCTTATTTGCTGGGAGGGATGCTAGCCGGGCGCTGGCCCTGATGTCCTTTGATTCCAATGACCTTACAGGTAATTTGGAAGGACTAGGCACATCAGAACTGGAAGTCCTACAAGATTGGGAAGAGAAATTCAAGGAGAAGTATGTGAACGTTGGGAGACTTGTTTCTGAGAAAACCAGAGATGGGGATGGTGACCGAAGTGTTGAGAAAACAGAATTGAATCAAGAATTGCATAGAGATACAGTGGATGCAAATGCTGAAGTAGAAGCTAATGGTATCGAATCCAATGTGAGGAGAAACTGAAGGCATGAAGCACTGCAAGAATTCCATCATTCTGTCTAGTTAGCAGAAAGTAATTCCACTACAGAGTGATCTGTAAAATGTCTGCTCCAGTTTGATTCTTGGAACCAATTATACGAGCGAATGATGGTCATCACATCCCTATTAACCAGAGTGCCTATGTATATATGTGCATCTTTTCTATCCATTGGAATTCCGAATGGCTTTTTGCGTCTTTTGTCCACATGATGATTTCTCTTTAATCTTCAATTCCTGGACTATATCCAGGTTGTACTTGGTGCTTGTTGTAATAGTGAGGGAGTTGTATGTTCTGTTTTAATCTTACGCTGGCTTAATTTCTTCAGAATGTTTTGAGATTGGGCTGTGCAAACATTTCCAAGAACTGAAAGCAAGTCCCGATTGATGAAATCTACTTTGGCTCACTTCCCTCATTTTCATACACAGTCTTGATGTGTTTGGCATCCTTGGTCTGTCCCCATTGATAAGGATGATAAAAGAATGTCAAAGATTTGAGGATTCTGGAAGTTTGATGAGTGCCCAAAAGGAGCCTTAGTATTTGCCTTATCTGTTTCCCTTTGTTTACTCTCTGACATAAAAACAAAATGGATGAACGGATGGACCGTGCTCTTATTCTTCAATTTGTGGGAAGTTTTGGGTTTTAGTTCTCAGGACGGGTTGGTGTGGTTCAAGCCTGGTATGGTATAGATCATGGATTGTATCATGTGCCTAGGAGAAATTAGTAAGTGGAATATTTTCATCGCAGATCTATGATGAAATTATTTTTAAAAGATTCATCTCATTCTAGGTTTAAATTATTGGATTGATTTATTTTATTTTAGATCCGTCATAGATCTAATCCATCTAATAGTTTCTCACGTGGATAGAATGGGAGCTTGGCATTCGTCTGGGCCATGGATGATTCGTGTACCATGTACAGGATTGTGTAGCCTTCTACTGTTGATATTTCACCGTACGAAAGCAATGTCCGCCATTAATGTGCCCATAAGAGTTTTCTACTCCTTTCCAGTGGTTTAAGATGACGGCTCAACTTGTTAATTTGAGAGCTTTTAAAGAAGGTATGTGTTGGGGGAAAACTCAAGTCGTCCCGGAACAAAGGCGCCGACCAGAAGGCGCCCGGCCAGGAAGCACCCGAACGGAAGGCGCCGACCAGAAGGCACCGACCTGACTACGCTCAAACTAAGGACGCCCGACTCGGCAACTGCCTCGGCTCGGCACCCGACCAGGCGTTGAATTCCGAAATGCCTTGCCTAAGTATTCGACCCCAGCTTAAGTCCTTAAAGGAGCCTTACTCCAGATACTCAATCTCACCATATCCTGCTACCGTCGTCAAGCCATTAATGCACATGGCCTTCGCAGGCCTCCGGCACACCCGATCATTAATGCGCGTGGCCTCTGCAGGCCTTCAGCGCACTCAACCATTAAATGAGTATGGTTCATGATGATCTCCGGTTCATTCAGCCATCAAAATGTATGACTTCTCCCGATCTCCGGTTCACTCAACGATTAAAGCGTATGGCTTCTGTCGTCTACGGACGTCGAGCCTCTTACGGCAAACCCACTTAATCGCTGATGATGGCATGACTCGACGACGACTTAAGGGCTCCGGCCTGATCTCCAACAGTAACGGTGTTGACTCACACGATCGAACATTAATTCTACTGCATGCCAGACTGTACGACAGGCCGATTGCCCCGTCACATCACAGGTAACCCAGCTCCCTCTATAAAAGGGGAATTCCTCCATTTGGGGGGGGGGGGGGGCTGAACAATGAGAACTCCAACTTCTTACTGCTATCTCCACTCTTATACTGGCCCCCTCTGACTTAAGCATCGGAGGGCCGGCGCCGGAGACCCCGGCCACCGGCTTGCAGGTCTTCCGGAGGACGCCACACCCCGACGGACCGTCACCCATCACCGCCGATTCCCACCGGAGCTCCTCCTTCCCGGCCCAGCGGTCGCCCCCGGGTCCAAATTCCAGCAACAATATGCATTCAGGGGGGAGAATTTTAATGCAATAGAAAACGTTAAACCATATGGATATGGGCAACGGCGTTACGTTTCCGGAAGAACATGTACATTAAAATTCGTCTCTTTCAATCGCCGCATCTTCTCTCAACTTCCACTCAGGATTATTCACCAGATAGCTTGTCTGGGCACCCGAACAGGCCCTTTGACAATTTTACAGTTAACTTAAAGTAAGAATTTTTCAAATTCAAATTTTCGTATGCGCTGGAAAACAAATACTTGCTAAATAGTGATTTGGGCAAACAACATTGTATTTTTTTTCTTCTTTTTTTAGATTATTGACGGTTATAAAAATAGATAATAGCCACTATGCCGGTCTTGGTTTTTTCACAATAAACTTAGCATAGGCAATCATATGACACCAAGTTGGACTATATACATCATGAAACTAGTAAAAGAAGTCAACAATTTTAAAAATTAATGTACCTATTGCTGTTGAGAACCAGCCCATTCTAGGCACCGCGATGAGAAGCACGAGGATGTTGGAGAGCCGACTGTCGGCTGCTCTGGTCAGGATCGGAGAGGGCGAGTAGCATGCGGTCGTTATCGGGTTGCTTGTTGGGTGACCACACTTTGATCTAAAATAGTACCCTCATGCGAAGTCACACGATTTGAAGGACCAAGGCACTAAAGGACAAAGTCCTCAAAATGAAAGATGCCATTTGAATCCCATCGAGGTTGAACTTTCCCAAGAAGCTCATCTTAGTATCCAGACTGAAAGACACTTTGGAAAAAATTCTCCCTGAGGTCACAGAGACCTGGTCAGGAGAATCCTAACCCACTACCTTATCATCAGAAGACTGACCTCCAGTAGATGGGTCCATGGATGGTTCCCAAAGAAAAGAGAAGAAGACGAAGAGAAGAAGATAAAAAGGAGAGAAAAAGCAGAATAGCCCATCAAGAGGCAAAGATGAGATTTTGGTCGGGGACAAGGAAGGAGAACCTTGCAACGGAAGCACACAAGTCACGCCCTGCACCTTACAAAGAGGAGATGTGATATTGGCTCTACGCTGGGAGCAAGCCTATAGGCCCCAAGAACCTGCATTAAAGAAACGGCCCATAGGGCCTTGGACATAGTGTCAGCACAAATAATGAACATGTAGGGTGAGAGAGGACAACCTTGTTGTAGGCCCACAGTCAACTCAAAGAAAGGCGGCGACGTACCATTCACTAGAATAGCAAAGGATTGCGCTCGTATACTGAAAGTGAATCCTAGGTTCTTCGGTGTTAAGCATGCTGATTTTTTTTTTTAAAACCATGGCTGAACCTGATCGGGTTGCCTACGTACCCCTTCATAAGGGGGATCAAGCCATACGTAGTTCCTTTTAAGTTTTAAAACGCAGCGGAAAAATCGAATCAAACAATTTAATTCATGCATGCTTACAAGATCAAATCTAGAAATCAACACCTTAAGAACACATAGGATTATGCCGGAATCGTTTAAACAATTATGCTAAAACTTTCATGCATGATTAACTATCAGATCTGAAACTTAAGAACTCTATTCTGATTAATCTCCGAATATCCATCGAATGGATTCTGGATATAACTCCGTGAGGAGCCCCAAAGGAGGGTAAAACCTCGGGGAATCAGACCTAGACCCTGACTCCAAAATAAAATATTGATGTGGGATTAATACCTTTTATGATGGAAGAAACTTATGGATCTGATCCTTGACTTCGCAGCCACACACACGAATGGCCTCTATGAGAAGTACACGCGAAGCCCTAGGTAGATCGTCTTCCGTGGGAGTGCTAGCTCGCGCAGGAACGCAGCAATGGCTGAAGCTTTCTCCTTCTAAACACTCAACCATTGATTGTTCTTCAAGGAGATGGAGGATGGACATGAGGAAGAAGGAGAAGAAGGGATGGAGGCCCTCAGGAAATTTTTTCAGAATTTTTTGAAACCTCTAAATATGGTATATCTTGAACCCAAGGCATGGGGGTCTTTTATAGCCAAAAGATCCCCCCACGTATCACACCTAATTTAGCCAACTAATTTGGCTGATAAAATTTACAAAAAATTTTGGTGTTTGGCAGCTAAGAGAAGATAAACATATCCAAATTTCGTGCATTTTGGATCCCTAAAAGATAGGAATTCATGCGTCCAAAATTCAGCCGCAGACCACCCTATTTCATGCACCATGCAATCCCTACAAATTAGGAAATTCATCTAAATCTTTCTAGAAAGATTTAAGGTGCCATTTTTATAGAAATTATAGCCCCACGCCTCCTCTCTTCTCACGCCAATTTTTTGGCCAAAAATAAAGAGGATAGGCGTAGAAAATATTGGGAATAAATTAAGGTATCATTCTTCTCCAAGAAGATAAAGATGGGTTTCTAAAATTTAGGGATTCTTCTCCTTATCCAATTCTGATTATTTGGACTCATAATCCTCATCGAATAAGGTCTTCTAATTGATTTGGATCAAGCCCAATCCAATTGGATCAAGTCCCATCAATTGGGTCAAGCCAATCTACTTGGGTTGAACCCAATCCAATTAGGTCAAACCCTGATGCAGCCCAAATTGAATCCTATTCAATTTGGCTCAACCTAAGCCCAATTACTCAATCAAATTGAGTTCATTAGCAATCTAATTGCTAATTAATCCTCCAATAATTCAATAATTATTTTAATACAATTTTTGCTTTGGATAATATGTCAATCGAATTGACCAAATTACCCCTGAATGATTCTTAATCATCAATCAGCCATTTGATCAACCTAGAAACTTCTATGCGTGTGACCTCATAGGTTCGAACCTAAGCCGGTAGTATAGGAACATCTTCCTATACTAATCGATGTGACCATCTAGCAATGGTACCCGACGTTTGGATAGGCCGAATATATGCGAAGCAAATATTCTGGAATCCTGGACTATGGTTACTGTATAATTCAATCCCTTTGACTCCTAATGCCAGGATGACTTAGAGCTCACTGTCAACCCTATAATTAGTACATCCATTATGTGATTAACTTTAGATATCCCGTGACTCCTCACTGGGATTACCCTGGCCAAGGTTTTGCTAAATTAATCACAAGACATTATCTCCTGTTTGCAGGAGGGGTCAATTCTATCTCGACTCACAACTGACTACGCAAGTACTTGACTGCACCCAGTGACCTTCCGTCACTGAATTAGAAATTCAGGTAGTCCGGTACCAAAGTACAGTGAGTTGCTTGCTAGTCACAGGTTGCGATCTCAGGTCAGAGGGCCAAACATATACCCATATCCACTCGGAACATCTTTTGACAGTAGAGCGTTTCGGAAATTGGTCACGTTCAGTGAAATGGACTCCTACACTTCACCTGTATGGCATACCAGTGTCTCCACACTCCTTGGTTAAGAGGACAACCAACGTATATGTCACACAATGACTTAATCTCGATAATGTTGTCGTCCTAGTAACAACATATTATTTGGTCACGAACAAGTTTAAGGACTCAAAGATAAATCCTCCTTTATCATAACATAAGTCCTAAGCACTTCATCATATAAGAGTTCATTTGAAGATGAAATGATGAATAATGCCAAATAATACTTTATTAATTTGTCAATTTATTTACAAAATTCAATCATCAATATGCTGACAATTGACATTTAGGATACAATTCCCAACAACTCCCACTTAGCCTAAAGCCAATCGGCACAGTATCTAATACCCATCTTCGACTTGTATACGTTGAACTCTTTGATACCGAGGACTTTGGTAAATGGGTCAGCCATATTTTCTTTTGTTTTAATTTTCTGTAGAATCCGCCACTGTATGCTGCTTGGAACTCTTCCAGCAGATAGCACCACCCTTAAGAGTGAAGATATATCCCGACACGCTCTTGCTATCATCTTGATCTGACTGAAAACTTGAATCGGTATATCCCTCAAATTTTAAGTCAGAATCACCGTAGACAAGCCACTGATTTTTAGTATTTCTCAAATACTTAAGGATGGTTTTTACAACCTTCCAGTGGTTGCTATCTGGATCAGACTTACTCTTAGTGAGTATGCCACGTCTGGTGTAGTACATATCATGGCATACATTATAGATCCCACTGTCGAAGCATATGGAATTCTATCCATACTCTCTCTTTCTTGAGGGATTGTCGGACAATTCCTTTTAGAGAGATTAATTCCATGGCCCATCGGAAGATAGCCTTTCTTGGAATTAATCATACTGAACCTCTTCAGTATAGTATCAATGTATGTGGATTGGGATAATCCAAGCAATCTTTTAGATCTATCTCTATAGATCTTCATCCCTAGGATGTAAGGTGCTTCTCCCAAATCCTTCATGGCAAATTGAGATGATAGCCAAACCTTTATTCCTTGTAATGCAGAAATGTCATTTCTGATTAAAAGAATATCATCCACATACAAAACAAGAAATATGATAACTGAACCATTTGCCCATTTATAAATGCAAGGTTTCTCTTCATTCTTAATGAAGCCATATGATTTGATCACCTTATCAAATCGTATGTTCCAACTCCGTGAAGCTTGCTTTAATCCATAAATGGACCTTTGTAGCTTGCACACCTTAGACTCATCTGTAGATGTAAAACCTTCAGGTTGTATCATATATACCTTCTCTTCTAAATCTCCATTTAGAAATGCGGTCTTTACATCCATTTGCCAGATTTCATAGTCTAAATGTGCTGCTATCGCAAGCACAATCCGAATGGACTTGAGCATTGCCATAGGAGAAAATATCTCGTCATAGTCAATACCATAACGTTGACGATATCCCTTGGCAACCAGACGGGCTTTATAGGTCTCTACCTTTCCGTCTGTACCCAATTTTCTTTTGAATATCCACTTACATCCTATGGATTTAATCCCTTCGGGTGGGTCAACTAATGTCCATACATCATTGACCTTCATAGATTCCATTTCGGATTGCATGGCTCCAAGCCATTTATCAGAGTCATACCTCTGCATTGCATCCATATATGTGATCGGATCCTCATCGTTTTCATCAAGTTCGATAGGATCCCCATCCCGGACCAAGAAACCGTAGTATCTGTCCGGCTGACGTGGTACTCTACCCGATCGCCTTAATGGTGCATCTAATATGGGTTATGCATCTGATCTAATCAAATCCGACTCAACTGGTTCAGTAGATGGTGTCGGATCTTCTACATATTGAACTTCCTTAAGCTCAACATTAGAGCTTTTAGTTCCTTCACTAAGGAATTCTTTCTCTAAGAAAACAGCTCTATTGCTTACGAACAACTTTTGTTCTTCAGCAAAGTAGAACTAATATCCTTTAGTTTCTTTAGGATAACCAACAAAGAAATATTTGTCAGAATTGGGTTCAAGTTTGTCTGTTGTCAAATGTTTGACGTACGCTGGACACCCCCAAACCCTAAGGTGAGAGAGCATCGGCTTACGTCCAGCCCACATCTCATGTGGTGTTTTATTTACAGACTTACTTGGAACTTTATTTAGAATGTAGCAGGCTGACTCAAGTGCATATCCCCAAAAGGATATGAGCAGACTCGCAAACCCCATCATGGATCGAACCATGTCTAACAGAGTTCGATTTCTTCTTTCTGATACACTGTTATACTGTGGTGTACCAGGAGGAGTCCATTGGGAGAGAATCCCATTCTCTCCTAAATATGTCAAAAACTCATTGGAAAGGTATTCGCCTCCTCGATCTGATCGAAGAGTTTTAATACTCTTTCCAGTTTGTTTTTTACTTCATTACGATATAATTTGAACATTTTCAATGATTCAGATTTATGTCTCATTAAATAGACATAACCATACCTAGAAAGGTCGTCTGTAAACGTAATGAAATATGAATACCCACCTCTAGCATTTGTGCTCATTGGCCCTCATACATCAGAATGTACAAGGATCAATAAATCACTGGCTCGTTCACCTTTTTCGGTAAAAGGTGATTTGGTCATCTTACCAAGAAGACATGACTCACAGGTTGTCAATGATTCACAATCATTAAGATTGAGGATTCCCTCTTTACTTAACCTGTTTATCCTGTTCTTGTTAATATGACCTAGCCTATGATGCCAAAGGTAGACATCCGTGACATTATCTATTCTAGGACGCTTACTTGACGTGTACATTACATTAACAGGTTGTGATAACAAGTAGATGCCATTGCTCAATTGTCCATTCATTACAGTAACACCATTCATAATGATATCACAAAAATATTTCTTTATTGAAATTTCATAACCATTCATGGCCAAAAGGCCTACGGAAATTACATTCAATAAGAATGTAGGACAATAGTGACAATCACTCAAGACAACTACATGAGAATTGAAAACAAGTTTGAGATTTCCTAAAGCTAGAACTGGAACAGATCTTCCATCTCCAACATTCAGGAATCTCTCGCTGTTTTCAAATCTCTCATTGACCTGAAGTCCTTGCAACGAATTGCATATATTAAACGAACTTCCAGTATCTAATACCCAGGTCGAATTATCACATATAGAGAAATTACAAGGTGTTGTCATATAAATACCTTGATCAGCAACTGATTGCCCTTTTCTCTTGCTTAGTCTGTTCGGGTCAAGCGAGGTAAGGTACTGAGGACAATTCCTCTTCCAATGCCCCTGCTTCTTACAATAGAAGCATTCTGCCAAATTGTGGTCAGCCCTAATCTTTTTTTGTCTGACTTGGCTTAGCACGTTGCAACTTTTTCTTTTGATTCTTATTTTTCTTCTTTCCTTTCTTAAAGGTACCACGACCTCTGGACGAACCTCCCACTAAATTCACCGACCCTTTTAGGAGTTGGTGATCCTTCTCAAAAGTTTGTAGTAAACCCAACAATTGGTGATAATTTACTACAAGTTCCGTCATACGAAAGTTAGTGAGAAATGGGCAGTACGAACCAGGAAGAGAATTCAGTATAGCATCCTTCTCCAATTGATCATATAGGGGAGATTCCGAAAGTGCCTAGGCGCTCGATTAACTCAATCATGTACAATACATGATCGGTCACCGAAGCCCCATCCTTCATACGTGCGCTGAAAATAGCACAACTAGTCTTGTGCCTTTCAACATCATCAGGAATACCGAAAGATTCATTCAACACTTGAATGATGTCTTCCGGCTGCGCATTCTCAAAATGCCTACTAAACTCATCATTCATTGCAGCAAGCATAATGCAACGGACAGTGATATGATCATTGAGCCACTTCTGATAAGTGTCTCTGACTGTACCCCGTGCATTAGCAGCGGGCTGCTCAGGTGCTGGATCTGTTATCACATAAAGGATCCATTCATGCTCTAGCACAATTTTCAGTTTTCTATACCAATTATTGAAGTTGGGACCTGTCAACTTGTCATTATCCAATAATGAGCGAAGTGACAAATTAGTGGCCATTTCTGTATAAAAGAAAATTTGGCTATTAGTATATGAATTGACTAAACACATTAGACTTGGACTTTAGTCTAAAGGTACTCCCACTATTTTATACAAATTGGTAGCCTCTACCTCCAATTCGAAAAATTACTCCTAATTCTTTAGTGGGCACTAGAACCCAATAGATCGCATATAGGCCCGAGTGTGGCTCGGCTAACCCATATGCACCTATTGGTAGGTTCTAAACCAGTTGCTTCACCAAGCAACTTCTAGTGATAATTTTGCCCTAGGTTCTTCAGCAGGCGTGTGGCGCCTCCACCGAATACCCCAGTCAGGTCCAACCATTAAATGATAGGGTTAAGTCTAATCAACTAATAGACGACCAAGCCCGAGTGTGGCTCGGCTCACCTGACCGCCTATTGAAGGTACACTTAACTCATCATATATTGAATGACAATTCTAATGCTTGATAAGTACCAGGCTTGTCGCGCCTCCAATAATTATCAAAACATTGGACCCATTATCACCCAACTTAATGGGAGGCTATGACCTAGTTATCCCCATAACCATTTCATTTTAAGGACCTAATAATTTTAGAGGATTTCATAATTAGGATAGATGAGAAGATCCGGTTAGTCTAATTTCTCCCACTGACTTCACCAAATCAGATTAGACTCAAACCGGTTAAGGAGGCACCTAAATCAGTCAAACTGATTTTTCTTATAGGCATGGGCTAACTTGAATCATTAAGTGATCCAATCAAAATGTGATTGACCATGTCGGCCAGGTAAGTGAGATCGGTGGAAGGGATATGCCATTAACTCGACAAAGACGAATCAGTGCGAGTAGCTCCTAATTAAAAACCACCGGTCAAAACTGCCAAACTTACCTTGGACACCGACTGGTTAATCAATTTCGATTTGATTACTCAAATGACTCGGGCTACACCTCTGAGCCTAAATCAAGTTCCATCTTGGTCTAATCAAAGACATGGACTTGATCCATCTACAACTATTGTAAATTGATCTAGAATTTTCTTGACCTAATCTAGTTACTACTTAATTAGATTTGATCAATTAATTCTATTTGTCCATGTATGATTCTAACCTTAGGTCTAACCCAATCCTAGGAACTTGATTCAAGCTAACCCATATGCCCAAAGAATTATGCAATGTCAATTAATTGAGTTACAATTCTATTTCATAATACTTAATTCTCAATTAAGTTTAGACTTATGAAAGTTTTGATCATTGCATATTTCTTTTTAATTACATATTAATTACAATCTTTCAGTTCTTAAAACATATTTTCAGATCTGAGTTTTTGTAATTAATCACATGTAATCAGATTTAATTCATGTTTAAGTCATTATGTTTTATGTTCATGCATCACATATACATAGCAACATGAATTAATTCAAACAACATACATCTTATGCATTTAATTTTTCACTTTTATTTTCAGATCTGATTTGTTCATTAAAATCAGAGATCATATAAATCATAAATTTTATTTAGATCTAATCTAAATAATATTATAATTTCAGATTTATTTATGTTACTAATCCTAACACAAACATGCATCATATGCATCCAAAATTTCAGATCTACTTAATCATGCATAATCAGCAATTAAATCAATCATAAAAAATACTTTAGATCTAATCTAAATATGTTAATAATTTCATATTTAATTACAAGAATTAAAACATAAAAGTTTAAACATGAACCTGGCTCTGATACCACTAAAAGTGAATCCTAGGTTCTTCGGTGTTAAGCATGCTGATTTTTTTTTTTAAAATCATGACTGAACCTGATCGGGTTGCCTACGTATCCCTTCATAAGGGGTATCAAGCCATACGTAGTTCTTTTTAAGTTTTAAAACGTAGCGGAAAAATCGAATCAAACAATTTAATTCATGCATGCTTACAAGATCAAATCTAGAAATCAGCACCTTAAGAACACATAGAATTATGCCGGAATCGTTTAAACAATTATGCTAAAACTTTCATGCATGATTAACTATCAGATCTGAAACTTAAGAACTATATTCTGATTAATCTCCGAATATCCATCGAATGGATTCTGGATATAACTCCGTGAGGAGCCCCAAAGGAGGGTAAAACCTCGGGGAATCAGACCTAGACCCTGACTCCAAAATAAAATATTGATGTGGGATTAATACATTTTATGATGGAAGAAACTTATGGATCTGATCCTTGACTTTGCAGCCACACACACGAATGGCCTCTATGAGAAGTACACGCGAAGCCCTAGGTAGATCGTCTTCCGCGGGAGTGCTAGCTCGCGCAGGAACGCTGCAATGGCTGAAGCTTTCTCCTTCTAAACACTCAACCATTGATTGTTATTCAAAGAGATGGAGGATGGACGTGAGGAAGAAGGAGAAGAAGGGATGGAGGCCCTCAGAGAATTTTTTCAGAATTTTTTGAAACCTCTAAATATAGTATATCTTGAACCCAAGGCATGGGGGTCTTTTATAGCCAAAAGATCCCCCCACGTATCACACCTAATTTAGCCAACTAATTTGGCTGATAAAATTCCCAAAAAATTCTGGTGGTTTGGCAGCTAAGAGGAGATAAACATATCCAAATTTCGTGCATTTTGGATCCCTAAAAGTTAGGAATTCATGCGTCCAAAATTCAGCCGGAGACCACCCTATTTCATGCACCATGCAATCTCTACAAATTAGGAAATTCATCTAAATCTTTCTAGAAAGATTTAAGGTGCCATTTTTATAGAAATTATAGCCCCACGCCTCCTCTCTTCTCACGCCAATTTTTGGCCAAAAATAAAGAGGATAGGCATAGAAAATATTGGGAATAAATTAAGGTATCATTCTTCTCCAAGAAGATAAGGATGGGTTCCTAAAATTTAGGGATTCTTCTCCTTATCCAATTCTAATTATTTGGACTCATAATCCTCATCAAATAAGGTTTTCTAATTGATTTGGATCAAGCCCAATCCAATTGGATCAAGTCCCATCAATTGGGTCAAGCTCAATCTACTTGGGTTGAACCCAATCCAATTAGGTCAAACCCTGATGCAGCCCAAATTGAATCCTATTCAATTTGGCTCAACCTAAGCCCAATTACTCAATCAAATTGAGTTCATTAGCAATATAATTGCTAATTAATCCTCCAATAATTCAATAATTATTTTAATACAATTTTTGCTTTGGATAATTTGTCAATCGAATTGATCAAATTATCCCTGAATGATTCTTAATCATCAATCAGCCATTTGATCAACCTAGAAACTTCTATGCGTGTGACCTCATAGGTTCGAACCTAAGCCGGTAGTATAGGAACATCTTCCTATACTAATCGATGTGACCATCTAGCAATGGTACCTGATGTTCGGATAGGTCGAATATATGCGAAGCAAATATTCTGGAATTCTGGACTATGGTTACTGTATAATTCAATCCCTTTGCCTCCTAATGCCAGGATGACTTAGAGCTCACTGTCAATCCTATAATTAGTACATCCATTATGTGATTAACTTTAGATATTCCGTGACTCCTCACTGGGATTACCCTGGCCAAGATTTTGTTAAATTAATCACAAGACATTATCTCCTGTTTGCAGGAGGGGTCAATTCCATCTCGACTCACAACTGACTACGCAAGTACTTGACTGCACCCAGTGACCTTCCGTCACTGAATTAGAAATTCAGGTAGTCCGGTACCAAAGTACAGTGAGTTGCTTGCTAGTCACAGGTTGCGATCTCAGGTCAGAGGGCCAAACTTATACCCATATCCACTCGGAACATCTCTTGACAGTAGAGCGTTCCGAAATTGGTCACGTTCAGTGAAATGTACTCCTACACTTCACCTGTATGGCATACCAGTGTCTCCACACTCCTTGGTTAAGAGGACAACCAACGTATATGTCACACAACGATCTAATCTCGATAATGTTGTCGTCCTAGTAACAACATATCATTTGGTCGCGAACAAGTTTAAGGACTCAAAGATAAATCCTCCTTTGTCATAACATAAGTCCTAAGGACTTCATCATATAAGAGTTCATTTGAAGACGAAATGATGAATAATGCCAAATAATACTTTATTAATTTGTCAATTTATTTACAAAATTCAATCATCAATATGCTGACGATTGACATTTAGGATACAATTCCCACCATATACAACTCATGATTCACCGAATCTAAGTCCTGTGAAAGTCAAAACTCTCAAGGGAATGAGTAAGAAATTGCCAACTCATCTGGTCATAGGCTCGCCCATTATGAGCTTGACTGCCATTAAGCTGTACTGACACGATGCTCTCTGAAAATAATGCATAAACTCCTAGACAATAAGGACGTTGTCCTAGATACTCCGGCCTCTCACAAAGGCCTCCTATTCCAGATAGGTAAGGCGAGATATAATATCCCTTAATCTGATCGCCAAAATCTTTGCAATGATCTTATATAAAATGGGGCACAAGCTAATTGATATGTAATAGCCTAGCTCCGAGGCATCCTGTCTCTTCAAGATGAGAGAAACAAAAGTCCTCTTCCAAGCTTTGGGCATCAAATAGGTGTTGAAGAACTGTTGCATGCCTGCTACAACCTCATATCGTAGAATAGTCCAGTACCTCCTGAAGAAGGAGAGAAAACCATCTGGACTAGGTACGTTATTCTTCACCAACAATGATAAGTCCTGTTGGACCTCTCTGGCCTCAACTAGACTAGTGAGGGCAGTATTCTCTAAACCTGAGACTCTCACTACAAGTGACAGACCAAATGACTACCAATCGGATCCATATTGTGTCGTCCACCTCAACCTAAAGAACTAGTCTCCTGACTGAAGGCATCATCATCCTCTACCATCCAGGGACTACCATCCCTCAATATCCTAATTTTGTTCCTTTATCTCCAAATGATAGAAGATTGGTGAAAGAACTTGGTGGTTTGGTCGCCGTCCATGATTCATTGTACTCTGCACTTTTGTCAACAAAGGGTCTACTGTTGGCATGGGAGAGATATGAGCTCATGCAACTCCTCTTGAGAAAGGCCCCCATTCTGCTCCTCTACAGACTGGAGGTGTGCAATAGAGGCCTTTGTCTCCTCTAATCTCCTAAATATATTTCCTTCCTTCTTCCTATTCCACCTTCGCAGGCCACGTTTTAGTTAACTCCAATTTTTGGGTAATGTTGTATATCGCATCACCTTGCACCGTCATCCACTACATATCTTGCACAATATTCCAAGATTGAGGGTAAAAGAGCCATATCTTCTCAAAATGGAAAGGGAGGTAGTAAGAAGAGGACTCAATGCTAACCAAGACTGGGCAGTGATCTAAAGCAATGCGGAGTAGATGGCACATTGATAGCCCAGAAACCACTGAATCCACCTGGTTGCAGAGAAGACCCGATCAATTCTCTCCTAAACTCGTGCCCGGCCTTGGCGGTTGTTGTACCAAGTATACCTTGGACTAGTGAAGCACAAATCAATTAGATTGTTGGTGGCATTAAAGTTTGAATCTCCTATCCTCGGTCTTAGCTGTGAATGCCTTGTCCCCTTTTTCTCTCGGGCCCCATCGACACAAGTAAAGTCATCTGCCACCAAGGTGGGGATGCCCTCGTAGATCAGGCTGGTCACCTCGCTTCACAATACTTGATACTTCCTGTAGCCAGTGCTAGCATAGACAACCGACATAAGCTAGAAATCCTCATTATATTCAGAAATCACCCTAATAATTATGAAATGCATCCATATTTGGCAAGTATGAGGAACCCGGCCTCAATACTAACTCAGGGTAAACTTAGTTATCTTCCTCAGTTGTACACCACCCTTTGTAGCCCTAGGTTTCCGGATCCTCGCTGTGGCCAGGGCCGGCCCGAGCCCTAGGCGACTGAGGCGGTCGCCTAAGGCCCCGGGCCAATGGAAGGCCTCCGGGAGCAGAAGCTAGCTACGAGTCTTCCCCCTTGATGGAAGGGAGGTGGAGGGTTTCCTGGCCTGCAGAGGGCAATCGGGGAAGTTGGGGACAGTAGTTTTGTTTTGGGTGGAGAGAGAGAGAGAGAGAGAGAGAGAGAGGAAGGATTTGGTTGGCTTCATACACACCTGAAGCCACTCTTATCTTTCATCCCTTCTCTTTTTTGGTTTTGGTCTTGGTTTTCCTTCCCTCACATTACTCCTGATCCAGCTGGGCCATCAGGAAGAAAGATAGGGGGATTGGAGATGGACTTCTTGGAGGGTGGAGATTCTTTTAATTTTCTCCTCTCGGTTTCTTCTCCCCTCTTGGGTGGTAGAGAGAGAAAAGGAGGGAGGGGGTTGAATGGCTGCTGTGCCGTGATGTTGCAGTTGCAGCTTCGGTGCTCACTTGAAGGGGGAGATGGTCTTTAGCAAAAGAAAAGAAGGGTAGAGAAAGAGAAGGAGGGAGGTGGGGTTGAATGGCTACTGTTCCGTGATGTTGCAGGGGCTGCTTGGGTACTCACTTGAAGGGAAGATGGTGGGATGGGACTTTTATTAATTAGATGGAATGAATTTCCCATAATGACCCTATTTTCTCTTGGACAAATTTTTTGACCGTGAAGCGCCATGGGATGGCCTTTTTTCCTATTCTGCTCTCGCTTCACATGGTAAACAGTATTGCCAAGAACAATTCCATGGCCCTTTTTTTTTAAGTATTTTTTTTTAATATTTTCATTCAAGAATTATATTAAACTGAAGAGGCTTTTTGTCGACCTTTATTAGATTCATGCATCTTTGTTGAAATAGTATACTTGACAGCAATCTATTTCCATAACATTTTTTTAAGTATTTTATATTTATTAAAAAAATTATTATTTAAAAAAAAGAGGTCCTATTTACTGAATTCGCCTTGGGCCCCAGATGTATTGGGCCGCCCCCGGCTGTGGCAAGCCAAGGGCTGAACACCGGATGTCGCTCCTGGTCGGTTCTTTCGAATCCAATAGGGAAGAGGTCTCCTGTTTCATCTCCACTGCTATGGGTATCGTAGATTCCTTCCACAGGTTGCCGGCCGCTGTCAACACTCGAGACAAGGGGGATTTGCACTCCTCGTGACCAATCCTTCCACACTAGAAGCAAAAGCACAGGATATTCTTATGAACAAAACCTTACAAAAAAACCCTAGAGTATCCTTGAATGAGGATCCCCAGCTTTAGTGGCTCCGATGCATCGATCTCTACCTTGACTCTACATAGCCCAACTTCTTCAGCTGGTCTGGAAAGCCATCCAAGGCCAGCGGCCGCCTGACCACCGTCGCGATGTAGAGGATGGAATTTCTCTCCCCAATATTTTAGCAAAAGGCAGGATAAACAGAGCCACACCACTGCCTTCTTGATCACATCCACTTCGGAGACGAAGTATGGCTTCCAAGGTTCCATCACTAATAGCTGCCCAGCCACCAGCCAGAGACCGTCACCCAGCGCCACATTCCGATCATTCTCACTTCTAAGTCGGAAAGCACAGTTGTCCTTCACCATCGGAAAAACTTCCACCTCATTCCCTTTGGTTTTGAGGTCCTGAGTGACCTAATCGGCCAAAACCCTCCGACTCAGGCTCCTGACGATCAATGCCGACGTCTCCCACGTCTATCTTGATGCCTTCACCCTCTTCTCCAACAACTCTAACACTATCGTAAAGTAATGCTGGAGGTTCTCTAGCTCCTCCTTCAAAATTTTGTGACTTATCCACACCGGCTGCCGAGGAGATTTCTGCACCACGCTTGCATATGCCGCTGGAAGGGGACAATCCTCACTCCTGGTGGACCCCCTCACCGGATTGGCACTAAGATCTACCATAGTCCAACTCCCACCTTCTGTTTGACGAAATCTCACAGCCACCACATGAAAATTAAAGCAGCTCCACTTCAACTGCTCAAAGAGCGCTCTCTACCTCCCCTTTCATATATGTGCTCCAAGACTTCATCTTTGATTGTTATTCAATTCAAGGCTCAACAAAGTGGACACACATCCATCATGAACCATTTTGTCTTTTTACTAGAATGACCGGAGAAGATTAAGGACTATTGCTTGGATGGATAATTCCAGTGGGGAGCATGTCAGCGACCAAATTCTCCATTTCGTCTTTCTGATAATGGGGATATCGATATGACCTGATAGAAGCTGGCCCTTCGCCAACTTGTAGAGGGATCTTGTGATCTTGTGCTCTGCCACTAGGAAGCCCATTTGGTTCTCATAATACTTCTTTATATTTATCCAAGAGTTGTTGCACATTCGTGGGAAGTCGGGACTGAATGGATTGTGCTTGCGGGGCCCTCATGGCATGTAGTTGTAACAGAACGTTTCTTTTTCTGGTTACGTGTTCCAATTGGAAGTTGTTAACCACCTTATTTTCTGGGCCAACTCGCCATGTAGGGCTACTTCTTTTCCTCCCACATTAAATTTCATCTGCAGCTTATAAAAATCCCCTGCAATGGGTCCCAGTGTGCTCAACCATTGAGCCCCTAAAACAGCATCATAGCCTTCAAGTGGCGATAAATAAAAATCAGTAAATACTGTAACTCCTTATGATTTTATTTGGAGATGTGCATGCTTACCTGGACTGGTTACTCTTTTTCCAGAAGCTACCGTTACTGCAAGTTGGCCACTGAAATTAGGCTGCAAACCTACTGCCTTTGCAACTCTTTCAGTCACAAAATTATGAGTGCTTCCAGACTCCACAAGCATAGTGATTGCCCTGTGTCTTAGGTTGCCTTTAGCATGCATTATCTCAGGTGTCCGTCTTCCCGCAATGGCATGCAAAGATATTCCTGGTGTTTCATCTGGGTGCCCCTCACAAACACCATCAATTTCCATTTCTATCTTCCAAGCATGCCTGAATCATAAGGAGAAATTAAGGACTAGAGAGACACGATCATTAAACAATTCTTATGAATTTGAAATAATTGTTTAGCTTCACACACCCAACTAGTTCAGTGTTCTCCTCCATTGAAGCGGAGAAAGTCTAACTTCACTGTTTTTGGCATGAATGAACTAGTAGAATCGTTATATTGAAAGCTGTCACCCACTGCTCAAGAATATTCACAGAACCGTGAGAGACTGTGACTTATTTCAAGCTACTCATCATATGTATCGGGAGGCGAATAAGACTGCAGACTAGGTCGCTTTTTTTGCTACTCACCACTCCAAAGAGGTTCTTTGGACGTGTTTTATAGCCACCCCCTTACCCTTACGCCATCTCCTTTCCATCAACTTTGTCAGTAAAACTCATCCTAGAGCAGTGCGAGTAGCCGTTGTACTAAAAAAAAAAAAAAAAACTGCCACCAGCACTTTAACACTTCTCATGAATTCACATGGAATTCTCAGCGGCTTTTTTTTTTGTGGACTGACTCATCAGTTGGTTGATACAAGCACTAAGTTTGTCAAACGTCTCCATTATTTGGTTGATGATCTCCTTCTATGCAGTTGAAAGAGACTCCTTGAACTTTTCTACCTGCTCCACTCTTTGATCCATAGTTAGGTTCTGATACCACTTTGGTACAGTCTGGCTGTTGGAAGAATACTTGCCTTTGCCTATCTTGCAAGAGTTGTAATGGAACAAGGAAAAGTAAGGTGAAGACAAGATGACTTAATATACTCTTGGTTATTTGAAGGGAACCAAAACCTCCAATAAGAGCACCTTAGTGCGCACCAGGAAAGGTGTTTTAGCATACCATGTCATTATTCTCTTGTCCTTTTAAATAGGCCATAATGCGATGGAAATTCCCAACAAAACAGAAAAATTCTTAACAGTTGGTTGACTAATTCAACCCAGCTACAAATCAGGAAATAGTTAGTATGAATATCTAAGAATAAGGAAGATCTAAATGGAAACAACAGAAATTATTCAAAATCCTAATGACTAGAGTCTTGAACATTACAGGAGGCCAGATTACTATTAATTGCTACTCTAACATTAGTAATATAATCTTCCTTTGTATTTTCAGGAACTAATATATAACTAGCAAGTGAAAGAAGGTTTATATGAGTCACATTGATAAATGATATTAAGTTACTAAGTTGTTACTTTCATAAACGATCCTTAATTGACAATCTATATTATGATGTAAATGTTATAAAAATATAGCATTATCTTTCATTCTTAGGCTACTATGTACTTTGTTAAAAAGTAAAATATACCAACTTATTAATCTCTTCTCAGTTAAGATATGTATTTGACAAAGTATTATTTATTTGCTAGCCTCTAATAGAAAGAAAGAAAAGAAGTGGCTTGGCTGGTTTTTCACAAATTCAACATTTATTGGTAAGTTACACAAGCCTTGCCAGCCTCATCATTATTAAAGTTATATTTAGAAGAATGTCATAACCACAATACTTTACATTTTCTTTCCATATAATCAATTGAAAATATATAAGTGGGAGTAGTTTTCCAAAATCAACAAAAAATATTGTACATGCTGGGCATTATAACAACAAGAAAAAAATTAGTAAAATAATATTATCATAATTTATATTGTTCTATCCAATCAAATATTTGAATGATGTAATATGATATTCATTCAAAGCAATGTTAAAAGTACACAATCATCCATAAAATTTGCAGGCTTTATGCGTAACCCTAATAAAGAATTGATGTGTTATCTAATAAGTTTGTTTTATATATGAAAAGAGACAATAAAACCATCCTTAGAAAAAAAAAATCAAAAAAATAGTTTTGTTAACATCCAAAAAAAATAGATTTTCTGTGCTAGAATCAACTTCCAAAATTCTAGGCATCATGCTTAAAGAGCTGAATTTTGTTTCAGTTAGTAAGCTAAATCTTTTGTTTTAGTTGGGTCACATTGTTGGGTGAGTTCACTTTTGCGGATCACACCCTTGATGGCTGCTCCCAACTCTGAAGCTGCTGACTAGACGGCGTCAGCGGCTCTATCCCTTCCACCACCCCAAATGTTGTAACGGAAGCCAACGGCGCCGCTAACACCGCCTTGGCCTGGTTTATATCTAAATCCGCGTCCCGGGATAAGCAATCGAGCCCTCTCCAAATATCTCTCGGAGAATCCGAGATCGAGATCGATCCATGGAACCCTAATCTCTCTCCACATTTTCCTCTCCAAAACCCTAATTCCCTTCTCAATTCGCTGCTTAGATTCTTGGGGATCGACAGGCCGCCTTGGATCAGAAGCAAAACCCTCCTCTTCGACTCGAATGTATCGAAGTCGAGAGAGAAATGAAGGCGAGGAAGTGGTTTTCTCGTCGGATGGGAATGGATTCGTGGCGAAAGATTGTATTGTGAGGAGAAATGCACTGCCTTCTTAGGTAATTTCCTTCCACTTTGTGGATGACTATTTGGTTTTTTTCGGTTATATATTGCGAGGTGGTGCCGATGTTGGCGATGATTTTTGTTAATTTTTGGGGGTAAAATTTGTTCTTTGAGTTTTTAAAATCTAGTGTTTCGAAGGTTGTAGAGTTTTGTTTTCAATGTAATTTCTGAAGATTTTGATTCGAAACGCTGGATTGAAACGTTCACTATTGGTCTCTAACTCTAGGGTTTTGAAGATTGTAAGTTTTTTGAAGTAATTTTCAGACTTTTGGATCGATAACCTCGTATCAGACCGCTAGATTTTGGTTTCTCTCGTGGAAAATTTAGTAGGTCCAATTCAGAAAGGTTTAACATCTCAAATTTTTGAAAAGAAAATGGCTCTTTTGTTTTCTAAATATCATGCTTATAAGCATGTAGTTTTTCTCTAATCATCCCCATTTCTTTCTCTTTCATTGTTTCGGATCTTTGAATCCGATAGGTTTTGGGCGTTGCAGCTTCTCGATGGCAGGATTTTCTCCTATTTACTGATAAAAATCCTGTCTTTTTTCCATGGGTGTTCAAAGCTTTTACATCTGAAGTGGAAAGAAGGGAGCCATAATCCGATCTTATTGAAGTTGATCAAAGAAAGCAAAATCACTACTTGCGAACTTGGCCCAGAGAAAATGCAGTCCAAAACCCGAATTCATGCCGACCCATCCCTCAATGAAGACTATTTTGATCGGATACCCGATTCTCTGGTGCTCCTCATCTTTAACAACCTAGCCGATGTCCAGTCCCTTGGCCGCTGCTCTGCTGTCTCGAAGCGCTTCAATTCCCTTGTCCCCCTCGTCCATGATATCTATGTTAAGATCGACCGTGTTGTTACTGTTGATGGTGATCCAGATGAGGCCTTAAACCTATCTTCCCCGAAACCTCGAAACCTGTTGTCCCACCTCCTTAAGCTCATGCTCTTGACTGTTCTCAAACCCTTCCACCACCTTCAGAACACCAGCGGTGGGAACAAACCCCTCCTCCCACAACTATCCCACCACTCACCTGCTCAAGTCCTGAAGAACTTCACCCACATTCGCAATCTTAGGATCGAACTCCCTGCTGGTGATGTTGGAACTGAAGATGGGGTCCTTCTGAAATGGAGGGCAGAGTTTGGAAGCACACTCCAGAACTGTGTCATATTGGGGGGCACCCGGATGGACGGGAAACCAGCTTCCTCCAATCAGGAGCAGCCCGTGGAAGACAACGGGAGTATACCTGAGTCGTTCTATACAAATGGAGGGCTAAAATTGCGTGTTGTTTGGACCATCAGCTCTTTGATTGCTGCATCAACAAGGCATTACCTTCTTCGTCAGATAATCAAGGATCACCCGACGCTGAGGAGCTTGGTTTTGACAGATGCTGATGGGCAAGGGACACTAAGCATGGGGGTAGAGCAGCTGAAGGAGTTCAGGGAAAAGCCATTGGCTGCATCTGCGTCATCGAGCAGGACTCAAGTGCCGGCATCCAACATGAAGCTGAGGTATGCTCCATACTTGGAGCTCCCCGAGGGAATGGGAATGCAGGGTGCTACGCTAGTGGCAATCAAGCCTGCTGGAGAGGGTACTAGCGGCAGCAATAGCAGCAGGAAGGAGGCAGAGGCATTCGTTTCTGGGGCCTTTGATGGACCTTTCAAGGCAGCAGCAAAGGCATTGGTGAAGCGGCGCACTTACCTGTTAGAGATGAATGGTTTCTAGATTGTTTAGCACCATGGCTCAGTTCTCTGTGATATGGCTTTCGATATCGTTTGATGGTTCCTTTGCTCCTTTCTATGGAACCATTTGCAGACTGCTTGATCTGTAGAGTTGAGGTCTGTACTAGTTGTCTTCTGCTCGCGATCTTTTCCTTCTTTCCTAGAATCTGTGCAGTAATAATCTATGGCTCTATTTATATGCTATTTTATGTAGGAAGTAGCTTGACGCAGTTTCCTGATGTTCACTAATTATGTTATGTTGCGGGCTTCTTGTGAAAAAGCAATCACAATAGTTAGTCTCCAATTTGCTATCTCGCTGCTTCAGTGTATTACTTTGCTCATTTGTTTTACTTCTTTTGATGGTTAGATGTGAAACAAAATAATTATCATTTTGTAATATAATTCTTGCATGTCATTGCAAGAATTATAGTACAAATATTAATTATTATGTTTCCCGGTGTTCGCAAGTGATTAAAGGCTTCTTGTTAGATGTTTTTTGCTCATTCAATTCCTATTTCCACTTCATACTGCAGGACTATAGTTTCTTTCTGTAATTGCTTCATGGAAATTTATGAAAGCACATGATTTCTATATGACGTTACTGTTTCAGCTTTTGCTACGTGAGAACTTGGAAAATAAAGTAAAATATCTTATGCAGCAAATCATGCAGGATCTATCTTATGAAATTCTACGTTTCGTCCATCATCTTAGTTTTCGAATATTTTGTTTTCAAATCTCTCGTAGATATATTTATAATAAAATGATGTTTTTTTTTCAAGATATCTCATAGACATATAAATTCTTTTAGTCATGCATGCTCTCTTTTTATCTATGTACCTATGGTTTGATTCCTCGTGATTCTCATGTATATTTCTAGGTGAAATGGCTAGAACCATAACAACATTTAGTGGACCATCCCTCACGTAATGGAATAAGTTAGTTGGTGTTTGGTGTAACGCCTAGGGCTGTGTTCGATGCAGTAATTCTTGATGTGACGCAGAGAGCTACGACATGATTGAACTGTGTGAGCGTCATGGGATATATTTTATGTAGCCCGCTGGTGGAGCAATGATTTTGACATTTAATATCGCTTGTGTACTTTTAGTCCGCGTAATGGTGGTTATAGTTTTTTGATTGACGTATCGATTGTACCTGACACTGAAGAAAAATTAATTTGGCACGCTTTTTATTTTTGGATTCCTATAATTGAACGAGCGGATCTTTGTATCTATAGTTTTTCTTGTTATAGCTACTCATGAAGTGCAACATATTAGTATAATAAATCAGAACAAATAATATTTTATAGCTAAATTTTTATTGCATATTAAGTAATAAACTTTAAGAATGGTCTGGTAGTAATTTTTATCATAATATTATGTTTTAATACTTACAACTGATGCATGAAAAATTCTACACATGCTTAGTTTTTATACAAAAATTTTCATTATTAATGCAAATATTATTAGTGCCGGCTGTCTGATGAATGAAGTTTTTTTCTTCAGATATTTTTTAAATGCAATCTAATTATAGAACAAATTATAATAAATAGAAAATTTTGGTAGCTAAATCTATGATAATATTAAGCAACAAACTTTAATGGTGATCGAGTATTAATACTGGCATTCATATGCTGAATAAAAAATTTTGCACAAGTTGAGTCTTTGTGCAACATTAGCATTTATAGTTATGGCGGAGCAGAATCTTTTATCCTTAACACCAGTATCTAGACGACAAATGAAGAACTAATGCACAACAGCCTTCAGATAGGGATTTTCGTCATTAATACCAGCACTGCAAGATGTGAAAGGCACAATTTTTTTTCATTTTTTAAATTATTCTTGAAATATAACAAATTATAATAAATAAAAAATTTTATAATTTTTTATGTATATATTAAGTAGTAAGCTCTAATGATGGTCAAATATATTAATACTGATGTTATTAATACCAGATGAAAAATTTTCATAAGGTGGGCCTCTATTTAGATATATGCTAACATATAACTCGGACAACATGTAGGGTATGATTTTTTTCTTTTTTTTAATTATTTTTTAAAATTTCATATAGCGGTGTTACAAATTATAGCCAGTACAAGATTTCAATAGTTAAATTTTTATTGTGCATTACATACTTGCCAAGAATAGGAACAAAAAGGAGAAAAATTGTAGATTTTCATCTCCAAATTTAGAAATTACGTATAGCGTAGAAAAATCGAAAGGCTGAATTGATAACTGGGCCATAATAAACCTCTCAATCAAGAGAAGAAAAATAGAAGTATAAGCCAAACCCATAAAATTATCAATTCAAGCCAAAATCTAGCACAATCAAAGAAATAGATCAATAATATAAAAATTTACAAATTAATTCGAAGCAGAACTAAATACAGTATCCCTTCAAAAACAAATCAACACCAAAAAATAGGAACATAAATGTACTCCCAAACAATGATGCAATGAAACAAGGCTAGATGCTGAAAGGGTATATAACTCCTCAAATTCGAAGGCAACCAATCAAAACAAACAATAATTTCAAATTTCAAGCCAACCAATTGGAACAATCAATAACTTTCCATAATTAATACTGATGTCTCAATGAAGAATTCTGCATAAGATAAGTTTCTATTTTATGAACTAATCCAAACATTCAATAATTTTCTATCGTTAACATCAATATTTACATTGCGAATGAAGAACTTTATATAAGTGAAATTTCCATTATATATGTATACATATATGTATATATGTAGGTGTATGTATATGTATATCAAATTTCAAGACAACAAGTCAAAACAATTAATAATTTCAAATTTCAAGTCGAACAATAAGAACAATTAACAATTTTTCCTTATTAATTCCGCGCCCACATGTCAAATGAAGAACTTTGAATAAGTTAAGCTCCAGTTTTACTAGCCAATTAGAATAATTAATAATTTTCCATCATTAATACTGGTGCCTATATGATGAACGAAAAAATCTGCTTAAGCTAAACTTTCATTTTAGATGTATATACTAGGTCATAGAATTCCAAAACACTGGTATATTAGCAAGGTCAAGATTAACAACCATTTCTTGACAAATAAGAAAGTTATTGGATCTTTCCTCTCTATGGTGGACAATGACATATGGGAGTCGTTATGTAGGCCTTGAAAGTCCACAAGGAGTGTTGAGGACTTTCAACTTAGGCTTTAAGGAAAAATCATTCTGGCACTGGAATGGGATCATCAGATAAGAAACTGCATTAAACACTTGAAAAATATATGTCAAAGAAACCAGTGAACAACCGCCTCCAATGGGTGCTTTTAGGCTTGACTTGGATTTGATACATGCTGGTCTCTGGTCAAAGGTGAGATCAGGAAATGACTTGATAAATTGAAAGGTTAAGAATAGATCTATAGCTGATTTATTCAATTAATGGGTTAAGTTGGGTTACCATGTTAGATCAAGTATGACTTTGTAAGAGGAATATTAGGCTGACCTTTATTAGTTGTAACGAGAGATGGTCCAATTTGGCGAGATCTATATGTGATTTAATTGGATTTTTGATCTTAGTTTGGCATGCACACTAGTGCAATGAGTCTCAATCTGGTTGTAGATATAAACCTATTCAGTTTAGCTCCAAGATTTAACTCCATCTTTGTGCCTCAATGAATATTTTGCTTCTCAATTAAATCATATTTGCACCCTTTTTTCATTGTAGCAACAATTATTCTCTTGCCAACAATCTTAATATGATGAATCTAGCCCTTCGGTGAGTAGACTCTCGATGGATGCCACTAGATCTAATTGAGTACTTAGATATTCTCTATTGTGTTATAAAGCAAGCCCTTTGTTGAACTGGTGTTCTATGGACTAATTGTGTCATAGCAACGAGATTTTGGTTCAAATTCCACATGTACCATGCTTTTTTTTTTTCCTTTTTTGCTGAAACAGATGATTCATACAATTCTAGTATAAATACGTCCAATAAAAATCAAAAGACAATAAGTTCCGAAGCACACTAGGCAGCTTCCTCTGTCCAACCCAGAAGGTATTTTCAAAATGGTTGGCCATATATGAGATCACCCAGTCTGCAGCCTTATTGGAAGGCCCATCGCCACAAACAATGGTTCGGATATCTTGGAGCAAAAGGTGGCACATTAGCAAAGTCTCTTGCTCCAATTTCTCTTGTCCAGTACATTAGTTGTAGGTCATTTTTCACCTTTTCCAAGGCATTCTATTATATTTTTTTTGGATTAGGTATCTTGTCTCTCTTATTTTGTTTAACAAAATATAGTAACAAAGTAGTGTTATGCTATTTAGACATAAATTTAAATCGACCTGACCGAACAAGTTGTATCTTTCGCAAAAAGAAGGATTCACCTTCTTCTATGTGAATCCACTGCTGGATTAACCTCTGGTCGCTTCGAGATCTCTCTAGGAGGATGAGTTCGGAGTGCTTGAAAATCTGTGTCATAGATGATCCAACAGTGAACTCGCGCGAAGAAAGTTAGAAAGGTTAATCCATCTTTTGTGCAAAAGATACAACCCAGTCAGCAGTCTTACTTTCTCTCATGCACCCAACCCCAACGTGTGCACAATGCTTTCTCTATTGTATGAATATATGTTATGATGCGTTACACTTATGTAAATCTTGTGCAAAGTGGGTGGTATGTATCCAAAATTATATGGCACCAAATTAAACCCGACAACTGAATAACATCCATTGAAAAAAAATGTGTTAGGTGAGAGCAAATGAGGTCATTCAGTTATCTACTCGATATTATGTTTGGTGACAAGTTTTGTTAGATAGAACGGTTGGCGAGCATAGATGGTAGCTTCATATTTTCTACGGATTTTTCCTTCTATTCAACAGTTCCTTGGTATCAGAATCACATGGATCAACTACTTGTCTGCTAGATAATAACATCTCATGTTGCTTGGTCAACTAGGCCACTATAGATAACCCTTCGTTAATGTTATTTTCTATGGATTAGATTTGGTTGCAGAGAAGTTTATATTGTTTAGGTGAAGTCCATAACTAAGAGATCTTCACGGGATGAAACTTTTCTCAATGTCATGGTAAAAAGCCCCCTCCATTATCTTTTTTGTAAGAGAAATCATATGGACATATTATTTCATATTGCTATGTTATTAGGCTCGTTTCCCTTATTCCGTAACTTTCAAGTCCCACAACGTAATTAACTAATCTCCAGCATATTTAAATGAAAAACTTACTTAAATACTTCCTCAACTTAGGCCAGTTTTATTTAGTACTGTTCAAAAAAGTTTTAAAGTGGTTTGTAAAGTGAGTTAAGTAGTTCAATATTGTCTCGAGGTTTCTACAAAAATATCATTATATAAAAAAAAATCCCTCACAGAATAGCTTATTTATCAAAAAAATACTCTCTTCTTTTCTTCTCATCCCTCCTTTTCCAACACTTCCTCCTCCTCTCTAAACCCCGCCGCCATCATCATCCCTCCTCTCAATCAGACTTATTCTTACCCAAACCCCATCCACTCTTACCATCTCCTCTTCTTCCAACACATCCTCCTCCTCTTTAAACATTGTTGTCGTCCTTATCCCTCCTCTTATCTAACTCAATCTTAAGCTTTGCTCACTCCTACCATCTCCTCCTCCTTTCTTGTATCTACTCATCCCTTATCTCCATCTAACCTGGTTCGAGCCCCGCCTTCACATTTTCCTCTTTCAACACCTCCTCTTTCTTCTCTATAAATCTTTCTATCATTCTCATCTCTCCTCTCCATCCATCCTTGTCTCTTCTCTCATCTATCCTCTCCATCTAAATCACTCATTTTAAAGGTATTTCAGTCCTAAAAATCTCACGTGATAACTATGCGATGGAATCTCGTAAGCTTAAGTAAACAAAGATGGACAATGGGACCATATTAGAACCACTTAACTAACTTGAAGAATTATTTTAAAATTTTTTAAACTTTAGAGGTACTAAGTGAAATTGACCTTAAGTTGAAGGGATGCTTAAATAATTTTTCCTATTTAAATGCATGTGATAATTATATATTATAAATTATCTTTATTTTTTTATTTTTTTTCTTTTTTGGATGAACTTATGCATAAAAATTTACATTAAACTTATAGTGGGATTTTTGATTTCTACATGACATAATAAGCTTAAAGGATTTACAGATGGTAGGTGTTACTGCAGAATTTAGACCGAGGTGGGCACACGGCTCGGACGACCCTGAGGTCAACTGGAGATAGCTGAGCAGGCTGGTTGAGGTATTGGGTGCTAGCCACCTCCGCTAGGTGGCTTGCAAAAAGTCTGCTTGCTAGAAAGTTTTCGACGAAGAATCATTCGATGCCTAAATCAAAATAATGGGGCAACAGTATTAAAGAAGGAGAGTTTCAGCAGAGGGTCACTCTGTGAGTAGAGTTGCATCTATATTACATACCTGAGGTCCTCCGGGTTTCTTTTCTTATATAGAAAATCTAGTTTGTCATTATCTAGGCTGACGTGGCGTGCAATAATGGCCAGACAGTAGCCTGTTGTACGGTCTGGCATGGGTGCCAGTCCACATAGGCAGCTGAGTGCGCTAGTGGGGTGTAGGATGTGATGCCGCCATGACTGTGGACTGTCAGGGCTATCGGTTGTTGGGACTGTTAGCCCTTGTCGACTTGTGCCAATTGTCTTGTCCTACCGATGTCTCCTCAATTAATCGGTTATTCGGCTGAGGTTGAAGAGTTCACGTTAAATGGTCGGCTGCTCGGCTATGGCCAAGGTAGTTCTCTTCGGCTTACATTCGAGGTAAAAGGAGAGGATCTAGTCTGAGGTCGAGGTAGCCAATATTTTCTCCATCACTTGCCTCCCACATTCGAGACTGACCTACACTCTAGTTCGGGCGATGAAAGTCGAGTGGTTAGCTTGAGCAAGGGTGATATCTTTGTTAGAGGCGTTGAGTGCATCGTTTGGTCTTTATGAAGCATCACTAGGTCTAGGCTATCTTGATATGTCATCATTGTGGGGCAATTTGATGAGTCACCCACACCATGCCATCGGTTGACGCATGGTGTGACCTACCTAAATAGATGAATCGGCATATTGATTAGGGTCGTCCGCATGGGCGTCTCCATCCTTTAGACTCCACTTCTCGCTCTATCTTCCTTCTCTACCTGAGTGCTTGAATTGTTTAGGTGCCTAAGCAGTGCTCTAGTGAAATCTTTTGTTTTGGTCTTCGGCGTCCTCCATCTCTGACTTTGGCATCCTCCATGTCTCTCTATTTTCGATAGGCTTTTCACTCCTTGCCTACTTAGCCTTTTTCTCATCTTCTCTCTCACTACCTTGTCTCTTTTTTCTTCATTTTCATCTTCCTCATTTTGAGCCATCGTGAGGTTAGCGCCTCAAAGGATAGTCGGTCATCAGACCATTCTTCCTAGGCTCGAAAGCCATCACCTTCGGCTAAGTCCGGAGCCCAACCGGGCCTGAAAAATGACGTGTCTATCCTCACATAAGAGGAGATGGACCTCGTTCAAGCCCAACACTTTATCCCTCCTTAGTTCATCTTCAAGCTAGCCGGTCTTAGTGATCGGGTTACTCGACCTCCTCCTTCTTTGCTCAGTCTGTATGAAAAAATTCTAAGGGTCGGGCTGAGGCTACCTCTCCATCCTTTCTTCATTTAGCTGATGAGGACCTAGCTTTGTCTCGACTCAATTGGCGCTAAGCTCCTAGCGGGTCCTTATCGGCTCTGTCTCTTTATCTTCTCTGAGGCATTCGGGTCTCGATTTTTCTCTTCTGAGGGTGCTTCACTCTATTGAAGCATCCCCAAGATAGTGACTGGTGGTACTTTTTTCCTAAAAAAAATTTTCAGCTAATCTGAGGTGCTCCTCCTTCCTTTCACGGTGGAAAGGCTAGTTTTTCTATGTCCGCTCCGAGCAACCGTGGGGGTTTGAAACCGTGTGGAGGGCCCCCGAGATCAACTTGATTCGGCTCTGAAGGTTGTCTAGCGATGATTGAAGGGCCTTGGACAAGCTCCTGGAATCTTGATCCAAGACTTCCGACTTGCAAGGGCTACTATCCAAAGAGACTCTTATTAATGTCGGTCGGAGTCTAGCTGACTCCCTAGGTAAGCTTCTTTTGAGCTTTTTCTCTATCACCTTGTTGTATTACTTTCTAACTTCATCCTCGGTTTTGTAGTTTTTGCTGCCATGAAGTTCGATCCCTCCTAGATTCGTAAGAGGAGGAAGGCAAAGAAGAGGTCGGCCTTGGCCGAAGAGGGGGAAGCTCCCTAGAGAGGAAGCTAGAGGGGAAGTCTTCTTCAGCCGCCAACGCCGAAGTTGCCGCAGAGGTCAGAGCCCCTTAGAAGAAAAAATCGAGGGGGTAATCCTCTTCGGTTGTTGCCGTTGAAGTAGCTGCGGAGGTCGGGGTCCCTTAGAAGAAGAGACCGAGGAGGGAATCCTCTTTGATTGCTATTGCTGAAGTCACTATGGAGGTCGGGGTTCTTCCCAAGGATCCAGCTCCTAAGGTCCACAACCCGGCTTAGTCTAGTCCGAGCTCGTCCGCTCTCCAAGAGCACCCTACTACTTCGGCTCGCGCTCCTAGGTTTTACTCTCCGCAGTGGTCTGTTCAAGAGTCAAACTCAGCTTTGGCGAGCCCCGAGGTGGTGATGGAGTTAGTTGAGGCTATGCGGCTCCTGGCCGATACGAAGACCATACCCTCTGTTGGCCTTGATGGGTTCTTTAACGATGCCTACACCACGGTCATTCGGGTAGGTCTCTGATCCACAATCTTTCATGTGGTCCTTCACATTGGTTACTGATTCTTATTTCCCTTTCTAGCATGCCCATGTGGTCTGCGAGACGCAGTGGCCAGTCGAGAAGTTCTGAAAGCGTATTTTGATCCTTGAGGGAAAATAGAAAGCAACCTTTGAGCGGGCTAAACTATGCGAGATGAAGACCATGGCGGCTGAGGCGAAGGCTAAGTCGGCTGAGGATGAGTCTAGGTCGGTGCAAGCCTGTGCTTCAAGCGCACGGACCCAGGTGGTAGTGAAAGAGGCCCAGCTGTCTGCAATCCGGAAGGCCCTCAAAGCTACCTATCAAAGAGCAGTAGACCTTTCCGTGGTGCTGGCCTAAGCCGAAGAAAAGGCTTGAGAGGCTGAACAGCGGGCTGCTGAAGTCGAGCAATGGGTTGACGAGGCCAGGCGGTGGGTTAAGAAGGCTGAGCAGCAGGCCAATGAGACTGACACACGAGTTGCAGAGGCCAAAGAGTAGGCCCTTCGCACTGAGGTGAAGGTCGTGAGAGCAGTTGAAGAGTATCACACCTTAGAGGAGTTCCAAGAGGACGACTTGGAGATTGTGGCTAATGCTTTTGGGAAGGGATTCAAAGCATGCTGAGCTCGAGCTTAGCTGCTTTTCTCGACAATGGCTGTGCTGGTGAAGGCGGATACCGTGACAATGATGAAGGCAGGGACTTCTCCATCCTTGATGTCGATAATGGCTATGCTGGTGAAGGCGGATACCATGACGATGATGAAGGCAAGGATGCCAGCCACAATGAAGGTGCTAATGGGGGCGAGGGCGAAGAATGAAGTCTTCTGCCTCATTATTTTTGCTTGTTTTTCTTTTCATTTGAGTGAGCCAAACTTGATATACCTTCTTTTTGTCTCATCTCTGCTGGGGCCAGTGTAAAGGTTACAAATTTAATGAAAGTAAAAGGTTTCTCAAGTACTTAGCTTCAGTTTTTGTTCTCGTTTTATTTGAGTCTTGGTCGTAATGCTGAGCTTCAACCTTTTATTGAAGTCTTTTTTGGCTCGATCTCGGCCGAGATTAATGTATGTACGAATCCTTCTGCTTGTGGAGCTCGCCTTAAGCTCCTCGGTCGATCTTTCTAGAGTTTAACTCCTAAAGAATTTCGAGTGAGCTCAGTAGGGAGAGGTCGGTGCCTTTAGGGTTGGAGATTTCTGGAGTCTTGCCTCATAAGTATCCCCGTGCTAGAGATCCGAAGGAAGTCTGAGTAGGCTAGTTCTCCTACTCGGGCCATTGTCGACCTGAGGAGGTAGACTTGTCGAGTGTTCCACCCAACAGTTGGTTCTCTTGCTCGGGCCATTGATGACCTGAGGAGGTCGTTAGTCTCCTTGAGCCTTCGGTGTGGTGGCCGATTCTCCTGTTTGGGCCATTGTCGACCTAAGGAGGTTAGTAGACTCACCAAGCCTTATCATATTTGGTACGCTGCTGAAGGCATCCCTAGGGTTGGTTACTAGAGAATATTCGAGTGGGCTCAGTCTTTGGGAGGTCTGTATCTTCGTTCATCTCTGGAGTATGCTCCAAGAGGTATCTCTGGGGTTGGTTACTAGAGAAAATTCGAGTGGGCTCCATCTTCGGAAGGTCGGCGCCTCCATTCATCTTCGGCATATGCTTTTGGAGGCATCTCTCAATTTGGCTACTAGAAAAAAATTGAGTGGGCTCGGTCTTTAGGAGGTCAGTGCCTCCGTTTGTCTCCAAATTATGCTCCTGGAGGCATCTCTAGGTTTGACAACTAGAGAAAATTGAGTGGGCTTGGTCTTTAGGAGGTCAGCACCTCCATTCATCTTTGGAGTATGCTCCTGGTGGCATTTCTGTGTTTGGATACTAGAGAAAATTTGAGTGGTCTCAGTCTTCGGGAGGTCGGGGCTTCGTTTATCTTTGAAGTATGCTCCTAAAGGCATTTAGGTATGGCCATGACATGAGTGTTAGCCCACGTGGGCGCCCAAGTGCGCTAGTGGGTTGTAGAATTTGATATCGCCGTAACTTTGGACTGTCAGGGTTATCAATTGTTGAGATTGTTAGCCCTTGCAACTCGTGCCACTTGTCCTACCTGGCTGATGACTACTCGGTCAATTGGCTCTTCAGTTGAGGCCGAGAAGTTTATGTTGGATTGTCGGCTGGTCAACTGTGGCTGAGGTAGTTCTCTTCCACTTACATCCAAGGTAAAGAGGGAGATTTGGTCTGATGTCGAGGTACCTAATATTTCCCTCTACTTCCGAGGCCCACTTGTACCTTGGTTTGGGCGATGGAAGTCGAGTTGTTACCTCGATCGAGGGTGACACCCTTGTCAATGGTGTTGAGTGTGTCGTTCGGTTTTTCTAAAGCGTCGTCAGGTCTGGGCTATTTTCGAGACGTCGTCATTTCGAGGCAACTTGGAGGTGCCATTAATGCGGCAATTCGACGAATTGCCTATGCAATACCCCCAATTAATGCATGGCATGATCAGCTTGAGTAGATGAATCGACACATTGATTAAGGTCGTCTATACCCCTATATGAGGGTGTCTCTATCCTTCAGGCTCCACTTTTCGCTCCATCTTCCTTCTCTATCTAAGTGCTTGAATCGTTCAGGCTCCCAGGCGATGCTCTAGTGAAATCTTTGTTCGAGCTTCAACATCCTCTGTCTCTGGCTTTGGTGTCCTCCATATCCCTCCATTTTTGCTTTCACTCCTGGCTACTCGTCCCCTTCCTTGTCTTCTTCTTCTTTGTCAACGGAGAAATACTTTTCTAAGGAGAAAAGGAAGCTTAATGGCCGCTCTTCATTGCAGATATTGTGACCACTGATCCAGGTTGCAGACCTCCAGCATTGCTTTGTTGAACGGTTGATATATTCTCTAAGAGATTCTCTCTCCATCTGCTTGATGCCGAGCAGCGTGTCTGAGCCGCGGCTTTGTCTTTCACTAGAGACAAAGTGTGCCGCAAAGAGGTGGGTGAGATACTTGAAGGAGTGGATAGACTCAGGCCAAAGCATTGAGAACCGTAACCAAGCCGCCTTGTGAAGGGTCGTAGGGAATGCTTTACAAAGCACGGCGTTAGTGGCTCCGTGCAGCATCTTGAGAACTTTGAAACTCTCAAGGTGGTCCAACGAATCCAAGGTGCCATCGTACGGCTCCACTTGAGGCATCTTGAACCAATGTGGGATTGGTTCCTCCATGATCTGCCGAGGAGAAGTTGAGGTTATTATTCGCCCTTGGAGCCTGCCCTTTGAGGGCCTAAATTTGGCAGTCTATTTTCTCAATCCTCCTATCGAGGTCGACACTATGCTGAGGTAGAGGCTCCATAGGACGAACAGGTGAGAGGGTCCAGACGGAGTCCCTGCCGAAATGAGGGCTTGGAGTGCATTGTCTCCCATTCTAGGCAGGGTCGCTCTATCGGGCGTGACGACTCTAATGCGACCACTCGAGATCCCTATCTTGAGAGTGGTGGCTATCCTGGGGCACATTGTATGCTGGTGACTGAGAACAGCGGCTATGCTGGTTGGGTTCCATTTGGACTGGCTGTGCCATTGCCTGCTCCAGGCCTTAGACCACCGTGGTCGACACCCGCACTTATTGAGTGAGCAGATTGAACTGCTCATTGCCTACAACCACGGTGGGCCACTCCGGTGGAGCAGGTTCGGGGTTCTGTATCGACCTCTAGAAGGTTGGAGTGCGGCGTTATGAAGCACATGATGCGCTGCGGGTTCTTTGCGACATCATGCTGATTATTTCTCCTTTTGGTTGATGTTGACATAGCTAGGGTATGGACCTTTTCTCTAACATCAATCTGTTGTTGTGGTATTTAGACCGAGGTGGGAATATAGTTCAAACAACCCTGGGTCAGCTAGAGATGACAAGTAGGTCGGTTAAGATGTCGGCTGCTGGTCTCCTCCATTGGGTGGTCTCCTCTGCTGGTCGGGAAGTTTCCAACCAGGGACTCTCCAATTCCTAAATCAGAACAATAGAGCAACATATGAAAGGGAGAGAGTTTCAGTAGAGGATAGCTCTGCAAGTAGGGTTGCATGTATATTGCGTACCTAAGGTCCACCATGTTGCTCCCATTATATAGAAAAGCCAGTTTGTCGTTACCTAGGCCGACATGGCTTGCAATGATGGCCAGTCAGTGGCCAATGGTATAGCCATAGCCTGGGTGCTAGTCCATGTGGGCGGCAGAGTGCACTAGTGGAGTGCCAAAAGTAATGCTGCCATGACTACGAACTGCTAGAGCTGACGGTTGTTTAGACCGTCAGCTTTTGTCGACTCGTCCCAATTGCCCTGCCCGGTCAATGACTTCTCGGTTGATTAGCTCTTTGGCTGGGGCCGAGAAGTTCATGTTGGATAGTTGACTGCTCGATTGTGGCTGAGGTAGTTCTCTTCGGCTTACATTCAAGATAAAAGAGGAGATCCGGTCTGAGGTCGAGGTACCCAATATTTTTTCCATTAGTAGGAACTGCATATTGCATACCAACTTTATTTTTTTTTGGTAACAAAAGAAAGGAACTGCATATTATGTTTTCATGTTTATGTATTTATTGACTCTGATTAACACTTCTTCATGCTCATGTATGTAGCTGGAAAAGTATGTGGGCTGGCTTCATTAGCTACTAAGAGAAGTAAGGTTTTTTGTTTCTTCTTTCGTTACCCGTCGCATCTCAATAGATGTATTCTTAGACTCAAGACAATCAACATTTAATTGTATTTAAGTACGGGTGTATCTCTTAAGGTACATTGCACTTTTTTTAATATTTAATGACAAGTTAAATAATAAGATCCATGGAAATCTACATTTTCTTTTGGTCAGTTCAGAAAACCTGCTTCTCATGCGGCAAACACACCCAACTTCAGCATTAAAATGGTAGACAAGGCTGAAAAATACTGTGGTTTTCTAAACTGAAGGCCTTTTCTCAAGTAATTCTTAATGCATTAGGCTTCCTGTAAACTTGTCAAATTTTTAATTCTGGACTTCTCATCTTCTCGTGGTAGTTTTTTTGGCAATACCATGCAGCCTGTGCTTTGGTTTGCGAAAAGGGTTGATCAATCAATAACCCAACCTTAATCCATGTGTTTCCTTGCCCTCACTAAATTTCCGATTGGTGCAATTCATCATGGGAGAATAGAAGGTAACCTTCTATTGCTTGTACTTTAACTAGTGGACCATTTAAACCAGTTTTTACTAAACTTACTATTCTTACTTTGAGGGCTATCCCTTGCTCAGATGGATTCTTCCCCGGTGAAAAAAAAAAAAGATCCAACCTCCTTTGTCACCACAGCTCCTAAAAGGAGTGGCCTCCCTTACTGGAGCTTTGAAAGGAAATGGATCAAGATAAGTATTGATTGGGCTATTCAAGGTGACAACGAGGCATCATATGCATCATCTGAAAATTATTGTGGGCATGGAGCAAGCTTTGTCTCCTTTAATTTTGTCTTCTCCTCTATGCTTTTCTGTGAGCTTGGACATTTGAGTTTCCATGGTGATGTTTTGACTCGACCACAACACCATTGGCATGGTGACTTGCATCCCTATTCTTTTGGATATTTGGACCGTCCACTATAACTTGAGTAGTTTGTGGATCTTGCATCTTTTAAAAAGCACAAAGTGTGCAGCCTGCGAGCCGAAAGAAGATGCCTTTGGTTCGACTTTTGCTAGCACCTTTAACGTAGTGACTTGTTCTTGGTTCCTAGTGTCAAACCTGATGATAACTAGTATGATTAAATAGAGCTTTACTGTGGGGGGGATTTGAACTCATAATCTCCAATAAAACTTGATTTTGATATCATGATAACTCACCAATTGACTCCCAAAATTTAAGTTAATTAACAAGGAATCGATCAACAATGTTTACCTGGCTTAACATTTAAAAATTGGACTGTAAAGGTAAAATTTCTTTTGGAATATTACTACCATAGATTGCCTCTCATCCCAAAACAACTAGACAGAAAGTCACACACACACACACACACAAAAAAGACCCTGAAGGTGTTATATTTGGATTCTTTAATATCCAAGATCTATCCAATACATAGCCGATGTATGAATAAACACATGCCCGTATAGCTCTTCACATGGAAAGTATATTTATCAATATTATATGAATAGATTAAACTTTTTAATTAAATTAGAATTTAAAAGATCCATGCTACCTCTGTGATGTACATGGCATATGTCCAAATCTAGATAAAACACAAAGTAGCATGACTCGGTTCAGATTCCCGGCCAAATTCTTATGAATATTACTCAGTTCAGGATTCGTCTACCTTTGAGTCTCCCTTGATTATTAGTATAAATGGCCATGGAAAGCTCCATGAGCAATGAGCATCAGTATGTCGCCCATTGAAAGCTCCATGACGAACTTGGAGGATTTTGGAGAGGACATTGAAATAGATAGGAAAGAAGTAGCTAGGGAGGAGACATAGGAGAAGATAGTATTAGGATAAGAAGGCGGCCGTCGCCAACTGCACTTTGTTGGATCACCTTTCTGGACAATTCAAGTTGCAAAAAGAGTGTGCGGGTCAATTATTGCTCGTATGGAAACAAGTTGATGGAAGGGTCCCTTATTTTGGTTGGTGATGAGATAGGTTCTGGTAACGTTTATATTATTTTTGATTCCTTCTGTGATATGTTCTTTGTTGGAAAGCATATTCCAAAGCACTTGTCTAGTTACTACAAGGATAACCTCCTGGAAGAGTTGGCCTTACATGCATCAGGAAAGCATATGTTCTTTGTTTGATTCCTTCTCTCTCTCTCTCTCTCTCTCTCTCTCTCTCTCTCTCTCTCTCTCTCTCTCTCTCTCTGAGCAGCTCTCTCATCTAGGTCATGAAAGACCGGTTATCGAGTGGAAAATAGTATGGTTTATGTTTGTGACATGTATGGACAGGTTTAATCTCAATAGACATGCTCGTTTAGTGTTTATGTGAGAATTATGGTGAAAATTGAAGCTTGTCTTGCGAGGCCTTTCTTGCAGAGGCCATACGTGGTATATTTGGATGTTGCTACTTGATTTCTAGTATTGAACTGAAAAATATATCTTTAGTTAACTTTGGTTGGCACGCTAGTTTATGATTCAAGCAGCAAAGTGGTGATCCGATTTTTTTCCTATTTTCCTTCCTAATTTTGGAGGGATAGTCATATTCGGTAGAATAGAAACTTCATGTGTTTGATTAGATAGATAAGTTGGAGGGTTATGCTATCATCATGTTGCTATTTCCTCCTATCCTCCACCCGAACCAATCATCTCTTTCTCCATTAATCGTCTCTTTTTTTTGTTATAATGGAGGAGCAAGCCTGGATTCAAGGATGAAAGCATCAACAGCACCAACCAGAGTGGTATAGATCACTCCTCTCCCAACCCTCATTAGCTTCTAAAGCTTCTGAGGCAAATCAGTGAGCAACATGGCTCCCTTCTTAGCAAAAAGAAATTATCCAAAGAGAGCTCCTGTATAAAAATCTTCATTGGTGCGCAATCCGATTGTATACCACTACTAATAAACACCGGAATAAGCGATGAGTATATTTGTGGCTTTAAAGGCCCAGCTGCAAAATATTTCTAAGTAGATGATTAATAAGATGTAAGCTATTATGCGATCCATGAATTCAAGATATAATAGTAGAAGAATCCCCTTCTAACCATACCTAGGTGGCCTTAAATTTGAAAACCACCAAGCACAAACCTTCTCAGGTTTTAGTTAGCTCAGCAAAAGGAACCGAGCAAGTAAGAAGCTTTTTTCCACCTGCTTGACTAAAGCCCCATTTGGGGAAGCTTTTGGAGGGCCAAAAAATACTTTCTGGTCCTTTAAAAACACTTTTAGATGAAATAAGAGTGTTTGATAAAAATTTCGGAACGCTATTTTAGCTTTTCCAGAAAGCTAAAAATAGTTTTTTGGGAGAAACTTTGTTTTGGAGCTTTTCGGAAAAGTACTTTTAGGCCCGGTTGGAAAACTTTTATTTGACCAAAATACTTGTGATAAAATATAATAAATACAAAATGTCCTTGATAGTCTCTAATAATAAAACCAGCACTTGCTAACTCACATTTGATAGCGCTATCAAAGCTCACCTTCACACACCAAGAGGAAGGGGTAATCAGGTGACCATCACTTCGGAGATAGTATAGGGGAACTTACCCTATTGACGTTACTCAAAGGCTTTGTAGTAGCGTTGAAGGAGGCTACTAAGTAGTTTTGCTACAAGTCTTTGAACCAATAGAAAACATGCCTTACCAAAACTTTGGATTTTGTTATTCCAGATAAGCCACGCTATATAGGCCATCATAGCCTTGATTCCTTTCTCCACCTGGGCATGAGATAAGTGCTCCACCAATGCTGACAAAGAGGGATCGAGGAATAAAACTACTACCAAACATCAAGTTCAGCCTTAACCAGCATAACTTAGCATAGCAACAAAAGACTATATGATGCCGAACCAAATTTAAAATGGAAGCAGAAGAAGAGGGGAAGAGAAGGAGGAAGAAGAAGAGAAGAAGGAGAAGGGAAGAGGAGAAAGGAGAGGAAAACGTGGGGGAAGGAAATTCTTAATTCTTCATTAAACCCTAATCATGAAAATAGTTTCCTATATATATTATATAGGGCCCAAATACACAATTTGCATAAACCCCCTTACACAGAAATAAATCCTAATAAACCCACAAATAACACAAATAACCCACAAATAAGCCCTAAAATGCAAATAAGCCCAGAAATAAAATAAACCATAAATAAACCCTAAAATGCAAATAAGCCCAGAAATAAAATAAACCACAAATAAACCCTAAAATGCAAATAAGCCCAGAAATAAAATAATAAAATAAATATGCAAATAAACGGGTCTGACTCAATCCGGGGGCTCAGGATCATCTGGATGAAGGGCTCTGATGTCCCCATCACTATAACATGATCATAGTCTTCCAATTGGTCAGAACAGAGATCACAGTATTGTAAATTCTAGAGGGTTGACTTCCATGTGATTTTCAACCAAACCACTTCCAACAGAAGGTTTTGACTCTCATTAGCACGTATAATTTCCAAATCCAATGAGAGGACTAGGAACCACCTTGATGAGGGTCAGCAACCATCACTTTGCATACATTTTTGGTAGAAATTCTATTCAATCTATTGCTTTCCCAATAAAGCTTATAAGACCAAGGACTCTTGGTCTCTTTGGCAAAGGAATAGTCACTCGTATCTTGTTCATCATATCAGCAACAAATATAAAGGCTAGCAGAGGCGATAGGAACAGCAACTTGCATGTCAGTAACCTCGCATTAACATTAACATAAGTAGGCCAAGCAGCTGTAGGTATAATAGTAATCCATGAATCATTGCAAACATTGGTATAATTGCCTGTACCCATGATCCAGATAAATTGATATTGAATATCAGAGGCCCAAGACAAGTCCTTTTCCAAATGGCTAAAACACCTTTTGGTTGTTTCTTGTAGTCCACCCTTCAGTCAGTCAAGAAATTTGTATTTGCTCTAGCCACATTTCCCAGCATTGCCTTTTGCCTGGTCTTGAGTATTTGGTGACCTAGGCCTCCTTCAGCTTTAGGGCGACAAATAGTCCTCCATGGAATGAGGTGTAGACCTCTTCTATCAGCTGAATATCCCCATAAAAAGGCTCTAAATTTTTCGATCTTTGGTCTGTGGTAGGGTGACTCTTCAGGCCATACATGTTTACAGAGAGGCCAACGGGGCTGCGGACTGGATAGCCACATATGTAGCCAATCACTTTGGGGACACCATTTGGGTAGAGAAGGATGAGCTGCCTAGTGCATTCCGAGATATATTGTATTTTAACTTTTTTGCATGTATTCGTACCAAATCTGTATGAATCATCCATTCTAGCAAACAACAAAAAAAAAAAGAAGCTCTAAATTCCTTCTCAATTATAGTCAACACAAATACAGGCACTTGGCAGCATAATACACAATGAACTGGTATAGAAGATAAGATTGATTTGAGGAGGATTTCTCCCCTCAAAAGAAACAACCCTCCATTTCCAACAATCAATCGTAACTTCTACTTATCCAATATAGAATTAAAGTCAAAGGCCACCAACCGATTACTAGTTAAAGGGGCACACCTAAGTAGGTCCAAACCTGCTCTTTCATTAGTAAAAGTTGAGCTTTAATATTTCTGGGGACAGGGGCTGAATGAGATATGCGACTTTGCCAGGTTGATGTTCTGGCTGGAGAAGACAAAATAGCCTTCAATGATCATTTGTAAATGGCAGATGAGAGATATCAAGCTCATCACTATAAGGTTCATAGCCCCTTAGCATACCTGCATTATAAATTGCAATCTGTAGGATCCTTGAAAGCAACTCCGAACAAGGGACGAATAGGTATACAGACAAAAGGTGGCCTTGTCTAGGGCCCATTGAAAGCTGAGACTATTCTATAAGGGACCTATATATGAGAACAAAAAATTTGGGAATGGATACATAAGCTTCTGCCCACGCAATAAATTTATAATGAAGCCCAAATTGGGATAAGACAGCAAATAGATAATTCCATCTAACCTTGTCATAGGCCTTTTCCTTTCCAACTTAAGCATCATCAACCCTTTCCTTCTAGGAGTCTTCTCCAAGGAGAGCATCATCCACCTTAAGCATCATCAACCCTTTCCTTCTGGGAGCCTTCTCCAAGGGAAAGCTTAATCTCCTGGGCTGGTATAATGTTATGTGAGATATTACATCCCTGAATGAAGGCCCCTTGAGCTTTAGATATCAAGGAAGAACTTGCTCTAACCTATTCACAAGGATCGATCTTAGCCACAAGTTTGTAGAATACTGTCTTGCATAGGCTAATGGATCCAAAATCCTTAATCTCTATAGCATTAACTTTCTTAGGAACCAATGTAATAAAAGCTTCCTTCCAAAAATGAAGCATAGCAACATGCTGAAAGAAGTCTTTAGTAGCAAGAATTGCCTCCTTATTGGTTATAGGTCAAAATTCCTTGAAGAAAAAAAGAACTTAGAATCGCTTTACTCGGGTGCATATTGTTGATGGCTTCTTCTATCTTCGCAAAAGTGACAGCAGAAATAAACTACTCATTTTATTCCTCGGTGGCTTTTGGATGTAATAGGAGAAAGCCAAATAGAGGTTAAACCCAACTACGGGGTCCGTCTTTCTTTAAAACTATTAGCTAGTGGCTTTTTAATTTCGCCCTCGTCTTCTAAAGTTCTTCCACCCAGCCCTTGGAGTGTGGTGATTTTATTCCTCCATCTCAAAATGGTGGATCTATGAAAAAATTTTGTGTTGAAATCCCTTTTGTTGCCTGATTTTGGGCCCTTTCTGTGTGAATGAAGCACCCAAACCGTAATTATTGCATGTGCTATGATCATCAGGTCTGCTCACCCAAGCATCGCTGCAATGATTTTTTTTCCAAAATATTTCTAACTTTTCTTCTCTAATTTGTGTTGGTATTAAGGCTGAGTTACTTCTATAGAGTAACATGACTCCAAATTTGAACATCATCTTTTCCAACTGTACTCCTTCAAAAAGACCCAGGAGAAGCGAGAAACCCAATCTTGAGTCAGTTAATGCCACTTCTTAAGCCAGCCGACAAGATCAGAGGTTTGATAATAATATTCCCCAAGCTATTCAGCAAAGTATTTGGTCACAACCTCAACTTGCAACAGCTATAGTATACACCCCTACACCCATGATCCAAACCATGCATCAATACCCATGCAACAATCTCCCCAACTTACAAAACCAGCAGCAACCTTGGAAGAGGTTTAGGAAGTTCACTCCTTTAGCGAAACCTCTTAGCCTAATCATGCCTAATCACCATCCAGAGGGCCACTTAGCCCTCCTTATTCGAAAGGTTATGATCCTAAAGCTCACTACAAATTTTTATAAAGGACAATGGAATCCTATTGATAGATGTTGGGCTTTGAAGCATGCAATATAGGATTTGATCTAATCTAATATGATTGATCCGGCTCCACTTGCCACTTGAACAATCGTCTTGTAGAACCATTGGCTTCTTAACAAGAAGGCTCATCTAATTCAACCAGCATGCTGCATGCCGACTTGTACGCATATCGATGCTTGATGATCGTAGCTATTAAGCCTGCATGCCTTCCTCGTCCTACACTTTTATAAGCTCTACATCAGCTAGATCTCCCTGCTTACATCCTAGTCTTTGCCAATGCCATCATCGCCTATTCCTAGACCACTAATTTGATTCGCCTCCTATGTTGTGCCATGGCGTGCTACTCTCTTTGATGATTCTTGGTGCTATGCTACCTTTTGTGGATAACACATAGGCATCTACCTCTCAACAATGGCCTTTGATTGCTTTGGCTTCACTAGCTTTTGCTTAGTTTTCTTAAAATGAATTTGTGACCCCTAGCTAGCCTTTCTCAGCCCATATTTAATTTAACTCCAACCACAATTGCTTCTATAGAGGGTAACTCTTTCTGTGACTCCATAGAATTCCATTTAGTTATCCCATCAAATTGTTGTCCTACCCCTGCTCCCTACAATCACATCAGATCTGCTGCCACAAGTTATAATCCACCAACCTAACACTACCATATCTCCCTTGACTATGGTCCAGTCAATCATTGACACTTTTCTGGGGAATGCAATGAAGTTAGTAAGACAATGCGCTCAGGAAAGGTCTTGAAGCAAGTGTTCCTACGAGCCAAGAAGTCCAAGGGAGAATTTGAAAGAGAGATTATCGATTAATTGACACCGGTGTACCAAAAAAAAAAAAAAAAAAGCAACTGAGGGATGAATTGATATAGTGATTTGTATGGAGATCTGTAACATTCAAATAAATTTACCTCAAACTACATTATTTTGTAACACTTTTCGTTAGGAGGTGTTTGGTTGCAGGAAAGTGGTATTATTAATTGTTGAGGGAATGCAAGTTCCCCCGAGTACATGAGAACCTTGCCGGTACGGGACCGGATGATGGCCGACCTCGGGCGGCCGAACTTGATGCCCGACTTCGGAACGCCCGATCCGAAGGGCACCCGACCCCGGGAGTCGGACTCCACCAACTGTCCACTGTGAGTACTTTCCCCTACGGCCCGACGCAGGATCACGCTTTAGGTGGCTTACTCCACAATTAATACGCCTGACCTCTGCACGCCCTAAATGGCGTACTCAACAATTAATGAGCATGGTCTCCACAGACCTCTGGCGTACTCAACAATAAATGAGCATGGTCTCCACAGACCTCCGACTTACTCAACAATTAATGCGCATGGCTCCTACTGTACGCCGATCTCCAGTTCTCCACGGCAAATCAGCTCGGCCGCATTTAGTCAGCCGCGACAACTCCCTGACCTCGATCTCATCCTCTACGGCAAGGCATTAATTCACGTGATCGTGCACTAATACATGCGACATGCTCAGCCATACTGCAACCTGGTCCTGTCGCATCACAAGTAACCCGGCACCCCACTATAAAAGGAGAACTCCTCTACCGCACTAGGGAGGGACCCCCTTTTTATTGATATATTCCCCCTCTGACTTGAGCATCGGAGGGCCGAAGCCGGAAATTCCGGCCACCGGCTTCTTGCAAGTCTCCTGGAGGACGCCGCTCGCCGACGGACCGCCGCCACCCGTGCCCCGCTGATTTCCGTTGGAGCTCCTCCGCCTCAGCCCCGTGACTGCCCCCGGGTCCAATTTCCAGCAATATTAATAATATTGAAATAAAATTGTTCTTTATTTTGTAAATAATAATAATATTTATTTGATATGTTTTATTATTATAATAATTAAGAATAGTATTGATAATAGTATTATTTAATAATTATTTACTTAATATTTAAATAATATTATTTCTTATTTGTTATAAGAATCTTTATTACCATGCATTATTGTATAAAATATAATTATTTTATAGTAGTTACTTTTAATTTTTAAATAAAAAGAATAAATAAATAATAAATCATATTATTACCAATTATTATTAATTAGATAATATTAATATTACAAGTTTCTAGAAATATAAACTTATTAATATTACTCATTGATTTATAAAATAATAATATAAAAATAATATTACTCATAATATGGTTAATTATTTTTAATAATATTTATTACTAATAATAAAGAATAATATTATTTATGATTTACTAAATTCTTATAATATTAAGTATTTGCTCAATATTTATATAATATTATTCATTATTAATTATTAAAATGACTATAAGCATGTATGGATTAAATAAGGTAATTTGATTTTGCACTAAATATTTTCAATGGTTAAATAATAAATAATAACATTATGAATAATATGTAAATAGTAAATCATATTACAATCAGTTATTATTAATTAAATAATATTAGTATTATAAATTGCTACTGGTATGAAATTACTAATATTATTTATTGGTGGAGGAAAGAGTTGGGGCAAAGCGAGCGACCTCAATCGGTCTTCTTTCAAATGACTTCGGGACTTGGATATTTTCAAGTTACTATCTTCTAGTTATTTTGGATGACTGTCACTTTAAGGGGCTGAAGTGACTTTTATCTTTTACTTTTGCAACCAGACACCTATGTGGACCAAAGTCAGTTTTGGATAAGTGACCTTCATTCACTTACACCATCTAAACAAGACCTTGAAGAAATCTTTGTTTAGCGTTGATGAGGCCGAGGGTATCCCCCGGCCTCATATCGTAGTCCCACCAGTTGTAGATAGAAGAATGGTTGCGTCCCTCGTAAGATATTGTCCGTTTTGAGGAGGAGTTTCATTGTCTCTTCTTCCCTCATAATTTTGCCCCACAAGAGGCGCCTTGTCTATCAAGGGTATCCTCCGGCCACAGATCTCAATCCCACCGGTTGTATACAGAAGAACGGCTACGTCCTTCGCTAGGTATTCTCCGCTTTGGGGACGGATTTTTATAGTCTCTTCCCTCTCTCACGGTTTTGTCTGCACAAAAGGCGCTTTGTCTATGGAGAGTGCTTTCACAGCTCAGTGGTAAAGCAAGATATTGTTCGCTTTGGAAGAAGCCGGTTCGTGCACGACCGCCACAGACAGGCTGCCCCTTTTGGGTCCCCCACACAAATTTGTCCCAAATGGGGCACCTTGCGAGGGAAAACGTTCCCCCATCCATTTAAGGCACAGATTTTTCCGCTACCTAGCCGACGTGAGACTAAGTTCGAGACCCTTTATTCCCACAACAAGCATTATCTTAAAAATCCTGTGTTTTTTCTTTTGCTGTGCAAGGTCCCGTCTGCTCAATTTGGATAGAAAGGCATTCCTTATCTTAATACTTGTGATGGTCGTACAATCCGTTATCCGGACCCTCTAATCAAGGCGAATGACACCATTAAGCTTGATTTGGAGGCTAACAAGATTGTAGATTTCATCAAGTTTGATGTTGGAAATGTAGTCATGGTCACTGGAGGAAGGAACAGGGGACGTGTTGGTGTTATCAAGAACAGGGAGAAGCACAAGGGCAGTTTTGAGACTATCCACCTTCAAGATGCAACTGGTCATGAGTTTGCAACTCGCCTTGGCAATGTCTTCACCATTGGCAAGGGGACGAAGCCATGGGTTTCTCTTCCTAAAGGCAAGGGTATCAAGCTCAGCATCAGTGAGAAGGCTAGGAAGCGCCCTGCTGCCTCTGGTGCAGCTGCCACTGTCTGATAATGTTGCTTTCATATGTCTGGAGTCGTCAGTGTTCTTTGTGGACATTTAGGACATGTGAGGGGGGATCGTGCAAATCCTCTTTACCTGTTTTTGCTGATGCCAATTCTGTTTAAGACTCGTTTTCTTTGGAATAGGGATATTAGTTCTCTTATATTTTATGGACAGCTAGATATGTATTTTGCTTTTTGATAGTTGACAATCGATTACTCAGGTTGTTTTTGTGTTTATCTTACCTTCTGCAGTTCTGTGATGATAAAATCAGTTAAATCTGGTATCGAATGCTCTTTTCCAATTTCCTCAGATACTTGCATTTTTACCAATTTCTCTTCTTTTTTTTTACCTTCTCATTTTGCCTACAAAACTTGTAGGCTTGTAGTATGTGATTGTTTTGGAAACCTGTGCTGCTTGTAAAATTCTGAGTCAGCCTTGGCTATTCTGTTGCTGCAAATTACGTGCATGGCAATTTCCCTGTTCTTCTGGTATGTTCTTATGAAATTATATTTTACATATATCCTAAGCTTTGTAAAATTCTTAGAGAGAATTTGAAACAGCTCCGATAACTTATTGACACTTTAAAGTTCACTCTAATAGGAAATCATTTATATTATGGTTTTCCAGAAACTCTTGGTGAGAACTTCAGAAATGATATGCAATTGAAAGTTGATGGTATTTGGCTTAGCTTGTTAGCTGCAAAACAGGGTGTCCTATTGTACTCGTACTCTTTCTAGACAGAAAAGTGGGGAAGGTTCTAATTTACCTCCAAACTGTTGAATGATCTTAGCATGTGCTTGAAATAAATACACTCACTGTAATTAAGAAACGCTCATATTGTAACCTGGTTTGATTCACTGTTTGGCAGGGACTCTGTCGTAACGATTTTTTTTGTTTTTGAAATGGCCTATAGGTGGGTGATAAGATAACATAATTTCAGTGTTTTCTGAAGGCGAATGCAGAAGATTTGTGTTCTTATTTAACTAAGTATTGCTGATTAAATGAAGTTTTGTATCTAAACATGCAAAAAACTTGCATATATCATGCAACTGACTGTTCATGGCAAAGCACAATATGAGGATGATACAAACTCCCCTGAACTCGGAGAATTTTTCTGGCAAATTTTCCTCTACCTTCTGGCCACAAGGTTTTGGTGCTTGTCCCACCCAGTGCACAGTCCGCTTATTATCCAGGTTGATATCACAATCGCCTATTGATTTCTTAGGTATCATTGTTCATGTTTGTAGGCATCACAACTTTTATTATGTTTCATTTATTAATCAGATGTCCTGTAAATTTGGGTGTTTCCTCGTGGGTGTTACAGGCTCAAAGGATAAGGATCTATCTTCTTCCCAAATTCGTGTATAAATAAATAGTCCTACCTCTTGGGACTTCTGCCCCCCAATTTGCCTATAGGGTCTTAGGAAACGCTCACAAGCAAAGGGATTGCTCGGATCAAACGCAAGGTATTCATTACTCTAAAATTGAGGTTAAGGCTGCAAATTGGTCGGTTTGACCCGTGACCTATCCCGGTTGACCCGACCCGACTTGAATTGGATGACCCGTAAGGTCGGGTCGGGTTCTAAAATTCGACTCGTTCTATTTTTCGGATCGGATTTGGGTTTACAGAATATCGACCCGACCCGAGTTGAGCCTGTATTACCCGTTTGGTCCCACAGGCCGCAGCCGCGGCAGAGGAAAAAATTTTTAACCAAAAAAAAAATGGAGTTCAGAGTGCTTGGAGATTTGTGTGGACTAAGATCCAATGGTCCATATCGCAAAATGAGATCAATCATTCTTTCGCACGCCCCAAACTTGACTCAAATCCGAACCAGACTCGAATTTTTTTTGTCGAATTCGGGTTATACATGGACCTGACCCGACTTGAATGACCCATTAGGTCAAAAATTGTAACCGTAGATCCGATCCGACCCAATCCGATCTTTAATCGGATCGGATTTGGGTCCAAAATTAGAACCCGAACAAGAAACCGAGTCGGATCAGGGTCATTCAAGACCCGACCTGACCCGACCTATTTGCACCCCTAATTGAGATGTTGTATCCGATATCCTATAATCTTAGAAAACAAAATGTAAACACCTAAAGGAGATCTAGAGATCGGCTTTTTGGATCCTATCTCCTTTAGGTCAGCTTTTTTAGGAGCCATTATCGTATGAGATCAGCTTATTTTGCCTTTGCCCTCTAAATGGTCATCTATCTGTGAAAATTGACCTAAAAATGATTGGCTAGGCTCAGTTTCAGTCCTAAGCCATGTTTGGTTGACTTATTCAATGGCTGGCAACCAATTGATTAGAATGGGCATTGCCATTTTTCATTCGAGCGTAGATTGAGCTAGGATTTTCATCTCGACAATCCTAGGATAGGTTCTGTAGTTGTCACCTTGGTGTTCTTGTAGTTGTCACCTTGGTGTTCTTGGATCGATGGTTCTAGGATTAATTCCATGGTCCACCTTGTTATTTGGGTAGGGGGTCCTAGAATTACACCTTCTCGTTCCCACACCTCCTATGGTGACTTTATATACCCAACCTTAAAACTTGAATTCAATAGAGATTGCTTTCATAACATTGAAAAAATAAAAAACAACTTTATTAATTGTTAAACGCAAAAATACAATATTTGCATTGCAGATTATACTGATAGTAAATTCTTAAATTGTCAGAGTTCTAAGTTCGAGGTATTAGTACCCCATCTAAATTTCCATCTATACATCCCTAGACATACCACCTAGGTCACGCGCTATGGGCCTTCCCAATTTGGTACTAGCTTTCCAGACCCATCATAGTATGTGAATACCTAGCTACCTTTTGCCGTAGGCAACCATTCTAAGTTTAGCTTATTCTCTAACCTCCTTGAGCAAGCTTGAAATTAACATTTAGAGCGTCACTATCTCCTTGCCCTTTGAATTTCTCCACACAATAGGTCAGCAACCTGAACTCTACAAGGATGACGATTCTATCTCAAAATCTAAGTTGAATGATGTATCTTCAGTAGGAATTCAGCTCGATATAGATCGACCGATATCCAATCTGATTTCATCTCAAGTGTTAGACAACAATTCCCTTCCATCAGAACATCTAGATAGCGAAACAATACATCTAGATGCTAAAGGGTTGTTGGATGGTTCCGCCCTAACACAGGCCATTTGTAAGGTGCCAAGGTTAGCTTGAAGTTGACAATGCAATCTTGCTATTAGAACAATCAAACAGCAAGGTTTTCGCCATCTATACTAAAAATGCGGGAGCTATGGACTAGAATATTGGACAGCAGGCAATTGCCATTAGAAGGCTTTGGTGACAAATACTTGTCATCACAAAGCTGAACTTGTAGGGTGCAAAGGCAGATGAAGTATGCATTGTCTGGATAGTATTTTACTCCTCAGAGATATTAACAATTTCAGGTTTAGGGTGTCACATGAATAGACACCTCCTAAGTGTAAAGGATGCCAAAGGTGGGTGCTTACAACATGCACGTAGACAAATGTACAAATAGATATTTGTCATGCCATTTTCGGTCTAAAATATCAATCTCATTGATTTTTGCTTTCATCTGCTAGCAATGGGTGACTTTCAGAGCAGTAAACTTTGGGCTACTCTAACTAGAATTAATTTTAAGCATCTAAGTTAGTTTATCTGTTTTGATTAATTTGGCCTGTCAAATTTGGGCTCTAACTATAAAGAATCAGATGGCTGCTCTTAATTTTTGATTGGACAAAGGATAAAATTTCATCAGATTGATGGATAAGGATATTAACAAATTTATCTATCCTCCCCTTCACAAGTTAGGCACTGTGTCTTTTTCTTTTCTTCGCAACTAAAATTCATTGGCAAATTTATGCTTACTATTTGCTACCAATGGAAAAACTCTAGGAGTCGTTTGGTTCGCGGGAAGCATTTTTCCTCCTAGGAATATGATTCCTGGGAAACAAATTCCTAGGAAGAGTATGCCTAGGAAAGTACTTTGGGCATATTTGGTTGACCATAGGAAAGTGACAAATTTCTAAAGTGCTTATGTTTGGTTGGCCATCCACTTTCCTGAAAAAGTTATGTATAATTCCTATTATGCTGTTAATAAAAATTAGGTATTTAATGCCTATTTAATGCTTCTTTAATGCTGAATGGCCTTTTTGGAAAAAAATAAAAATAAAGTGATTCCCGCCTCATGGGAAAGACTTTTCCATGAAATATGGAAAGCATATTCCTATAGGAATACAACTTTTCCATCTCTCTCCTTTGAAAACTCCAACCAAATAAGAGGCATCTCCTTACTTTCCCGTTGACCACACTTTTCTCCCTTCTTTTTCCGCAAACCAAATTTCCGCAAACCAAACAAGCCCCTACTGTTAAAGAAGAAAAGAAAAACAGTGGTCTAATAACTTGAGTCTTTTACATAGCATGTCTTTCCCATCTAGCCAGAGGACTCAAAGTACAGATGAAGTAGGCTTGGTGCTCTCCCCCTCCCTCCTGTCCTCACCTCCCCTCCCCAGCATGTATGCTTGTGTTCTATATTTCAGCATGCTCTTCTCATTCACCAAGATTAACAAGGGCAATGAAGCAGCAGATTGGCTGGCTGGCTCCCTAATCTCCCTCAACAACCACCACCACCCTATGTTTCTACTGAAAATTTCAGCATTGCTCTTCTCATCCATCAATAATAAGAGCAATGAAGTAGCAGATTGGTTGGCTAACCTGAATTGGACTATTTTTCAACTTGTAACCTCAAAAATTTCTTCAGTTAGCCATCCCATGAGACTGAAACTATGATTGCAGCTGCACCCATCTTATGTGATTTAAAAAATGAAAAATAATACAACTGAAAGCACCAAGTCACACAATCACAGGAGTGTAGTTTCTCTTTGGGTGATTTGTTCTTCAACTGGCCATACTAGCAAACAAGTCGGATATCACAATGTCATCATCTAAACATTTGCTCGGTCGCTTGTTCATGCATTTAGCTCCTAGACATCCTTAATAAACATGCATTCTCCCATCTTTCAGGAAACATCCACCGAGCAAAATAATCTAAATATCACAGAGCAGCACTCAATCTCAAGCTGATCATCTTGTGCAATCATGAACACATTAGTGCTGGGAGGGTGCTAATTGGTTCGGTTGCTGAAGTCATTGAAGGTTGGGTACCAGTGACTTGGGTCTCAGTCCCGCTTCACCACAATTCATAATCTAAATGAATTTAATGGACCTTGCCCATCTTCTCCGCACAAATAAAATAAAATAAAATAAATGTTTGTGCTTTATCCAGTGAATCCGTCTCATGGAATTTTGTGTTCCGAGCCCAACTCCATTCTCCGCTTATGATTGATCACCAGGGGAAAAAGATATCAAGATGCGTTCTTATCTTGACCACTCAGGCTTCAGGAGATGCCGCATCTCATGCAAGATTCTTAAGTTTTACCAAGTCAACTCTTTAACCTCGGTGTATCCGACTGGTATCTGTTTCTGAAAGTCAAACAAGCCTGGTTAGGTCTTTTGGTTGAATAGAAATGCTTATTTCCAAAATATTCTAAATTACCACATGATTAAATAAAAGGTTTTCACTTGAAATGGAGCAGGATTGATCTTCCATCTATTTTTGTTTAAAAAAATGAATATAACAGAAAGGCTTACCTTTTTCTCTGGTCTTAGAAATTTTTTTATTTTGTTTTTCTCAATTAAATCCTCATGCAGCTCCCTCCTCCACTGAACACAAAAGAATCAAAACTTGCATCTGTTAAATATAAGCCTGCAACATTGGCATGAATCAATCATTTGGATCATCAATTTGAATCACAGACAGTCTGCATACTTAAGCTAGTCAGTCCACATGCCCATTGAATCTGCACTCAAATGCAGGTCAAGACAAGCACCAGCCATGGGTGTCATTGGATGCTCATGGTCTTACCATTTGCGAGGTAAACCAGGTTCATTGATCAGGCTTGGGTCCTCAAACAAATATCCAGGTAGAATTCGTTATTTCAAGCTATGCACAAACCAGAAGAAACCCATTTGTCATGACAGACTAATAAAATGTCATTTTTCTCTCATTTATTGTGCTAACGGCCCACAAGCAATTCCATTGGGCAGCAGCAAGGGGTTAAAACTTTGGAACGAGGTTATTATCACATAATAAAATGGAGAGCACTGCGTTGTATTCATTTATATTCACCTAAAAGTTTCAAAAGACAATAAACTGCACGGTTGTCTTGATTGAAGACAAGAAGCAATGCACATATTATTGAAGACATAGGTATGAGTTTCTGGGCATCTATACAATGTACAGGTTGCATTTCTTATCATCAACTCACTAATACACCCCATGGATAATATCAACAAAATTACACCCTCTAGAGAAACCAGAAAGCCCATCTTCACTGTGTACATCTAACGAGACTACATTCTGTCTGCAGATATCTACTTGCAGCCAAGCACTAAAATTCACCTGCTGGCGTGCTTATTTTCAAACTTTACATAAACCACCAACCTAAAAACCCTTTATTCCCCAAGTAAATTTACAAAGGAGAGGTTTTACAGGGCCCTCTCTCCAATACCTTCACTGGCTTACACCTCCAATCAACTTATTCAACCATAGTTAACCAGCTGTCATTTTCTTCTTTCATCCCTTGGGTTTCTAAAGAACTTCCGAAAACAGAGGGCACTCACGTCCTCAACCCAACATTCTCGTACCTATCATGAGCTTCATTGATGATCTTCTGGAGAATTTCATACTGCATTACTGATGACTCAGCAAAAGTTTTCAACCGATCTAAGAAGACCACCAAACCTGACTGCAAGCTGTCATAATTCAGGCTCCAATCCACAGGGGATTTGTTTCTGTTAATGTCTCCTTTGAGCCCAGCACTTTGCCCTGCCTTCCGAGAGAATGTGAATGATAACTTCGAATTCTCATGGCTTTTCTCCTGGCGAGGCAGGAAATGGGTCGTCACAGTCACAAGATCTTTTATAGAATCTGCTACTTCCATGCTTGGCAACTTATCCAGTTGGGCCAACCATTCTCGGCAAGTAACAAATATTGGCGGAAAAATTTCCCATTTTTGATCAAACCCTAATTGCTTTCTCCTTGAGGGCTTCTGTCTTGATGGGAACGCACACTCTTGAATTACACACTTGTGAAGCCAATCGTTTATCGCTTTTAGGTAAGATTTTTGTGTCAAGATCCACTTTGTGAAGTTTGAACGCAGAGAATTCAGCTCAAACTCAAGGAGGATGGTGGCCTGGCGATGAGACTCTGAGCTAATTGAGACTTTGGTGCCGCCATTGTTGCATGCTACCAAGATGATGCTATACTGCTTCTTGTGCCAGTCAAGCATCATTTTCCACATCTGTGTTAAGCTGCATTGGGACATGGATTAAGACTTGCAGCATATTGAATGCAATAGGCAAACAAAATTGAGGCGAAGCATCACAAGCATGGTATGCATTTTGCCAAAAGGTGCCAAAATGAATTTGGGATGTAACTGATGCATGTGAACTAAAGTATACAAATGTGTGATGCTAGTCTAGTGGGTATTTCAAATACCATTTCCTTTATTTTCATTTTTCAGCATATTATTGAAAGTTTATTTTAAATACCATTTTCTTTGCTTTGTCTTGCTTCCATTTCACGGCATACTTCTCGTCTTCATGTAATTGCAATGCATCTGGCCGTATAGAAAAATAAGCCTCATCTCGGCCTTTTGGCTCCAAGGCAAGATCCCCAGTAAGCAACAACCTACACCTATTGCACTTGTAAATAGGAGTGCCATTATTTACCTGGAATTTTAAGTTTCTAGCTCTGAGAAAGCAAACACCTACTCAGTAGGTCTTCACCTATCAAATAGACAAGTAGTGAGTGGAACTATAGTATTATAATTTTTTTTCCTAAATAGTGAATGTAAACAGCAATGTTGCATCCTTTATATGGCTTGCCTTCAGTTTTGATCTCTTTTTAGTCACATAAACCCTTTCTCAGCAACACCAATTATGTTACTTAGTTTTCATTTTTATTTTCTTTTTCAGGTAATAATGGCACAAATTCCTATACAACAGGCATTTGATATTGTCAAAGTTCTAGACTGGGGTAAAGAGGCATGTTCACCAAGTTGGCTCTTAGGGGCATTCCTTCCCCATTCATTACCATAGGCCTTACCCACCTCTGGTTCTCAAACTATTTTGGCCACATTACCATTCAAGTGTATTTTCTATCGTTTCCTATTTTTCCCTTAAAAAATAGGTGATAAATTCACTTCCTCCTCCCTTGGTCACAAAGTCTTGTGTGGCTGCACCATGGGTGCAGTAAAGTACACATCACTATGATAACCTTTTACCCCTTGAAGAATATGCTAATCTGGTTGCTTTAATCAATTTGATATTTGCAACTCCATCTTAGAAATTGGCAAGAATTAACTAAATAGCCTAAACCATGTGCATTACTAGGGTTTCTCGAATGTTACTTAACAACTTGTATGGGTAAATTAAAATTAATTTCCAATATTTATGAGTGAGAGCTTTCAATGGGGAAAAAACTTGCTATTGATGCAGAATAAGAGCTTCTAAGAAATTAACCATATAATTTTAAAAAAATATATTCAAGAAGCATACATCTCTGGCAGCAATTATGCAACTGAAAGAGGTGTTCAATTTATTTCTGAAGGCATGAACCTTAAATTTGCACATATACCTTACTTACAGAAGGGCATAAGAATAAGGTATAAATCAGAACTCAGAAACTTCTAATATAGAATAAAATTTTTGAGGAGATCTCCAAACACATCTAATGATATTTCTTGTAGGCTCCATGTCTAGTAGAAGGCGCTGACAAACAAGGGTATAGAGTTGAATCGCGTAGCATATAGGATTTCACATGCACTACCAAGGTCTACCGAATCAATCCCAAGATTCATGCCGGTTGGCTACCGGTTCGGTACAATGTGAACTAGACGGTCCACCCCGATCCAATAGACTGTGATTCAAGCCTTTTAAAGAGGTGGAAGGCCCAAACCCATTTAAACCGGTGCGAACCGTTCCCACTTAGAACCGCCCAGTTCGGGGTGGTCAGAGCAGTTCAGGGGGGATTTCAAAATTTAGGGCCTAACCGATCCGGTTCCTCATCGGTTCAGTTCGATACGAGATGATCTGTTCGGTCCGGTTCGGCATACCTTGTGCACTACCATGCAGGCATATCACCCTTGAAGTATTTTACTTGAAACTTCCACTTATTGGAATTTTATGTTTTCTAGATTATTCTACCTAGTTGCAGTATCGATACTAGATACCTTCACATTTTGTTGGTTTATGTAAGATTCTTTTGGGTTCATTAAGATGATGAATGTATGATAAGAAAAATTCAGAAATCAACGATTCAAATCTTAAAGAATTCAACCTCCCTTATTCACTTATCTTTTTGATAGCCTTAGCTTGCTAGATTACTAAGATATCTTAAAAATTTAAAAATATAGAACAATAGTCATGAGACAAAATGCTTTGGACTCCGTACAACTTTGCATTCTGAAGTATCACCTGTACTTATAACACACAGAAATATGAAAAAAATCAATTTCTGTTTCATTCATAATTTGTCCCCTAATTGATTTGTTACTGGGAATCTACTTCAATGTGTTTTGTGTATGCAATAATAAAAGTGGATAAATGCATGTATATGTGCACATCCAGATATATAGCACTATGAAAACTGTATCTTTTCGGAGTTTTGAATGCAATAACATGGCCAATCACACCAGTATTCAATCAGCATAACCACAAAGTTAATTTTTTTGTCTAGTTTACCGCTCAAATGGCAATATATATCATATTCATAAAACTGGAAACTAGCTTACTCATATAAAGGCATTCTGGTGATCAAGGAAGATGACATGCATGCAATCAAACATGCATATCTGAATACGTGAGTACACATGCAAGGGTCTTTCTTGCATGTTAGTGACATATAAATATGTAACAGTATTGATATTAAGTTGTAGAATCATACCCTCCAATTAACTCCTCCAGTTGTGGTTGAAGTTCTTTGTCCCTTAATTCCTCGATTCTCTTTGATATGGAGTCAATTCTCTGAATTGCAACTCGAATTCTACAGTGCAGGTCCTTAACAGCAGCACGGGTTTTATCAATACGGTATTGGTTCTCTCCTCTGGACTCTTGATGTCTAAGTAGTCTACACTTCATGTCATATTCCCTTCGAATGAACCCACTTGCCTGACATAGATTAGTGATGTATAAATTTCAGAGTTTCTAAATCAAATAGGCATACTATAATCTCAGAGGACAGCATTTTATCCAGTAATTGCTCCATAGGTAAAAATAATATACAAGACATGAAAAATAAATTTATAAGCAGCATGACAATGATTCTGAACCAAGACACTGGAAAGCTCCATCAATTAAACATGAACTAGCAAAAAACTATGTTGATCTTCAAAGCTTCCAGATCGATTGAGGTATCATTAGGTACACTCTTGTGGAACATTTTCAAGGAATAGAAACAGCAGACGACCAAATCTGATCAATGTGCCTGGGCATGACTGGTAGTCAACAAAAAATTCTTTAAGAACAAATACTAGATGCCATGTAATGTGAAGTTGGATGCAAGATTCAACATTGCATATTGATTGATTACAACTGAGATGCTCCCAAGCACGTATATGCATCTAGTCATTCTTCCAGTTTCTTTTCCTCAGAATGAATACAGAATTTCCATTGCCAATGTAAAAGTAGATGAGTACTGGTACCAATCGATCAAAGCATCTTATGTCTTATTAAGTAACAAATTAACTGTTGTTGTTCGAGTATACGAAGTTATGTCAAATGAACCAAACCAATTGGACCCAGCTATATGAATATGAGCACCAAAGAATCTTCTTTTAGCTTAATGGCTTGTTTCAATTTTCTATTATGTAAAAGGATTGGTAAAAGGAAGACCTATCGGTAGCTGATTGAATCAACAGAAACTACAACTTGTTTGTGATAAGACAACTGTCACTCAGCACTCAGCAGGCTATATTTATACTGCAGAATGAAAACACTGCCATATAAAACTTTGCAGTTACGCCTTTCTCTTCTTTTATTTTTTGTCTTAGAATTTTACTACAAAAAGCTATACAATGAATAAATAAAATGAAACGATCCGTAATACACTAAGAAAACGATCAGAAAATAATAATATGTTAATGAAAGCAATTTAACATTAATTTCGGTTTACCTTAACTTCATCATAAAGCTTCCTCTCCCAGGCATACAACCTGTCTAATGTAGAGGCATGACTGCCCGAATTCATACATATGCTGCTGAAGAGATTACTGCTGGGGTCCTCAATATCATCTTTTGATGTCGCACCAAGAGGGTTTCTGGAGGATGAAGAGCGTGATGATACAGATCTATGCCATGTTAAGTACTTTATCTCATTTGAAGTAGGCACTGCATATTACCTCAAGATATTAAAACAAAGATCAGGACTCGGGATATTTATGTTGAATCATTGCCAGAAATTTATAGCATGAACTACAGACAACTGTAGTCTGCATCAAGCACCAATACTTCATATATATACATTAGTCTGCATGCACTCGATTTAGAAATCACACAAGAGAAAGTGAACTTTCCCAAAATCACAATCAAAATATTTCAAAACTAACTAACTCGGTCAAATTAGGATACAATTTGCAAGTACAGATCCAAATTCTACTTTCATGCAGAAATAGGATACAACTGATTTGAACAGCAAAAAAAGAAGGAAGAGAAAAAAGAAAAAGATCAATATCCACGTGAGAGTATCATGGTCCAATGAAGGAGAAGAAAAGCCTACCCTGAGATTGAGGGACTTCTTCCTTGCAGCAAGCAAGAAAAGCTGTGAGAAATATAAATGCCTTTGATCTGTGAGCTGTATCAGAAAATTCATGTTAGAAGCCCGAGTTGCATATAGGAAACAAGAATATTAATAACAATAATGCAAGATTTCCTTGCAGAAAGTAAAACAATGTTCTTAACAGAATGCTTTTATTTGTTAGTTTCTGCTGCAGGGATCAGTGACAACATTCAAGACATGCATGATATCCAGATGCGATATGTTTCAATAACTGCTTTCAGTCAAAAATCAATAAGGAAACAACTAAATAAAACGATAAACTTTTTGCAGAAAGAACTCAATTTTTAAACTGTGCTACCTCTTTAAAAAGATTATCAATTTTCTATTCTTTTAATTTATTAGAAGTTCTTTCAGAAGAGAAGTACATAAATTTTATCTAAAACTGTACGATGCTGACCTATTTCTTCCGGAAACAGAGGACGGAAGTGCACTTTGTTTGCCTCCAGCATCCTAAGAACTTCTCTTCCAGAGTTGGAAGCTTTCAAAAATAGATCTTCAATTTCTTTGATGCATGAGAAGAAGTCCTTTGACTGAAGTTTAATTTCTGGACCAGGTTCCTTCACCTTCCCATTGATAGGAAGTGTAACTGCAGAGGATGCCATCTTCGATGGTGTCAATTCAGGAGTTTCAACAGTTCCTTGCACCTTCCCATTGATAGGAAGTGTAACTGCAGAGGATGCCATCTTTGATGGTGTCAATTCAGGAGTTTCAACAGTTCCTTGCATACCATCAGTGATCAAGTTCTTCTCCCCATTTTGCTGCTCAGTTTCTGAAGCTACACTTTCCACAGATGGAATGGCAGGAGAGTCATTCGTTAAATGATGATTCTGAATTACATTCCTGTTTCTAAACATTCGTACTAAGGGTTCAGAGGACGGTTGGTCAAAATCATCTTCTGAATCTGCAAAATCGTCCCTTCCATTTGTAGAGGCTTTTTCTCCTTCCTCTTCCAATTCTGGAATTCCCTCCTCTTCCCTGAGATGTCTGATATCATCAGCGTTGTCCAAATAATGGTTTAACTCCCCTCCATCTTGAAAAGACAACTGGTTGTCAATAGGATGAAAGAGACCAAAATAATCCCATGGTGGATCACCAGGGGGTGGTGAAGGAGATTCAAAGGATGAATTTTCATCTGAATGAGATACGAGGTGTTTTGGAGTCGTGGAGGTTTGCAGAGTTCCTATGACAGGAATGGGTGGTTTCTCCTCAACAGTTGTGGAAAAATTTCTGCCTGCTTTCATATGATTAATATGAAACCGTCCTGAAGAAAGAGGTGAAGGAACCGGAGAAAAAGACTCACCCACATCCACATGCTGTGAGAGAGAAGGAGATGAATTTGAAAATTGAGAAATAGACTTATCAGTTAGAGCAAGAGGCTCAGGCGTTGCAGATGTTGATGTGTACAAGGAAGACTCTATAGGTACTTCAGGCTCTACAAATTTTCTAAGTGCAGTTCCAGTATTTCTGAGGGAGTGGATATAAGAAACGTGTGCAGCTGCAAGTGAGCATCTTCCATCAAGGGCTTGTTTAACAAAATGCTTTCTATCTCGACACAACGAAAGGGCCTTGTCATCTTCAATTTTAGAGCTTGAAACTCCCATTTCTAGGAGAAGCACCTATAACTCTGAACCAGTTTTCCAGAATGTAGCAATTTAATTTTCAAACTTAGCACAAAGATATGTTGGTAGATTTGAGAAAAGATCATTGCTCGCTTACTTTGAGAAAGAGACGTTTCAACAGGCCTCACAACCTAGAATCAAATCTCTACTGCTCAAACCATGAAGATAGTATGGATCCACTGAAACAAAAGCAGTAAAACCTGCAAGAGAGTTAAATTAAACACCATGATTAATAAAGACAGTCCATAAATACATGAAACCAATATTTTTTTTATAAAGTAGACCCTCATTCATAGAAGCGTGATAGTATTAACAAAAGACACACTTCTTATCAAACCAAAAAACAGGGCTGCACAGTCGTCAAGACCAAGATTCTTATTTCTATACCTTGTATCTATGCATGCACATATCTTAGAAAGCTGTCCCACAAATTAATGTTTCACAATGATAAATGCAATAAATTGTCCAAAACCAGTGGGATGATATCGAGAGACTTCATGGATAACTTTTGAAAAGCAGATAATGCAGATAAGAAAAAACCAGACATAGTTTTGTGCCCAAGAAATCTGAATCATCCATGCTTTGCTCTAGAAAGCAACAGAAATTGAAGAAAATGGAGCTCATATACACAATTTGGTATATCAGTAAAACATAAATGAAAACCCTAAAACAAATAAGAAATCCCAAATTCAATCACCTAGCCCACTACCTAAAGTCATATAAAGCAACTAAAACAGCCAATAGATGAGTACTGGGTGAAACTTGCTCATAAATCTCTTGTGCATATATTCAAATCCAAGACCTAAACTCTGTTACAAAAATAACTCCACAGTGCATAAAATAAGATCCCACTTCCAAAATCTAGACTGTACACTAAACTAATGAGACTATCGAGATATATCTCAGATAAGAGCAATGAAAAAATGCTTGCAATTTTCACAAACAGAACTCTGAAAATTCAACAGTTCTGCCACCCTTCTCAAATTGTCAAATAACTTTCTTCCTTTCCCTTGCATAATGAACAAAAATTCCCTAACAAACAAAAAAAATGAAATGGTTGGCCTCCATATATCTTCTCCTCCTTCCACAAATTAGGGTGAAAACTAAAGGACTCAAAAGAAAAACAACGATCAAGGTTCGAAATCAAAAGAAACTTAAAACAAGGGCAACAAATGTGAACATAATTCATGACATGGTAAAGCGAACGGATCAATATTATAAAATCCACCTCAGAATTAACTCCATAACACACACCCATCTTCTCCCAAGTTAATATACACATAACATTAATTTGCAAAATTATCAACCTGACAATTCAATTCTCAAATTATTCCCAAAAAAAAAAGACATTAGAGAGGCCAAAAGGTGAACTTTTCCAAAAACAAAACTGAATATCCACCGCAGGATAAACACAAATCACCTCAGTTCATCAGAACTATTAAGCTTACCCATGAATCTAATAAAAAGATTAGAAAATTAAAATCAAACAGACAATTGGGACGAAAAAAAGAAAACTATTCCCCTGGGAAAACAAGAAATCAAAGTATTCATGGACTCAATTGACATAATTCGGATTGATAAAACCAAAAAAAAACTTACATTTTTCTTCCCTCAACTTCTAAGCAGCGGATGAAAGGCCAAATAGCATCCAATTGCAATAACGAGTTATAAAACTTTATTAAACAACAACAAAAACCTAACTAAACCCGGAACTAACAAGGGGAAAACAGCCTGATAATTTCAGAAACAATCAAAAATTTGAAATTAATCGATTCAATTCAGCAGTAGATTCTACCTACGCGAGGTCACAGCATGGAGCTTCGGATTCCTCTCAAGAATAGATCTCGTCAGAAAGGTCACAGGTAGAGAGAGAGAGATTTTGGAGGCCGTGAAGAGCGAGTTTTCCAGCGATGGAGGTGGATTTCATGCTGGAGACGAATTCGGCGGATCGCCGAACAGAGAGTGTGTGTGGGGCCCACCCTCACCAAGCCAGCTTCGGATGGAAGGAAGAGGATGCTCTTTGTGTCCATGCGAAAAAATATAAAATATCATGTATGCCCATGAACATGTTTTATGGTACCCTTGGGTTCCAAGAAATGCCACACATGCCCTCCTTATTTCTTTCTTTTTCTTGGGAAGATATTTTGGGATGTTGTATTTATATGGCTTGCTAAAGATACCATGCATACCACGGAGGTGGTAGCACAGTTGAAACGAAACTTTGTTTTTAACCGATGGAATGGGGCCTCAGTGAGAGGCTGCTTTTAGGGATGCAAATAGATCGGATCGGGTCGGGTCCTGAGTGACCCCGATCCGATCCAATTTTTTTGTTCAAGTCCTAATTTTGGACCCAGATCCGACCCGGTTGAAAATCGGGTCGGATTCGGATCCGAGTCGGATCGGATTCGGATCCGAGTCGGATCGGATTCGGATCCGAACCGGATCCAATTTTTTGTGCTTTTGGAAAAAGATTTGCGCAAATCAAATTTGGTCGTATCATAATTATGAGGTGCTGGGTGACCCATGTCTCGAAAGACTTGCTAAGTCTTGGGTGACCTTGAGTCAGAACGGGTGACCCATGACTAACTAGGTCGGTCTACAAGCCAAATGTCATGCCACGCTATTTTTTATCTATATGACTGATTGGACGGAACGTGGTGTCTCCCAGCTCCCCTCTCACGAGGACAAAAAAAATCCCAGACCGTCTTCCAAAATCCAATTCCATTGCAGAAAACTGTCATATGACCCATATTCAGTTCAGTGTTCCCTCACTTTCGCCCTTCAAACGTTAAAAGAAACAAAAGCCCAAAAACAGAAGGAAAAAAAAAAAACAGCTACCGAGACACCAGAGGTATCAACAGTATAATAGATCGAGAGAGAATCCTGACGGGCCGAGCGTTCCCTCACTTTTTCTTTTTCTCTCTCTCTCTCTCTTCAGGTTCATTAGGGTCAAATCCATTTGGTAAACCTAGATCCAATCCAAAAAATAATTCGGGTTCAATTTTAGAATCCGACCCGGATTCGCAGATCCTAAAATTCGGATCGGATCTACGTGGGTCAGGTCGGGTCGGATCGGGTCACGGGTCGACCCGACCCATTTGCAGCCTTAGTTGCTATGTAGGTGGGGTTAATTTTCCTCCCCCCTCCCCTCCTTTTCCAAAGCTAAAAAAAGAGAAAAAAACCATGCATGAACTTTATGATTGCAAATTTTAAATATACGCAGAACTATTAAGACACATTTATTATATCTATTATCTAATATATATATACTGAAATAGAGGTGTTGTCTATTTCTCCATTTACCATGTGAACTACTATATTAATAATATTGTTATTAGAGCTCTTTATTTAGTTGGGCTTTTATTTAATACATTCCTTTATCTAATTAATTAATAAGAAACCTAATAGCTTATTAAATCATATTAAATATTATTCCTATTAAATTAATATAGAAATTAATGATATTATTAATGATCATATTTATTTAATTAATGATAATATTTAAAAAATATTTTTTGTTAGTATGGTAAACTACCCATATCCTGCACGAGTCACTACATTATACTGATATTTTATTAATTTTTATTATATTTTTATGTTCATAATTTTACTTAAAATAAAAGTACAACCACTAAAATCCTACTGCAATGCATTTAAATATTCTTTAGATGCAATATTTTTTTATTTCCTATTATATGCAAGTAGGATCTTGATCTTATTATGTTATAGTAATATTATTTTACTATATTGATCAATATACATATACTATTAGAATCTCGTATAATGATAGTATATCATAATATTGATATCAAAATTTATTTTTAAAAAAATAATTAGGCCCTAATATCTATTATATTTTACATCTATTTGTGTTATCTATCTATTATATTTATTTTATATTACATTCCAAAAATAGCTAAAAAAAGATGAAAAATTGTACCCACATATCTCATAGGGATATATACATATATATATATATATATATATATATATATATATATATTGATGACCCAAAGATTGATTTAAAGATTGATTTTGATGATCACAAAACCTTGAAGTATAAATACTAATGTTTGTGTTGCAAGGAGAAAGATATTTATTTTGCAAGGAACATAGCAAGTTGGAAGAACACAAGAAGGCCTCCAAAGCTCTCAAGAAAAGTTGGAAGAAAGCTACAATTTATTGGCCCAAGTCTCAAGTTCAAAGGATTCAATTTAGAAGAGCAAGTTTTAAGAAAAATTCAAAGAAAAGGCACTCGAGTCGACTCCTACAGTTCCGAGTCGACTCCAAGGAGCAACAGACAGACGGACAGAAAGATTCATCTCAGAACCTGTCAACGAGTCGACTCCTGAAGAGCGCGAGTCGACTCCGATGCTTGCCGAGTCGACTCCAGGGTAGTATGAGTCGACTCCTAGGAGTCACAGGCAGAAAAGTCAGAGAGGAGTTTTCGGGTCTGAGATTCGAGTCGACTCCAGTGGAACGCGAGTCAACTCCGATGGTTGGCAAGTCGACTCCAAAGAAAGTGAGAGTCGACTCTCAGAGGAACACAAGGAAAAAGTTAGAGAGCCAATTTCAGACACTGAGAGCCGAGTCGACTCCCGCAAAGTCTGAGTCGACTCCAAGACAGCGCAACCCCAAAGACAGAAGACGGTATTTTCGTCTCTGAGAGGCGAGTCGACTCCAAGACAGTTCGAGTCGACTCCAAGGCAGCGCGACCCCAAAATACAGAGGATCAGTTTTCGGGCTCTGAGAGCCGAGTCGACTCCAAGAGAATCCGAGTCGACTCGAGGAAGAAAATCAGAAAATATGTCCTCTAGATTCCTGAGAATGAGCCGACCCCTAAGCGCCCGAGTCGTCTCCAGCTATTGGCGAGTCGACTCCAGTTTGGTCCGAGTCGACTCTAGGACAAAGCAAGCACATTAATTCAAATTTGGAACAGTGGCCGAGTCGTCTCCAGTAAAACACGAGTCGACTCCTGCAACAGGCGAGTCGACTCCTGATCGCGCGAGTCGACTCCGATCCCAACGGTAATATTGTCAGGAAGTGCAGACTGTGTCCAACGGCTCTATTTTTGTCTCTAACGGCTAGATTCTTGTTTCCACGCCATCAAAAGCTATAAAAACAAGAGGAGAGCTAGGGGAGAAGGTATGGAAGTGGGAAAGAACATTTAGAGAAGAGATCTCAAAGAGATTACAAGAGAAATCTTCCATAAGCACAAAAAGGCCATCCGAAGTGAAATAGAGAGAAGAAGAGCATCCAAGCGAATCCCAAAGCTTCCTCTCCATCCGTGTGCTGCCTCGGTGATCCTCTACTTCGTGCCAAATCAGAAGAGGGTCAAGTAAAGAAGAAGCCGAGCTCCTTCATCTTCAAAACTCGTTTGAGGGCTTCTCTTTACCCTATTTGGTTATATTGTTATATTTGCTTGCTTAAGAAGCTTTGATTTGTTTTTAAACCTTTATTTTAATATCTTGTAACTTGATTCAATCAAGGGATTGAATCAAGGGGTTAAGGTTTGTTGGTGAGCCAAAGGGAAAACCAACGGTAATAGGTTTGTTGGTGAGCCTAGGTTGAAACCAACGGTGTAAGGGTTCGATTGTGATCCCGGAAAAACAATCGGGGTGGTTCTAGTCGGTGAGCCTGGGAAAACCGACCGAGTTCGTTGTGACCTCGTAAAACAACAAGTTGGGTTGTGAGCTTGTAAAACAACCGGCTGTAATCTGTAGGATTATAGTGAAATTCCCAAGAGGTCTTGGGGAGTGGATGTAGGTGCTGGGGTGCACCGAACCACTATATGTTTGTTGTGTTTGTAATGCCTCTTGTCATTATCTAACTAACACACTTACTTACTTAGATAGATTGCTTGCTTAACTGTTATCCGCGCATCCTTTAGTTGCAAGCATATTCAATCAAGTCACATTCTATACATCAAACTGTTGCTAAGTTTGACTTTCACTGTGCATCCATACAACTTAGCATAATTAATCAAAAACTTTCAGAAGTAGGTTAAAAGTTTTAAAAGACCCAATTCACCCCCCCTCTTGGGTTGTATCTACTGGGCAACAAGTGGTATCAGAGCAGGTGCTCTAAGTTTAATTATTGATCTCACGATCAAGAGCCAAAGATCATGACAACTCAAATAGATAGTTTTCTAGGAGAAGGACAATCAATTGATACACCTCCACTATTTAATGGCATAAACTATACACATTGGAAAATACGCATGCGCATTTTTATTCAATCACAAAACTATTATTTATGGAAAATCATAATAAATGACCTTCACACACTCTCTCAAACTATTAATGAAAAGGACTTAGCACAATTGAATGCTAATGCTATGAACATATTATATTGTGCTATTCAAGAAACGAAGTTTAATGAAATTTCTGCATGCTTATCTGCTAAGGAGATCTGGGATACTTTAGAAAATATTTATGATAAATCTCAGATTAGCTCACATGTGCTTCAATTGCCTACTAACAATGAGATTGCAGAAAAAGGTGTTGAATCTCCCACCTCAGTCGAGTCGACTCCAAGTATTCCAGAGTCGACCCTCAAGTTAACCGAGTCGACTCCAATAAGGACCGAGTCGACTCCGAGGCAAATCAGCTTCCTAAAGACAAAGAAGAAGAGGAAGCAAGAAAGAAAGAAAGAGATAAAAAGGAAGAAAGTCTTGACCAAGGAAGAGTCAAGCAAGGAAATAAAAGCTAGGAGCAACAATAATGATATTAGCTCCAAGGAACTACAAGAGGTAACTAACGTTTGCTTTATGGCACAAGAAGATAAGATAAAATCTGAATCTAATTTTACACCAAATGAATTTCATGAAGAATTTTCGTATGATGAACTGTTAAATGCTTTTCATGAGTTGTATGGTGAATGTAGAAAATTAGCTATGAAAAATAAAAATCTTAAAAAGCTAAATTTGGAAATTTTAAAAGAAAGAAATTCTATTGCTGAAATACACGACAAACTAAATTCTGAAAATAAAAGCTTAAGGTCATTTTCAGAAGAATTGATTCAGAAAAATCATAGCTAATTAACGAAAATCAAAACTTAAGCGAAGAAATTAACCAATTAAGATCTGTTATTAACAAATTCACTGTAAGTTCAGAAAGATTAAAAATGATGTTTGAAAGCCAACATGCTGATTTTGATAAATCAAAATTTAGCTTGACTCCTTCACTTAGCCATAAATCTCTAGAGAAAAAGGTTATCAATTCACCAAGCAAACCATTAAATAAGATAACTTATTTCAAAAATGAAAAGAATGGGCATAACAACTTTACCTATCGTTCTAACACAATTAAATCAAATGGTAAAGTTATTACTATCAAACAGATTTGGATTCCAAAAGGAACCATATGTCCTAACTCTCAAGGACCCAAGCAAGCTTGGGTACCCAAAATGAAAATATGAGGATGTAGACATAGATGTGCCAAGATACCCATGAAACAAATAGATTCATACAAATGGGTGTTCTAGACACATTGAAACTTAAAATATACTTATGAAAAGTAATTTTAAATAATAATAATAATGAAATCAGTAATCCTTGCATCTCATCATTATTTTTGTTTTAGTATTTGATTAAAAAATGAATTGCATGCATTGATCAATTTTGTGATATACTTTTGGAAATATAATCAAATCACTTCATTTTATAGGATACTTTACTCACCATTGGATAAAGTTGCTAAATGATTAATCATTATTAAGATTAATTCTATGAATTCTCTATATGCTTGATTGAGAGTTTTTATCCATGGCATTATTGTTTATTGATCATAGATATGATAATGTGTACTTGGTATGCTTTTGAATATATGCACTATGAATACCAAGATTAAAGAAACCATCCTTGGCACATAGAATCAACTCATGCTAGTATGTACTTAATCTCAAAAGACCTTGCCATAGGCTTACTTAGATTATCTACTTAAAGGTCAAAGTTTTGCTATGCATGCTAACTAAGGAAACAAACAAAAATCATTTCTAAATCTAAAGATGTTGTTTCCACCTCTAAGTTTTCAAAAGCTTACATTGGATTTGTTCTTGGAAAATAAAACTGAAGTATTTTTCTGTATTTACTAAATCTTGTAAAAGCGTTTCAAATGAAAAAGGTTTCCAAACTGTGAAGATCATGGCACAGTGTTGAAAACCAAAATCCTGATTAAGGTTATACAGAAAATAATATTAAATTCAATTATTTCAGCTCCAAGGACATCATAAGTAAAATAGGGTTAATAGAATTCTTGAAGAAATGAAAAAGACAATTATGTATGATAGTCATCTATTTTTTTTAAAAGACTATCATCACTGCTTGTCATACATATGATTTCTATTAGATCTATTTTTGATGAAAATTTTGATCTTCTGAAAAATAAAAAATGAACCATTGCATATCTTTCATATTTTTCAGTCGTACATGTTATGCTTGATATGCTCTTATGAAAATAATGCCAAATCTGATAGAGATATGTCTATCCTTGGATATCATTCATCAAGCAATGCATATAGAATATTCAATGAAAAGTTTTTAGTTGCAAAAATATCAAGTCATTTTATTCTCTATGAGACTAATGATTTTTAAGATACTAAAATTAGATTATATATGTATATGGTTAATCTTTTACATATAACAATCTGAAAAACTTGTTAATAATTAGAACCAAAATTGGATTTTTCAGATATGCACTTAATGAAGAAAAATTGATAACTACTAAAAGACTAAATCAAGAAAAGATGAAATAGATCTTGATAAGACTTTTGCATGATTAGAAGTAAAGATCACCATTATCATTTGTTTGCCTCATGAGCTTTATAATCTGTCAAATGAATGTGTAGAATTCACTCCTATGTGGTTATTTCATTAAAAAAAAGGGGATCTATGTAAAATAACCACCATATTTAAAGATTACACATTACATATATGATAAAGCAATATGTGATTTGGAACAAGCATCAAAAGCATGATATATAAAAGCTTAAGTAACCTTTTTGATAGAAAGTAATAGTGATAAATCTATGCATCAAAAATAAGAATTTGTGATATCTTATTTGCTCAAAGTATACATTGATGACATCATTTTTGGTTCTACTAATGAAGAGTTATATGAAGATTTTACTTAGCTCATGTAAGGTGAGTTTGAAGTATATATGATGAATGAATTAACATCTTCTCTCAAACTCCAAATTAAGACAAACAAGAAAGGGGTATCTTCATTGACCAAAGTTAGTCCACAGGAAAACCCTTATAGAAGATTGGCATGAAGAAGGTATATCTATGACCGCATCTTGTAGAATTTGAAAAGGATGAGCAAAGTAGATCTATTGTTTAAAGCTGTATTGAAGCATGATAGAATAATTATTTTATCATACAGCTAGTAGACCTGAATGTATGCTTATTATGTGCCCTTATGCAAGACTTCAATCCAACTTTAATGAATCATATTTCATTGATAACAAATAAATCATAATCTGAATTTTGATAGAAACAACCGTTTAAGATAAGCTGATTAAAACTTAGCTAACATGTCTTATTAATAATTATCTTAAGCAAATAGAATCTAGGCTCCATTGATTCTGAAAATAAAAAAAAAAATTTTGATTTGACCTTGATAAATCTTCCTATTGCCTCACATGCTTGTCCTTGAACTATCTTGGTTAATGAAACTATCTCTTTAGTTCAAGTGATATGTGCTTGCTTATATTTAGGCAATCTCTTGAGTAAAGTGATTCAACATTTAATTATTGTCATATCTTATGTTGAGCCATCTAATTAAAAATTTTTTTTTTATGTTGAATGAATATTTTGTATCTTAAAGAAACTAAAGACTTTCTTTCAAGAAAGAAAAGGAGTTTGTTAATAATGCAGGATCCTTGAGCAAGAAAATGAAAGATCTCAACTTGAAGGATATGTCCATGTAAGATACAACAAACATTCACATGCAAACAAGAGAGAAGACCTTCTTCAGCCAAAAGTTCATACATAAGAAATCTAGTAGGTATTTGACTGAAGAATGCAGAATGAATTGGTAATTCTAGATACTTCTCTCATAAATTAATTGAGCAAAGTCAATAACTTAAATCTTATTATGGCATGATTAAGGTCTTTAATTATTAATTTTTGATATCATGTCTCTATATATATTGATTGACTTATACTCTTAAAAATTGTTTCATGGTTTGTCCAAACTAAAATATATCTTTGCCTATGTCATAACCATGAAATACACAAGTTTATGCTTGAACTTTTGATTTAAAATAACTTGTGAGGAATGATGAATCCTTGAGCATAATGAAAATGTTGTTTGCATGATATACATCTATATGATACATAAGATTAATTCTTTATTATGCTCTTTCATGTAAATTACTTGAGAATAACAAAAAGAGAGAGAGATAAAGAAAAGAAAATGAAAATTATTCAAGAGAAGTAAAATCTAAGTAAAGGCAAATACTTCAATCTTAAGGAAAAGCAAATAATATATTCGGCACATTTGGAAGGGATAAAATCCATAATTAATTACACTTAAACAGGGAGAGTTTGAAGTAAACATTTTAACCTTTCTATATTGCTCATCATAGGGATGGTGCCAATGGGGAGGCTAGTGGTAGTACCCGGCACTATTTGACCCAACTATTCGGTGTAGGACATATTAGGGACGGCACAAGAAGGAGGCTAGTGGTAGTACCTCGTGCCCCTTCCCAACTCCACCGGATAGGGAGCAAATAGAGTATAGAGCATAAGAAAGTAAAAATGAAAGACAAAGTTAATGAAATTATATAAGAAGAATCAAGTCAAATTTATTAATCACTTGAAAACACACTTTAAGGATGAAATCATTGCAAGATAATACTTAAATAGGGAGAGTTTATTTGAAAAGAATTGATTTTGATCCTTAACATTCTTACTCTTAATATTCTAATGCATGACTTAACACATAATATATTTTGCATATGGCATGATGCTTTAAATTATGGATTCTCAATATTTTGTAATGCTTCATGCTTGGACAATTTGACTGATTGTTTGAAATACTACATAAAATTTTTGTTTGGTAAGAAAATTCAGATTTGTCATTCACAATCATCGTTAAAATGTGAAAGTTGAAATGAGAAGAGAAAGATATCTCTATTTAGGCAAAATGAATTGATCTTGATCTATCTTTCTACTTGCCTAACTTTGATACATAATATCCTAATACTTGTTAAAATATCCTCCATTTTGTATCGAAACTCAATACTAAATACAAAGATTCTGAAAGTGCTCTAATGTTATTGAAATATGTGTTTTCAATCTTAGTAATTTAAGATGAGCTACAAAGTAGAAGATACATATCTCAAATTTTAAGAGCCTTCTTGGAAATTCTTATGAAAATTCAGAATCTGATTTTGTATAAAAGCTTAAACTCAATATGATTTCTAAATAAAATCTTAATTTAAGAAAAACAGAATTAATTTTGATGTCTTGGCTGATTGCTCCGATACGCATCCGAAACATATCCTTTCTTATCATTAAAATCTACTAATATTGGTCTAAATGATCAATGATCTTGATTGCAAGCAAATATTTTTAAATATATGATTTTATTTTGATATTAAAAATATTTATTGTGCTTCATGTATACATTGCTGAAAAACTATGATTAAGAAATTGAGTTCTATAAATATATATATTTCAATGATCATCTATATGTTTTTCTCTACTACATTATTAAAGACATAATAGAGTGAATGATCTTAAAGCAAGAAATATTTCAGCTCACTCGAATGATTCTAAAAGAAAGAAAATGTAAATGCCTTTGAAAGAAACTGAGCTTCAAATGAATCATTTTCTGATTAATATTTCTATACATTTTTCTCTAAGATTAGGAGAAAGCATAACTTGTTCTTAAAGGTTTAGAAAGAGTGATTACTAAAAATTTTGAATAATTCTAGATCACTCTACATTCTTGATATTATAAAGTTTCAGGTTTATTCACGTTTAACATTAAAATCTGAAATTCAACAAAAGAAAAGAATGATTAAAGAAGTATGCATCTTTTGAGGGGGAGCTTTAGATATCTTATCCTAAAGTTACTTCAATTTGAAGCATACCTTGATGGATTGATTTTGATGAACCTCCTTATAATGCAATACTTGCTTTAATTATAAGTTTATGCCTTGAGAAGAGTTCTATAAAGGTTGTCTTATCTCATACCTTGAGTCTTATGAAAATAAGCTGAAACTTATGGAAAACATATTTTTGAGATTGACAATTTTATTGAATATTATCTTCAAACTCTAAACTGTTAACTGGAATAATTAATTGAGGGGGAGAAAGAAAATTTCAGAAGGAGAGGTATTATGGAACTTAATCGCAAAAATCTTTATGATACACCTTGAGGATTGTTATTTGGTTAGTATATCTTATGCATCAATCATGAACCAAATTGCAATTCAAATAGTGGATCTTAAGAGCCTCTAATTTAATGAAAAAGGGGGAGAATAACGTGTTGAATTTTCTTGAGTATCTCTCAGAAAATCTATTTTGGAATTCACTAATGAGATCTAATTGGCTTGCTCTTTAGAACTTCAATTTTGTGCCAATTCATATTTTTTTATGTATCAAATTGTACTTATTTTTTTTGGGAATAAAAGAAAATCTTTAAAAGAACTCTAAATGATCTTTCAAAGCTTTGCATTTTATGTATGCTCTAAGATATATCATAAATTTCATGAATTCATGTTTTGGTATTTATGCCATATTATTTTTACATCATAAAAGAACTTTGCAATCATACTTAATAAGTTTTGATCTTTTACTCTGAAAATCAATTAAATTGCTCTCATGTTGATAAAATACTTAATAGATTGGGCAAAAGGTCTTAAATGAACAAGCTTTCATACTTATTAAAGAGAGGTTAGATTTCCACTCATGTGTTTCCTTGAATATCATTTGTGGTACTTCTTGTATTAACCTAAGGAAGATTCCACCTATACTTGATTAGAAAACTATCTATGGTATCAAATTAGAAAACTTCTTGAAATCACATTCGATGTGTTCTGCTCTGAAATTATCTTAATTGGCTCTGATCTATGCTCATTAATCTGATTCTAATATTATTGCCTTGAGTTTTATGATTCATATCCTTGCAATAATTTGACATGCAAATCAGAGTACAATAAGAAAAAGAAATATTTGAGTATTCTTATCTTTGTGCTTAATGTTTCACTCTCTTTTTGATGTTGTCAAAAAGGGAGAGAAATATCTAAGTATATGCTCATAATGCTTTGTGTTTTGCATTGAACACCAACTCAGCTTAAATTGAAATATGTTGATTGTGTTAAGCTGATTAAATCTAAAGCATTATCATGAAGTATGTTTTTAAATATATATGTTTTCTACTTCATGCAACTTAGCTATGTATTACTTCTAGAACACAATATATTTTATATTGCATATACTCCAAGTTTTGTCATCATCAAAAAGGGGGAGACTAATGACCCAAAGATTGATTTAAAGATTGATTTTGATGATCACAAAACCTTGAAGTATAAATACTAATGTTTGTGTTGCAAGGAGAAAGATATTTATTTTGCAAGGAACATAGCAAGTTGGAAGAACACAAGAAGGCCTCCAAAGCTCTCAAGAAAAGTTGGAAGAAAGCTACAATTTATTGGCCCAAGTCTCAAGTTCAAAGGATTCAATTTAGAAGAGCAAGTTTTAAGAAAAATTCAAAGGAAAGGCACTCGAGTCGACTCCTACAGTTCCGAGTCGACTCCAAGGAGCAACAGACAGACGGACAGAAAGATTCATCTCAGAACCTGTCAACGAGTCGACTCCTGAAGAGCGCGAGTCGACTCCGATGCTTGCCGAGTCGACTCCAGGGTAGTATGAGTCGACTCCTAGGAGTCACAGGCAGAAAAGTCAGAGAGGAGTTTTCGGGTCTGAGCTTCGAGTCGACTCCAGTGGAACGCGAGTCGACTCCGATGGTTGGCAAGTCGACTCCAAAGAAAGTGAGAGTCGACTCTCAGAGGAACACAAGGAAAAAGTCAGAGAGCCAATTTCAGACACTGAGAGCCGAGTCGACTCCCGCAAAGTCTGAGTCGACTCCAAGACAGCGCAACCCCAAAGACAGAAGACGATATTTTCGTCTCTGAGAGGCGAGTCGACTCCAAGACAGTTCGAGTCGACTCCAAGGCAGCGCGACCCCAAAATACAGAGGATCAGTTTTCGGGCTCTGAGAGCCGAGTCGACTCCAAGAGAATCCGAGTCGACTCGAGGAAGAAAATCAGAAAATATGTCCTCTGGATTCCTGAGAATGAGCCGACCCCTAAGCGCCCGAGTCGTCTCCAGCTATTGGCGAGTCGACTCCAGTTTGGTCCGAGTCGACTCTAGGACAAAGCAAGCACATTAATTCAAATTTGGAACAGTGGCCGAGTCGTCTCCAGTAAAACACGAGTCAACTCTTGCAACAGGCGAGTCGACTCCTGATCGCGCGAGTCGACTCCGATCCCAACGGTAATATTGTCAGGAAGTGCAGACTGTGTCCAACGGCTCTATTTTTGTCTCTAACGGCTAGATTCTTGTTTCCACGCCATCAAAAGCTATAAAAACAAGAGGAGAGCTAGGGGAGAAGGTATGGAAGTGGGAAAGAACATTTAGAGAAGAGATCTCAAAGAGATTACAAGAGAAATCTCCCATAAGCACAAAAGGGCCATCCGAAGTGAAATAGAGAGAAGAAGAGCATCCAAGCGAATCCCAAAGCTTCCTCTCCATCCGTGTGCTGCCTCGGTGATCCTCTACTTCGTGCCAAATCAGAAGAGGGTCAAGTAAAGAAGAAGCCGAGCTCCTTCATCTTCAAAACTCGTTTAAGGGCTTCTCTTTACCCTATTTGGTTATATTGTTATATTTGCTTGTTTAAGAAGCTTTGATTTGTTTTTAAACCTTTATTTTAATATCTTGTAACTTGATTCAATCAAGGGATTGAATCAAGGGGTTAAGGTTTGTTGGTGAGCCAAAGGAAAAACCAACGATAATAGGTTTGTTGGTGAGCCTAGGTTGAAACCAACGGTGTAAGGGTTCGATTGTGATCCCGGGAAAACAATCGGGGTGGTTCTAGTCGGTGAGCCTGGGAAAACCGACCGAGTTCGTTGTGACCTCGTAAAACAACAAGTTGGGTTGTGAGCTTGTAAAACAACCGGCTGTAATCTGTAGGATTATAGTGAAATTCTCAAGAGGTCTTGGGGAGTGGATGTAGGTGCTGGGGTGCACCGAACCACTATATGTTTGTTGTGTTTGTAATGCCTCTTGTCATTATCTAATTAACACACTTACTTACTTAGATAGATTGCTTGCTTAACTGTTATCCGCGCATCCTTTAGTTGCAAGCATATTCAATCAAGTCACATTCTATACATCAAACTGTTGCTAAGTTTGACTTTCACTGTGCATCCATACAACTTAGCATAATTAATCAAAAACTTTTAGAAGTAGGTTAAAAGTTTTAAAAGACCCAATTCACCCCCCCTCTTGGGTTGTATCTACTGGGCAACAAGTGGTATCAGAGCAGGTGCTCTAAGTTTAATTATTGATCTCACGATCAAGAGCCAAAGATCTTGACAACTCAAATAGATAGTTTTCTAGGAGAAGGACAATCAATTGATACACCTCCACTATTTAATGGCATAAACTATACGCATTGGAAAATACGCATGCGCATTTTTATTCAATCACAAAACTATTATTTATGGAAAATCATAATAAATGACCTTCACACACTCTCTCAAACTATTAATGAAAAGGACTTAGCACAATTGAATGCTAATGCTATGAACATATTATATTGTGCTATTCAAGAAACGAAGTTTAATGAAATTTCTGCATGCTTATCTGCTAAGGAGATCTGGGATACTTTAGAAAATATTTATGATAAATCTTAGATTAGCTCACATGTGCTTCAATTGCCTACTAACAATGAGATTGCAGAAAAAGGTGTTGAATCTCCCACCTCAGTCGAGTTGACTCCAAGTATTCCAGAGTTGACCCTCAAGTTAACCGAGTCGACTCCAATAAGGACCGAGTCGACTCCGAGGCAAATCAGCTTCCTAAAGACAAAGAAGAAGAGGAAGCAAGAAAGAAAGAAAGAGATAAAAAGGAAGAAAGTCTTGACCAAGGAAGAGTCAAGCAAGGAAATAAAAGCTAGGAGCAACAATAATGATATTAGCTCCAAGGAACTACAAGAGGTAACTAACGTTTGCTTTATGGCACAAGAAGATAAGGTAAAATCTGAATCTAATTTTACACCAAATGAATTTCATGAAGAATTTTCGTATGATGAACTGTTAAATGCTTTTCATGAGTTGTATGGTGAATGTAGAAAATTAGCTATGAAAAATAAAAATCTTAAAAAGCTAAATTTGGAAATTTCAAAAGAAAGAAATTCTATTGCTGAAATACACGACAAACTAAATTCTGAAAATAAAAGCTTAAGGTCATTTTCAGAAGAATTGATTCAGAAAAATCATAGCTAATTAACGAAAATCAAAACTTAAGCGAAGAAATTAACCAATTAAGATCTGTTATTAACAAATTCACTGTAAGTTCAGAAAGATTAAAAATGATGTTTGAAAGCCAACATGCTGATTTTGATAAATCAAAATTTAGCTTGACTCCTTCACTTAGCCATAAATCTCTAGAGAAAAAGGTTATCAATTCACCAAGCAAACCATTAAATAAGATAACTTATTTCAAAAATGAAAAGAATGGGCATAACAACTTTACCTATCGTTCTAACACAATTAAATCAAATGGTAAAGTTATTACTATCAAACAGATTTGGATTCCAAAAAGAACCATATGTCCTAACTCTCAAGGACCCAAGCAAGCTTGGGTACCCAAAATGAAAATATGAGGATGTAGACATAGATGTGCCAAGATACCCATGAAACAAATAGATTCATACAAATGGGTGTTCTAGACACATTGAAACTTAAAATATACTTATGAAAAGTAATTTTAAATAATAATAATAATGAAATCAGTAATCCTTGCATCTCATCATTATTTTTGTTTTAGTATTTGATTAAAAAATGAATTGCATGCATTGATCAATTTTGTGATATACTTTTGGAAATATAATCAAATCACTTCATTTTATAGGATACTTTACTCACCATTGGATAAAGTTGCTAAATGATTAATCATTATTAAGATTAATTCTATGAATTCTCTATATGCTTGATTGAGAGTTTTTATCCATGGCATTATTGTTTATTGATCATAGATATGATAATGTGTACTTGGTATGCTTTTGAATATATGCACTATGAATACCAAGATTAAAGAAACCATCCTTGGCACATAGAATCAACTCATGCTAGTATGTACTTAATCTCAAAAGACCTTGCCATAGGCTTACTTAGATTATCTACTTAAAGGTCAAAGTTTTGCTATGCATGCTAACTAAGGAAACAAACAAAAATCATTTCTAAATCTAAAGATGTTGTTTCCACCTCTAAGTTTTCAAAAGCTTACATTGGATTGTTCTTGGAAAATAAAACTGAAGTATTTTTCTGTATTTACTAAATCTTGTAAAAGCGTTTCAAATGAAAAAGGTTTCCAAACTGTGAAGATCATGGCACAGTGTTGAAAACCAAAATCCTGATTAAGGTTATACAGAAAATAATATTAAATTCAATTATTTCAGCTCCAAGGGCATCATAAGTAAAATAGGGTTAATAGAATTCTTGAAGAAATGAAAAAGACAATTATGTATGATAGTCATCTATTTTTTTTAAAAGACTATCATCACTGCTTGTCATACATATGATTTCTATTAGATCTATTTTTGATGAAAATTTTGATCTTCTAAAAAATGGAAAATGAACCATTGCATATCTTTCATATTTTTCAGTCGTACATGTTATGCTTGATATGCTCTTATGAAAATAATGCCAAATCTGATAGAGATATGTCTATCCTTGGATATCATTCATCAAGCAATGCATATAGAATATTCAATGAAAAGTTTTTAGTTGCAAAAATATCAAGTCATTTTATTCTCTATGAGACTAATGATTTATTATCAAGATACTAAAATTAGATTATATATGTATATGGTTAATCTTTTACATATAACAATCTGAAAAACTTGTTAATAATTAGAACCAAAATTGGATTTTTCAGATATGCACTTAATGAAGAAAAATTGATAACTACTAAAAGACTAAATCAAGAAAAGATGAAATAGATCTTGATAAGACTTTTGCATGATTAGAAGTAAAGATCACCATTATCATTTGTTTGCCTCATGAGCTTTATAATCTGTCAAATGAATGTGTAGAATTCACTCCTATGTGGTTATTTCATTAAAAAAAGGGGGATCTATGTAAAATAACCACCATATTTAAAGATTACACATTACATATATGATAAAGCAATATGTGATTTGGAACAAGCATCAAAAGCATGATATATAAAAGCTTAAGTAACCTTTTTGATAGAAAGTAATAGTGATAAATCTATGCATCAAAAATAAGTTTGTGATATCTTATTTGCTCAAAGTATGCATTGATGACATCATTTTTGGTTCTACTAATGAAGAGTTATATGAAGATTTTACTTAGCTCATGTAAGGTGAGTTTGAAGTATATATGATGAATGAATTAACATCTTCTCTCAAACTCCAAATTAAGACAAACAAGAAAGGGGTATCTTCATTGACCAAAGTTAGTCCACAGGAAAACCCTTATAGAAGATTGGCATGAAGAAGGTATATCTATGACCCCATCTTGTAGAATTTGAAAAGAATGAGTAAAGTAGATCTATTGTTTAAAGCTGTATTGAAGCATAATAGAATAATTATTTTATCATACAGCTAGTAGACCTGAATGTATGCTTATTATGTGCCCTTATGCAAGACTTCAATCCAACTTTAATGAATCATATTTCATTGATAACAAATAAATCATAATCTGAATTTTGATAGAAACAACTGTTTAAGATAAGCTGATTAAAACTTAGCTAACATGTCTTATTAATAATTATCTTAAGCAAATAGAATCTAGGCTCCATTGATTCTGAAAATAAAAAAAAAAATTTTGATTTGACCTTGATAAATCTTCCTATTGCCTCACATGCTTGTCCTTGAACTATCTTGGTTAATGAAACTATCTCTTTAGTTCAAGTGATATGTGCTTGCTTATATTTAGGCAATCTCTTGAGTAAAGTGATTCAACATTTAATTATTGTCATATCTTATGTTGAGCCATCTAATTAAAAAAAAATTTTTTATGTTGAATGAATATTTTGTATCTTAAAGAAACTAAAGACTTTCTTTCAAGAAAGAAAAGGAGTTTGTTAATAATGCAGGATCCTTGAGCAAGAAAATGAAAGATCTCAACTTGAAGGATATGTCCATGTAAGATACAACAAACATTCACATGCAAACAAGAGAGAAGACCTTCTTCAGCCAAAAGTTCATACATAAGAAATCTAGTAGGTATTTGACTGAAGAATGTAGAATGAATTGGTAATTCTAGATACTTCTCTCATAAATTAATTGAGCAAAGTCAATAACTTAAATCTTATTATGGCATGATTAAGGTCTTTAATTATTAATTTTTGATATCATGTCTCTATATATATTGATTGACTTATACTCTTAAAAATTGTTTCATGGTTTGCCCAAACTAAAATATATCTTTGCCTATGTCATAACCATGAAATACACAAGTTTATGCTTGAACTTTTGATTTAAAATAACTTGTGAGGAATGATGAATCCTTGAGCATAATGAAAATGTTGTTTGCATGATATACATCTATATGATACATAAGATTAATTCTTTATTATGCTCTTTCATGTAAATTACTTGAGAATAACAAAAAGAGAGAGAGATAAAGAAAAGAAAATAAAAATTATTCAAGAGAAGTAAAATCTAAGTAAAGGCAAATACTTCAATCTTAAGGAAAAGCAAAACAAGCATAATATATTCGGCACATTTGGAAGGGATAAAATCCATAATTAATTACACTTAAACAGGGAGAGTTTGAAGTAAACATTTTAACCTTTCTATATTGCTCATCATAGGGATGGTGCCAATGGGGAGGCTAGTGGTAGTACCCGGCACTATTTGACCCAACTATTCGGTGTAGGACATATTAGGGACGGCACAAGAGGGAGACTAGTGGTAGTACCTCGTGCCCCTTCCCAACTCCACCGGATAGGGAGCAAATAGAGTATAGAGCATAAGAAAGTAAAAATGAAAGACAAAGTTAATGATATTATATAAGAAGAATCAAGTCAAATTTATTAATCACTTGAAAACACACTTTAAGGATGAAATCATTGCAAGATAATACTTAAATAGGGGGAGTTTATTTGAAAAGAATTGATTTTGATCCTTAACATTCTTACTCTTAATATTCTAATGCATGACTTAACACATAATATATTTTGCATATGGCATGATGCTTTAAATTATGGATTCTCAATATTTTGTAATGCTTCATGCTTGGACAATTTGACTGATTGTTTGAAATACTACATAAAATTTTTGTTTGGTAAGAAAATTCAGATTTGTCATTCACAATCATCGTTAAAATGTGAAAGTTGAAATGAGAAGAGAAAGATATCTCTATTTAGGCAAAATGAATTGATCTTGATCTATCTTTCTACTTGCCTAACTTTGATACATAATATCCTAATACTTGTTAAAATATCCTCCATTTTGTATCGAAACTCAATACTAAATACAAAGATTCTGAAAGTGCTCTAATGTTATTGAAATATGTGTTTTCAATCTTAGTAATTTAAGATGAGCTACAAAGTAGAAGATACATATCTCAAATTTTGAGAGCCTTCTTGGAAATTCTTATGAAAATTCAGAATCTGATTTTGTATAAAAGCTTAAACTCAATATGATTTCTAAATAAAATCTTAATTTAAGAAAAACAGAATTAATTTTGATGTCTTGGCTGATTGCTCCGATACGCATCCGAAACATATCCTTTCTTATCATTAAAATCTACTAATATTGGTCTAAATGATCAATGATCTTGATTGCAAGTAAATATTTTTAAATATATGATTTTATTTTAATATTAAAAATATTTATTGTGCTTCATGTATACATTGCTGAAAAACTATGATTAAGAAATTGAGTTCTATAAATATATATATTTCAATGATCATCTATATGTTTTTCTCTACTACATTATTAAAGACATAATAGAGTGAATGATCTTAAAGCAAGAAATATTTCAGCTCACTCGAATGATTCTAAAAGAAAGAAAATGTAAATGCCTTTGAAAGAAACTGAGCTTTAAATGAATCATTTTCTGATTAATATTTCTATACATTTTTCTCTAAGATTAGGAGAAAGCATAACTTGTTCTTAAAGGTTTAGAAAAAGTGATTACTAAAAATTTTGAATAATTCTAGATCACTCTACATTCTTGATATCATAAAGTTTCAGGTTTATTCACGTTTAACATTAAAATCTGAAATTCAACAAAAGAAAAGAATGATTAAAGAAGTATGCATCTTTTGAGGGGGAGCTTTAGATATCTTATCCTAAAGTTACTTCAATTTGAAGCATACCTTGATGGATTGATTTTGATGAACCTCCTTATAATGCAATACTTGCTTTAATTATAAGTTTATGCCTTGAGAAGAGTTCTATAAAGGTTGTCTTATCTCATACCTTGAGTCTTATGAAAATAAGCTGAAACTTATGGAAAACATATTTTTGAGATTGACAATTTTATTGAATATTATCTTCAAACTCTAAACTGTTAACTGGAATAATTAATTGAGGGGGAGAAAGAAAATTTCAGAAGGAGAGGTATTATGGAACTTAATCGCAAAAATCTTTATGATACACCTTGAGGATTGTTATTTGGTTAGTATATCTTATGCATCAATCATGAACCAAATTTCAATTCAAATAGTGGATCTTAAGAGCCTCTAATTTAATGAAAAAGGGGGAGAATAACATGTTGAATTTTCTTGAGTATCTCTCAGAAAATCTATTTTGGAATTCACTAATGAGATCTAATTGGCTTGCTCTTTAGAACTTCAATTTTGTGCCAATTCATATTTTTTTATGTATCAAATTGTGCTTATTTTTTTTTGGGAATAAAAGAAAATCTTTAAAAGAACTCTAAATGATCTTTCAAAGCTTTGCATTTTATGTATGCTCTAAGATATATCATAAATTTCATGAATTCATGTTTTGGTATTTATGCCATATTATTTTTACATCATAAAAGAACTTTGCAATCATACTTAATAAGTTTTGATCTTTTACTCTGAAAATCAATTAAATTGCTCTCATGTTGATAAAATACTTAATAGATTGGGCAAAAGGTCTTAAATGAACAAGCTTTCATACTTATTAAAGAGAGGTTAGATTTCCACTCATGTGTTTCCTTGAATATCATTTGTGGTACTTCTTGTATTAACCTAAGGAAGATTCCACCTATACTTGATTAGAAAACTATCTATGGTATCAAATTAGAAAACTTCTTGAAATCACATTCGATGTGTTCTGCTCTGAAATTATCTTAATTGGCTCTGATCTATGCTCATTAATCTGATTCTAATATTATTGCCTTGAGTTTTATGATTCATATCCTTGCAATAATTTGACATGCAAATCAGAGTACAATAAGAAAAAGAAATATTTGAGTATTCTTATCTTTGTGCTTAATGTTTCACTCTCTTTTTGATGTTGTCAAAAAGGGAGAGAAATATCTAAGTATATGCTCATAATGCTTTGTGTTTTGCATTGAACACCAACTCAGCTTAAATTGAAATATGTTGATTGTGTTAAGCTGATTAAATCTAAAGCATTATCATGAAGTATGTTTTTAAATATATATGTTTTCTACTTCATGCAACTTAGCTATGTATTACTTCTAGAACACAATATATTTTATATTGCATATACTCCAAGTTTTGTCATCATCAAAAAGGGGGAGACTGATGACCCAAAGATTGATTTAAAGATTGATTTTGATGATCACAAAACCTTGAAGTATAAATACTAATGTTTGTGTTGCAAGGAGAAAGATATTTATTTTGCAAGGAACATAGCAAGTTGGAAGAACACAAGAAGGCCTCCAAAGCTCTCAAGAAAAGTTGGAAGAAAGCTACAATTTATTGGCCCAAGTCTCAAGTTCAAAGGATTCAATTTAGAAGAGCAAGTTTTAAGAAAAATTCAAAGGAAAGGCACTCGAGTCGACTCCTACAGTTCCGAGTCGACTCCAAGGAGCAACAGACAGACGGACAGAAAGATTCATCTCAGAACCTGTCAACGAGTCGACTCCTGAAGAGCGCGAGTCGACTCCGATGCTTGCCGAGTCGACTCCAGGGTAGTATGAGTCGACTCCTAGGAGTCACAGGCAGAAAAGTCAGAGAGGAGTTTTCGGGTCTGAGATTCGAGTCGACTCCAGTGGAACGCGAGTCGACTCCGATGGTTGGCAAGTCGACTCCAAAGAAAGTGAGAGTCGACTCTCAGAGGAACACAAGGAAAAAGTCAGAGAGCCAATTTCAGACACTGAGAGCCGAGTCGACTCCCGCAAAGTCTGAGTCGACTCCAAGACAGCGCAACCCCAAAGACAGAAGACGGTATTTTCGTCTCTGAGAGGCGAGTCGACTCCAAGACAGTTCGAGTCGACTCCAAGGCAGCGCGACCCCAAAATACAGAGGATCAGTTTTCGGGCTCTGAGAGCCGAGTCGACTCCAAGAGAATCCGAGTCGACTCGAGGAAGAAAATCAGAAAATATGTCCTCTGGATTCCTGAGAATGAGCCGACCCCTAAGCGCCCGAGTCGTCTCCAGCTATTGGCGAGTCGACTCCAGTTTGGTCCGAGTCGACTCTAGGACAAAGCAAGCACATTAATTCAAATTTGGAACAGTGGCCGAGTCGTCTCCAGTAAAACACGAGTCGACTCCTGCAACAGGCGAGTCGACTCCTGATCGCGCGAGTCGACTCCGATCCCAACGGTAATATTGTCAGGAAGTGCAGACTGTGTCCAACGGCTCTATTTTTGTCTCTAACGGCTAGATTCTTGTTTCCACGCCATCAAAAGCTATAAAAACAAGAGGAGAGCTAGGGGAGAAGGTATGGAAGTGGGAAAGAACATTTAGAGAAGAGATCTCAAAGAGATTACAAGAGAAATCTTCCATAAGCACAAAAGGGCCATCCGAAGTGAAATAGAGAGAAGAAGAGCATCCAAGCGAATCCCAAAGCTTCCTCTCCATCCGTGTGCTGCCTCGGTGATCCTCTACTTCGTGCCAAATCAGAAGAGGGTCAAGTAAAGAAGAAGCCGAGCTCCTTCATCTTCAAAACTCGTTTGAGGGCTTCTCTTTACCCTATTTGGTTATATTGTTATATTTGCTTGTTTAAGAAGCTTTGATTTGTTTTTAAACCTTTATTTTAATATCTTGTAACTTGATTCAATCAAGGGATTGAATCAAGGGGTTAAGGTTTGTTGGTGAGCCAAAGGAAAAACCAACGGTAATAGGTTTGTTGGTGAGCCTAGGTTGAAACCAACGGTGTAAGGGTTCGATTGTGATCCCGGGAAAACAATCGGGGTGGTTCTAGTCGGTGAGCCTGGAAAAACCGACCGAGTTCGTTGTGACCTCGTAAAACAACAAGTTGGGTTGTGAGCTTGTAAAACAACCGGCTGTAATCTGTAGGATTATAGTGAAATTCTCAAGAGGTCTTGGGGAGTGGATGTAGGTGCTGGGGTGCACCGAACCACTATATGTTTGTTGTGTTTGTAATGCCTCTTGTCATTATCTAATTAACACACTTACTTACTTAGATAGATTGCTTGCTTAACTGTTATCCGCGCATCCTTTAGTTGCAAGCATATTCAATCAAGTCACATTCTATACATCAAACTGTTGCTAAGTTTGACTTTCACTGTGCATCCATACAACTTAGCATAATTAATCAAAAACTTTCAGAAGTAGGTTAAAAGTTTTAAAAGACCCAATTCACCCCCCCTCTTGGGTTGTATCTACTGGGCAACATATATATATATATATATATATATGTATATATAATGTATGTATCTAAAATGGAAGCTCAGTTTCTAAGAGTTCTCTATTCAGTATGAGCATATCATTAATTAGTAATAATCCTAATATTAATAATGTTGGCCATCTAAAGTTCATTGCTTAAAAGTGCAATAGTTATTAATGATTTTGGTATTAAAATGCTTAGTCATCATTTGGATATCATTAAAGTTTGTTATTTAATGTTCAACAACTATTAATGACACTAGTAAAATATAACTAGAGTTCATTGCTTAATGTGCAATAGAAATTCAGCTATTGGAGCCTTTTATTTATTATATTTTGTTATATAGCTATATCGCATTTCAAGAATTTATCAAAAGAGGAAAAAAACATACCAATACATTATGCTGGGCCGATATCAACTATAGGAACTTCTATATAGAGGGCTCACCTTGTGTAGAGTTCTCCATTCACTATAAAGATACCAATATCAACGACACTGCTACTATTGGTAGGACTTTCTATTCAGTTATCGTTAATGTTTATAGTTCAATGTGCAATAGAAATTTGTCTATTAAAGCCTTCTATTTTTGTAATTTGTTACATTGCAAGATTACATTTCAAGAATAATTGAAAAAGGGAGAAAAATTGTATCGCATACATCGTATGCGTAATATATTAGTATGCATTTAAAATGGGTGTTCAGCTTATATAGAGCTCTTTCTTTGTTGCATTGATGATGCTGATATTACTGTCCTTCATCAGCATTAAAGCTCATTGCTTAATACACAATAGATATTAATAACATCAATATTAATATCCTCTATCATTGCTTAATACACTATAGATATTAATGAGAAAGTATTAATGTGCTTGACATCATCAAATTTCATTAATTATAGAAATTTGACTATTAAAGTTTGTGTTTATTATATCTTATCATATTATCATATTGCATTTTAAAAATAGTTGGAAAGAAGGAAAAAATGGTATCTCATGTATTGCATGAGGCCGATATTATTGATATCGATATTAACGATAAAAGTCTCTATATAGAGATTTAGTTTGTGCAAAGTTCTCCATTCGCCATATGGATGTTGGTATCATTGACATTGATATTAACAATAAAAGTTTCTACTCGTAGATCGTTAAACTCCATTGCTTAATATGCAATAGAAATTTAACTATCGAATTCTTCTTTTTATTATAGTTTATTGCATTCAAGAATAATTAGAAAGGAGAAAAAATTGTACCCCATGCATCGCACGGGTTATATGTTATAATGGTTTTGGTGGCTACTCATTTTATTATATATAATAATTAGGTAAATATTAGACTTTTATAATACGTTATTTGGTGTTATAAAGGTATGTTATAACATAAATAATTTTTTGTATGTATACCCTTCTAAATATGTAAAACTGCATGAATACCCTCGCAAAGTTGTTATTTATATGTATACCCCCATAAAATACTTATTTTATATGTATACTCTTTTTTTACTTCCTTTTTGCACATGTACACATTCCATGTAATGCCGTTAAACAATAAGTGGCTTAAAATTAAAATAACTAAAACACCCTTGAGTAGATATGAAAAAAGAAAACTTTATAAGGGTATACAAACAAATAGCAACTTTATGAAGATATTAATGCAATTTCGTATATTTAGGAGCGTATACACTCAAAGAAACTATCAACAAATTATCAAAACTCAGTTGAAACTTGCCAAATCATGATTCAAATGAATTCGATAAGTCAAAAAAAAGACCAAGTAATATTGTCAATTTTTCTTTGTTTAAGATCTTAACTTGGTCAAGTTAAAATATAGGATAACCATTTTATTAATTATATTCTTCTATTTTATTTTGATATAATTATCATTATTGAGTCTATGATATCTATATATTCTTCATGATTTTTAAAATATTTAAGCATATTTAATTTAATTTAATTATATATTTTTAGATCAATGAAATGGCTTTTAGTGATTTATAAATGGTGAGTTGTCCATTTGTTGGGGTGAGAATTTTACAAAAAGATCATGATTTCTTCCTAAAGAGTTGATGTCAATATGGCATTATATAAGGCATTGTAATACTGATTTTTTTAATCACCCTCCTCAATTAAGAGTGACCGAATTATTTCTATTGGAATTGACTTCTGCCACTTGAGCATATGCCCCAAAGCTTGTTATTGAATTACATTCAATTTTGGGTACATGCTTGAATGGCAGAAGTAAAATCCGTTGAAATAATTCAGCTATATTTTAGTGAAGAGGGTGACCAAAAAATTATCAATATTATTATGCCTCATTATCTCATGTTAATATCAATTCTTATGAAATAGATTATAATGATTTTATGAAATTCTTGCTTGAATAAACAATCAACAAGTCAACATTTATAATTTACTAAAAAGTATTTTATTGCTCTAAACATCTATAATTAACTGAAATTTAATATGCTTTAATCTTTTAAAATTAATGAAGAATATATAGATTTCACAAACTCAATATTGATAATTATTGCAAAATCAAATGGAGAACAACATTGCCAAAATGATCACCTAATATTCCAACTTGATTAAGTTAAGATCTAAAATAAAGAAAACTAACAATAGGACTTGGCTTTTTTTGACTTATCGATCCAACCGAATCATGTAAGGTTTGGCAAGTTTTAGCTAAGTTTTGATCATTTTTAACAGGTTTTTTTGAATGTATACATTCCTAAATATGCAAAATTATATGAACATCCCAATAAAGTTACCATTTGCATGTATATCCTCATAGTTTTTTTTTTTTATGTCTACCCATAAGAATATTTTAGTTACTTTAGTTTTAAATAGTTTACTTTTAAACGATATTAGATGGTGTGGATATATATATATATATATATATATATATATATATATATATATATATATATATATATATATATATATATATATATATATATATATATATATAAAAAGAAGGGTATATGTGTAAAATAAGTATTTTATGAATGTATACATATATATAGCAATTTTACGAGGCTATTTGTATAATTTTGTATATGTAGGAGGTTGTATAGACAAAAAAATCCTGACATAAATAATGACCATTACTTTCTCTTGTACCTGTCTTTTTATTAAATATAAAAGTAAACTACAAAAAGCTTCTTAAGGTTTTATTTATAACACTTATACCCAATATTTTATAAAATTTATACTTATATTCAATTAGATTAACAACATTAGTGAAACCATTTATCTATTGTGAACAGTTAAAATTGTCTTTGATTGGTGTAGAGGATACATATATTTTCTTATATCCTTGGGTTGTTATATCACTTAAGGTTATTTTGGTTATTTTTTAAAAAAATTGTTTTGGTCAAAAAATAGGAGGGGAGGGGGAGGGACCAAGCCACCCGCGTAGCAGCCCCCACTGGGCCCTCTTCCATCAGGGAATGTTCGATACAGGTTGTAGGTTTTCGCATGCCTTCTCTGATCCGTGGTCTCACCGCTTCACGTGTGGGTACGTCACCCACAGTGTCACCTTGGTATAGTGGAAGGAAAGCATATTTTCAGCGAGCCATCCAAGCATGGGGCATCCGGTCTTCTAATTTAATCGACGCCCACGCATTTCGAACCCGGGCAACTCGAGTGGAATTATCGTCACCTTACCACCAAGCTACTACCTTTTAAAAAATTTTTGACGTGGCATTTGAGTCCCATTTAAGGTTAACAATTTGACTAATATTCTATTAAGTTATAGATTAAAAGTATTAGATAAAATAAATCTCAAGAGGGTAAATGTAAGTTTTTCAAACAATTGGATGGAAGTGTAATTCACCACTAGTCTTAATTTTTTTTATAATTTACTTTAAATACTATTTTACAAAATTAAAATTTTGCATCAAATTTCTATACAATATGGACTAAAAATAATATTTTTATTCAATATAAAGTGAATAGAAAGATAATGCCAATTTAAAAGCTAATCAAAATAATGATTATTTTTATATGTCGAGATGTATTTTTTTTTTGATGGGTTGTATTTATTATACACATCAACTTTGGTATTATTTTTTTATAAAATCATTTGAAATTTCAATCAAAAAGAATTTGGAATAAATAAATGACCTAGAATAGAGTGGGAAAATCTATTAGAATATGATATTTTTTTTTTGGAGACAAAAATCAACACTTTCCCAAAGACAAGTCAACCTTTAGCTGTTTCTTCTTATATATTAGACAACCGACCAAACCAATTGTCACTCGAGTGGACTAGATGATAGCTACACTTGTGTGTACCATATTAGCTTCATAGAGAACCCCCTCTAATCCTTCTATAAAAACTACTAGCTCCCCAGTCTTTCCTCTCTATCTCACATTCCCTCTTCTTTTGCACTTTGTGTTGGCTGGTGTGCTACAATGGAGCTCCCAGCGAAAGCTTTCAGCTATGCTCCTGCTCTTGCTCCTTCTCACGGCCTCTAGTTCTTCTCTTGCCTTCTCTCTCTCTTTCTTCTCCTCTTCTTTCTTCCATTTTAAGAGCTAATTATTGTGGTTTTCCATGGTTTTAAGTGCACATTTTGAAGACTTCATATGCCTGAAGGGCTTAGTTTTAACTATATTTTATTAATTTCTTCTCAAAAGAGATGGGAACAAGGGTGCTGGAGACGAGGACTTGCAGATCCCAATTCCCCAAGTGCAAGGGTAGGTGCTAAAGCATTTTTTGTGCAAGGATGTGTGGGAGTCAAGGCTTCGATGGAGGACAATTCCAGCTCTTCCCTCATCAATGCATTTGCACCAAGAGTTGCTAATGGTCTCAACCTTGATGGAGGATGGAAATGGTTATTGTGGTCAATGTGCATTCAAATATGAAACACACTGTCATAGTTTTAGGAGCTGTTGGGGCCAAATCTGTATTCCATGGATGATGGATCTTGAATAAGTTCAATTTGGGTTATGAACATTCTTATTAAACTATCTAAGCTAGCTTTTACTTGTCCATGATCTAGCACGACTATTCAAGCAATTAATCCACAATTACAAGATTGTGGCCCAAGACTTCAATATCTAATAGAGGGGGAAAAGAGGCATTGCTAGCTCTCTCTAGATCATCCCTAAGGGGGCGTTTTGTAACCCCAACAGGATCACCACGGTGATTTAAGATTCTCGGTGATCTAAGATCAATGTGTTTGGTAAGCCATGGTCCAGTGATTAAAAATTTTCGGATATTCATGAGTAACTTGTTTAGTATGGTACGGAGATCCAAGATCACTGACTACATAATACCACAAATACCCTTGATATATCTTAGACGGATTTTTTATATATTTTTAATTCTTATGAATTAAAAATATAACTCAATATACTAATTCCTATAATAGCTCCATAATTTTGTCACATATTCTACTTTTAGTAGCCCTTATCATATATTTATTAATCATATAAAATATATTATAATAAAATATTAATATATTTATCAATATATTAATTATTAATATATTCTATAAAAATATATTTATTACTCCTATAAATTATTAATCTTATAAAAATATGTTATTTTTATTATAGAATTAATATTTTTATTTATACTTATAATAGATCTTTTTAATACTAATAATTATTTGATTAGAAAAATAAGGTAAATAGGAGTAATATAGTAATATATTAAATATTTTCATTATATAAATATAAAATATAATAATATATTTCTACTAGAATTTAAAATTATTCTTCAATAATAATAGGATAATAATATGATTAGTAATATATTATAATATAATATATATCATTAATATAATATATAATATCAATATAATATATATGTATATAAAACATTGACATAATATATTGATGGTATTTTGATATATCAATTTTTTGCTAACTTGAGGGGTATTTTTGTCTTTAACTTTCAACCCAGGATCACTGCCGTGGGGTGATCTTAGATTTCCGACCTCAAGGACGGATATCCCATCACCGAGTTAGGGGGTGATTTGAGGAGTGGAGGTGATTTAAGATCACCGCCACGTAGGATCACCATGGTGCAACCAAACGCAGTGATCTCATCACCTCCACCCACATCATCCTTGATCCTAGGACGATCACCCCGTACCAAATGTTCCCTAAAGATCTTGGATTTTACCTATGCTACATCATCCAAGATTGTTTAGACTACTTCGAGAAATTCAACAAGTACACAAAAAATATAAGATAGCATAGGGAAGAATCAAAAGAATATCATAGAAAAACTATTTTCTTACTAGAGTGCAATAAATTGAATTACATCTAGGTAGCACCTAACCCAAACTTACAAACTATTCCAGGGTTCAGGTCTGGATCCGTTTAGGAATCAAGGCAGCATCGACCGTGTAGAAAAGCTCTAGATTCATCTAGGCTCAATAGTGGCTTCGGCTGATCAGGGGATAAGGACAAGAGTAAGCCAATCTCATTCGATAGTAATTCCTGCAAGGTGATCTAAAAGAAAGCCCCAATAAACCGAAATCTAATCTCAACGCCCTTCAATGGCTCGACTGGGGGTTTAGAAGCCTAAAACCCAACCTGCTACGCAATTTTCTAAACCTCAAAAGAGATTGTAGACTTTGCAAATTGACCTCAAGCAATAATGGCTTATAGAAAATCGTCCTCCAAACTCAAACAAGCCTCCGATGGCACTCATGTAAGCTCATTCAGTGAACTTACTCTACTAAGAATTCTTCCTTCAACACTGTTCCCTCTCTATTCTGACTTAGTCATCGAAGAGTCCCCTGCCAAAAACTTTTTGGCAAGCAGATTTCTTGTGAGTCATTTTTGGAAGAGATCATCTCTTCCACACTTCGACCGCCTCGTTCAACTTGGTTCTCACCAACCTCAAAGTTACATGAGCAGTGCTCCGACCTTGATCTGAGATTCTGCCGCAACAGTATCATATTATGCATATGGGGATTTTGTAGACAAATATATTTATAGAAGATCATTCTTTGGCATCAAATTGATTTTTCACTTAGCATACATGCTGGCTAATTCAGTAGTCAGTTGAGTGCATCAAAATGACCTCATCATATATTGTTCTTAATATGGAAAACTAATTCAATGGTAATATAAAAAGTACTAATTAATTTCATATGGTGCTAGATGACATAACATAACATAATTTTTGTTCAAAGTAAGCTAAATGATACGTATTTTACTCTAAAAATAGTGATATTATTGAAGCACAAAATAAAGAATAAAAGGAGAAAAAAATAATACTTGACATGATAACGCACAAAAAATTCTAATTAAATTTGCTTTTCATATATTATCTAGACAAATACCTTGCATATCCACTTTGCATGTGACACCCTTCAATAAAAATGAATTTATATTTTTTTTCCCCAACTAGGATGGTGATTTTTCTCTTGACTATCAATGTTATATCTCCATTTTGTAGACAAACTTAGACGTGGAATCGTTATTGTAAGGTCATCGGCTTCTCAACTCAACCTGGCTTCGTCCAGATAAACCTCTACTACGTCATGACTAGAGTAGGGTCACAACTTTTGACTCATGTTTGATTCTTTCGGAACCATATCTGATCTACACTGGATCACGTTTTTGGGTTGGATCCAAAAAGAAAACAAAAAGTGGGAGTTTGAAGTTAAAAATTACTAGCCCAAGTATGCTTCTTACCAATAGTAACACAATGTAGTACATTTTCCCCTATGGTATAATTAGTGCTGCATATTTATAATTCACTCCCCTGTAACCTGTCAAGATGCAGGGTCTTTAACACATTTAGCAGGCCCTCCTTCTGGAATAAAATTATTTGATGTACCTTTAACTGTTGGGAATTAATAATGATGATACTGAAGACCTGTGAAGGGTCAGGAAGGCATACTAACCCCACTTCCCTCATCAATGCGGAGGTTGGCTGCTTTCCTTTGTGCCCATCATAAAAGAACTTTTGAGATTTTGTTCTTATTCTATGGACCTCAGAGCCTCAGACCTCAGTTTTTTCACCGGGCCTCCACAAGGAATCTATGCGAGTCAGCAACACATGGGCTGACCTCACTAAAATAGACCAATTGCGGTAAAAAGAATATATAGTACTTTTTGAAAAGTAAAACATGGTACGATTGGATGAGAGATTCAGGAATATACTGCTGATGGTGGGTTTAATTTAAACCCCTCTGTACTTCAGGCTTTAAGTTTCATGAAAAGATCACTGGCACGTCACCTTTTGCGCAACTCCATTGCCCCAATTGTAACAAATTTCTGGGGAAATAGAGAGAGAGAGAGAGAGAGAGAGAGAAAATCGCTTTTGGCGAGCTTTGGGCAACATGCCATCTCTTGCCTTTGGCAGCCGAGGGATGAGGATGGAGGGAAGTGGAAAAAAAATAAGCTCAACCAAAACGGATTCCTTGTGTGTAGAAATTTAATCGTAATCAAAACGAATCGAAAACAAATTTACTTATTGTAGATCGAGTTGTATCACTAGCCGTAAGTATAATTATATAATTAAAAAATGCTCGTTGATTACAACTCAAGAGCTTTTTTTTTTGCCAGAAAAAATATAAAGAAAAATTACTCTTCTCCTGATTTTTCTTTATACATTGTTCTCTCTTCTCTCTTCTTATTTTTCTATTTTGCAACTGCTCATATATATAAAAGGAGAAATTGACTGCTTTTGGTAGTTATGAGATATCTAATAAGTGTCATTGAAAGGTTGTTTCCCTTCCAATAAAATAAATCGGGTCAGCCCATCATGAGCGGATTGATCCGACTCCAAAAACCAATACAGTGTGTTTAGGTTCTAACTTCCTAACTAGTCCAACCATTTTGGTCATCTTTGAGGGCCCCTTAAGCTCCACAGCTTCAGCTAGTTCTTGTCGTGTCAGAGTCAAGTTATGGGAAGATTTCACCTGAGCCGATGCAGGCTGATAGGGATATAGCAGATTAGACTGTGACTCACCTCTGTATCCCTGAAAACCAGATCAAGTGTTATGATGGAAATAAAGTATAGCACATTCATTTTGAAGTTTTATGTTTGTTTGAAATTTGAATCAAAAGTTGTAGTTCTACCAAGAATCAATATATATACCATTCTCATTTGTGGATCACTTGTTGTCTATGATTCACCACTTGGTACGTAGCAATGTTTGGTGTGTTCAGGTGGAAATGGCTGTTAATCTTTGTTTACAATGTTGATCATTTCTTTATTACCTTAAATTTTTGGGTTCAACAGGCTATAGTATCGCAGCTAACTTAGGTTGTTGGAAAACATCAGGTTGAATTCAATAGCTCCATGCAATTAATTAGGGCTTATCCTAATGTTCACACCATTGTGCTTAGTAATCAGAGGTTCTGGAGTTGGGTAATTAGCGTATAGGTGGATCTTTATCCCTTTTTCTCTATCCCTGTCTCAAAAAAAAAAAAAAAAAACCACCTCTACATCACTTATTTATATAATTATGCTAGCTATCATCTTGGCTTTATTTCAAATTCTATGTGACCACACATAGGGATGGAAGGTGAAGTCAACTTCATAGAATTGAATACTGATATTTCTATTAAATCCTCCCAACCAAGGACTTCTTAGAAGAGATAAAATTGCTCATTTTGTTACTGCACGAAGTGCAAAAGATCTTCTCAATATTGCATTTAATATTAACCTATTTTGTGCATTGAAATTGGATTATTTTCTAGATGTCTCTCACCTCCTACTTAGGTGCCAAGGTCGAGAGTAGCTAAGGTGCAAGTGAATGTTTTAGAAATATACTTAATAAAAAAATGCTTAGAAAGCAAGTATTATTTTAAGATTTTGGAAAGTGCTGGCTATTTTTTCTTTCCATCAAGGCGAGCACCAGGAAACTTGGGATCCTAGAAAACTCAGTTGGTCGGCAGAGAACTACGTTTGAATCTCAATGGTGACAAAATTGGTATGCATGAGCATGCCATCAATGTTTAATCAGCCAAAAAGACGATGGTGGAAATTGAAAGGAGGATAAAGAGTAGTGTAGGTCCAAGTGTCTTGACCTTCAAAGACTTTTGCCACATCATACCTATTCGAAGGAGATGGGGATAGGAGTTTAGCACCAAGCTATCGTAAGGGTATAGCATTGAGCTATGATAGAAATCCAAGTTACAGCTACTCATACGGTAGAACTATCAGTAGAGTAAAACTAAGATAAGATAAAAAGATACATTGGATTGATTGTCGAAGGATCTCTTCATATAATATAATTTTATTTATTTATACTAAAACAGAATAACTATCCTAAAACACGAGCATTGCCCACTCTAATAGTTGTTATCCATGTCTAGCCTCTAAATCTGGTGGTTCTAGTAATTAACATCGGTTGCTTTTTCACTTGCATGACCATCACAATGCACTTAGCATTATTGCTGGACTGATATTCAAAGTTGTTATGACAATCAATGATTAAGGTGATGTGGTATGACTAGATTCATCCAACTCATCATCTATGTGCTGACTCGGGCGCTCTCAAAAACTCTCAAAGCATTCTATTCTAGACGTTCGAACCGACGTGAAAGCTAGGATGAATAGACCAGAAGCAGCCAACCTATAGAGTTAAAAGTTTCTCAGATTAGCTCGGCAACCTCATAGATCATCTTGAGCGAGCAAAGCCTCCGCTCCAAATTCACATGAAGTTTCAGTAATTCCATCACATGCCAGATGGCTACAACACATCCTTGGGTTATTGTACCATATCAGCAAGTTGTAACAATACAACCTAGAATTTGTTAGGATGCAAATCACTGAATATGTAGGATTGCAGCTATAAATATGCATGAAAGGGTCTCCATAGAAGGTGAATGCTCCACTACCCTCTAATATTGGCATTATTATCTTTTTCTCGCTTCCCACTAAAGAAACTCTCTCTAACATAAGCATTGGAGGTCCAACCGAAGCCAATCCAGTGAGCTCTCTGACACTTGCCTATTGCCTTAGAGGTCCACAGAGGCAATCTGCATTGGAGTTCCAGGATCGACTGCAACAAATTGTTGCCGTCTATGAGAAGGAAGTAAAGCCATGAAGCTTAAGAAAAAAACAACCACCAAGAGACTGTCCAATCGGACTCTAATGCCTTCCTATATAGCACCCCAAGATCTCTACCCCTTAATTTGTTACGGAGACTACAAGACTGGATAACTTGGCTTGCTTGTCCAGCAAGTACAAGCTCTCACAGTGATGATGTAAGACCTGCAACAATGGGTTATCTCTCCTCTGGTAGGTCGGCCAGATTATCAAGACGGTCTGGCCCAAGGCAAGAACACCTCCATCCTGAAGGTCATAAAGGAGAAAGAAGCATGGTCACTCCAACTTCCCTTTTGGAGCCAGTTCTGGCCCAGTGATCTCTCTCCACATTAGCTAGAAAGAGTCTTTGAACAAGAGATTGACCTCGACTGTAAGATCAAGGAGATGAGCAATAAATCAAGATCCTACAAGAGCGGAGGCTGGAAAAGGGTATGATTTTGATATGATGAAGGAACCTCCCTTCAACAAGGAGATTACGGAGGAGCTTTGCTAAAAAAGTTCAAAACACCTCATTTTGGGCTCTATGATTGTACAACAAACCCAATGGAATATCTCGGGAGCTTCAAAGCTCTCATTCTGCTATAAGGAGCTTCAAAAACTATGATGTGCCGGATATTTGTAGCGATGCTCAAGAAGGTGACTCAGCTCTGGTACTCGAACCTTGAATTGGGTTTGATTTACTCCTTTAACTAGCTCGATCGTCAATTCGCCAACCACTTCATCAGTAACATATGATAGAGGAAAGCTTTCACCATCTCGTTTGCCATAAAACAAAGGAAAGATGAGCTCCTTTGAAGCTACATCGGCTGGTTCAACATCGAGGCACTGGAGGTGTGCAAGCTAGATTGCTCCATCGTGATAGCTACAATGATGAACAAGTTGAGGAGCTCGCGCTTCAGTTTCTCCATAAAGAAAGAGCCTCCAAAGGACTTAGCCTTGCTCTTGACTCGAGTGGACAAGTACATTAATGCTGAAGTGACCATTGTTGCTCGGAGAAAAGTAATAAAAAAAGAGGCAATAAGTGCAAGGACCTCGAGAAGGATGAACTGAGGAGAAAATACAGCCAAGAAGAATAGAGCGCTATGCAGCCTTGGAGTTCACCTCGGAGGCCTAGGGTGTATACTCCTCTTAACATTCCGAGGACTCAAATCCTGATGGAGATCCAGGACCAAATCTTTATATTTCTTACTACAAATCATCAATGGAACTGTGTTCCAATTTTCCCCAAAGGGTGAAAGTATCACATGTCATACCAATCTGTAGAAGCTATTTATCTTAAAGGATCATTCTATCCTAAAAGTCCTAGCTTAGCCTAGAAGACACAATCGGTCTGATCACTTGAAGTGTATTTCAATTATCCCCCGAGATTTGAGTAGGCCCACTAGCCCTTATACTCATCCTCTTGTATGCTTAAGGCCTGCTGGCCTCGAGGTTTGAGCAAGCCCACTGACCCTTATTTTTGTCCTCATGTATTCTCAAGGACCATTGGCCCCCAAGGTTTGAACAAGCCTGCTTGTTTTTATGCTCATTCTCATGTATTCTCAAGGCCTACTAGCCCTAAAGCTTCGAGCAGACCCACTGGAGAATACTCATCCTCACATATTTTTAAGGCTAGTTGGCCCTCGAAATTTGAGCAGAATAGTTGGCCCTTATACTCATCATCGGTTAGGTATTTTCTTCCTATCAAAGCCCATGAAAGATTATATTCTACTCCAATAAGGACAATTATATATATGCTTCAATATTATTCTCGTTGATCTTAGTTACTTCAAGAAATTTTGATCGTATTATCTAATACATTCAGAGGATATTTTGGTTTATTTGTTTGGTCAATATGGCTATGATGGAATTCTAATTATACTTCAACCAAAAGGCATTATTATCAGCACGTGATTATCTTGGCTAGCCTCTACAAATATTTTAACTCAACTAATTGTGCTATGAACTCATCTCATTTTGATCTTATGATCTTTGTCTCGGCTCGCCTCTACAGGCATTATGATATTATGGTTTCATCTCAAAACTCTCAAACAATCTCAGTTACTTGGAGTTATTAGGCCCTATCTCAGCTTTTTGGTCTTCCAACGTTATTCAACTGACATCAGAAACTCATATCTACGAATCTTTGGCTCTTCTAGGCATTCTTGATATGACCTCAAGCGGACATCCAAATAACTAGCGAAGAAAAGAGAAGGAATGCTTGAAAATAATTTTATTTCATTAATAGTGTGTGACTACATAGTAGGTCATAGACGAGACTAGGCTACTACATTACAAGAGAAGAAAGTTAGGACTGGACGAGCTTCGGTCCTTCAAGGTCAATGACTCTGACAAGATTATCTATCACGAAGAAAGCACCCTTCACCTTGTTCTTCGCCCCCATGATGGGGCCAAAAAGTGCAAGAGGGTGGTCCGTAGAAGCCTATTACTGGGGGTTTAATGATTCCCTAGCCATGTGGTCACTATCCGACCCCTCAATCTCACTACTATTGTCTACGGTTGGGTTGAGACCACTGATGTCAACCCAAGGGAAAAGCCTTGATACTTGGCTTCGGCATTTATCAAAGCCCTCCACGAAGGACTCGACCACGGTGAGGGTGAGCTGTGCACGGCAGCTCCCCAATGCCTTGAACTTCTCTATAGCTCAAGAAGCCCTCTTCTCAGCCTAGGTGACTCAAAATCTAGCAACTTTCAACTCGCCCTCCATCACAAACTGGTTGGAGTAGGGTTGCTTTGGTCTGATCATTCTCAACTGCTAGCCTGCTCATGAGCAATCCTACTTTGGCCTTTACCTCGATCTCTTTCTCCTTCGCCTCTCACAAGTCTAGTTGAAAGATGTTGTAACCTTTTATGCAAAAAAGATACCACTATCCCTTATTTTGAGGATGCATCGTCACTGGGAAGAAGGCTCGAAACAACCTAATGGATGGAACAGTCTCATGGAGCCTTAAAAAGTAGAAAACCCAACGATTATTCTCTAGGCATTGGGGATAAACTAGGATGGAGTGAAATGGTACTGAGCCAATAGCTCAGCAATGATTGGAGGAATTGGGAGCTTTAACCCTTCCTTCATAGGTGATGTCATCCGATTGGAAGGATCAGAAAACTCTAAGGAGAAGTTCCGAGGAATGAAGAACATGGCATGGATCCTATCAAGGTTGGACTCTTCTAGAATGCCTTTTTTTTAGCATCTGGACCTGAGATGACCTTGGACTGGGCTCCATCCGAAGCCACGAAAGCTTGGTCAGGAGCACCCTAACCCGCCCTTTTATTGTTTGTGGACCACACCTCTAGAGACCGATCCATTGCAAGAGGAGGAAGAAAGAAAGAAGGACAAAGATGAAGGCCTTGCGAGGGCCGAAAGAAGGCTTGGAAGGAAAACAAAAACTACCGAAGACCTCACGTAGGAGAAGAACTCCGATTACGTGACAAAACTCCGATGGAAATGGGAGACTGTAAAAGACTCAAATGGAGGAGATGCACCAGTCTCCCACCTTATATAAAGCCATAGATGGCTCGGATCAATATAGTGGTTTACCTACTCAGGCCAACCTTCGCCATGTATCACCCAAGCATTCGCTTCTGAACGATCACTAGGATCGCCATTAGCAAAAGTGTAACCATTGCGTTAGAACTTTTGCTGCGAATGATATCACTTTGATAAGTGCAAACGTTGGCATGTCCCTTATAAATGTAGTATCCAAAAGATCTCTACAACAAAACCGAAAAGATAGTCCTGATGGCTCAGTTTCAGGACTTGGTTTCATGGCTCGACTTCACAGCTCGCCTCGGCTGAATGACTTTACCAGTAAATCTACTTCCATTGCTTGAGCCAACAAGTTAGCTCAGCCTCAATAATGGGGGCCATGGGATATGCCTCAGAACTAGTCATGGGCATCGGGCCGTGCCGGGCCGGCCCGGCCCAGGCCCACCGGGCCATGGACTAAACGGGCCGTGCCCAGGCACGGCCCGCTCAGCCAAAAACCCAAGCCCGGCCCAGCCCTAGGCCTGTGGATTGGCGGGCCGGGCCCGGCACGGCACGAGACGGGCGGTGCCAGGCACGGCCCATCACGGGCTACCAGACGGGCCGTGCTAGGCAAGGCCCGTAACGGGTCCAAACGGGCCGTGTCTGGCACGAGACGGGCCGTGCCTGGCACGGCCCGTCTGGCAGGGGGGAAGAAAATAGCCGTTTCCAACGGCTATTTTTTGGTTTTTTTCCAAAATACCCCTCCCAACAGTCCAAAAATGGCTAATTTGAGGGGTATTTTGGGAAAAAAATTGGAGTCCTATAAATACCCCTTTCCTCCCTCATTCTTACCACACCAAACCAACTATTCAATCATTCTCTACTACTACTATTTCTCTCTTCTAAAGTGCTCTTCTAGCAATTTAATTTTTAGTTTGCATTTAGCAAGTGTTCAAGTGCTACACAAGAGGAGGTTCCTGTTGAGAAGAGAAGGTCACTCCTGTTGAGAGCACAAGAGGAAGCTCAGAATCTCGGCTCTACCTCTGCCCTCTGACCCTCTACTCAATTCCTCCTTGTGGTTAGTTTTTATTTTTTGCATTCATCAATTTAGATATGTCATCTTTTGAGGAAAGTCATTTTGGCATTCCTCATGTTTCTGAGGGAGAAGAAACTAATCCCCAATCCCGTGTTCCTAGTTCCTCTAGAACTAGTGAACCGAGTGAAGATCAAACCTCTTCTCATAAGAGGACTAGTGCTGTATGGAATGAATTTGATAGAATTATGGTTGATGGAGTCTGGAAAGCAAAATGTAAAAAATGTGCCAAACTTTATAGTTGTAGTAGTAGTGGGGGAACAGGCCATTTAAAAAGACATCAAGAGAGTCATAGAATGCATGATTCTCATGCTCAAAGTACCCTTAATATACAAGGGGGATCACTTGTAGGTAATTTTGCATATAATCATGAAAATCAAAGAAAAGCACTTGTAAAATGGATAGTTAAGGATGAATTACCTTTTAGTTTATGTGAATCTTTTAATTTTGAAAAATATGTTCAATTAAACCCTACAACCTGCTTACAAAAGAACTAGTAGGCGTACATTTAGAAGAGTAGCTATGACTAACTTTTTAGCAATGAGACAAACTTTAATTGAAACACTTTCTACTTTAAAAGTAAAAATTTCATTAACTTCTGATATTTGGTCAGCATCTGTAGGTAGTAATTGTTTTATTGCCATTACTGCTCATTATATTGATATTGATTGCAATTAAATAAACGTATTCTTGCTTTTCGTGCTTTTGATTTTCCACATTCTGGGCAACAAATTTCAAATGTCATTTATCAAACTGTATGTTCATATAATATTAATGATAAAATTATGTCTATTACTTTTGATAATGCATCTAATAATAATTCTGCTGTTACATTATTAAAGGACTCATTGCATCCCATGTTAAATGGAAATTTATTGCATATTAGATGTGCATGTCATATCTTAAATCTTTCTGTTCAAGCTAGCATGGGCATGATTCAAGATGTGATTTCAAAAATTAGAAATACAGTTTCTTTTATTCATGCTTCAAGATCAAGACTTCAAGAATTTAAGGAACTATGTATAAATCATGGTAAATATTTTAAAAAATTTAAACTTGATGTAATTACTCGTTGGAACTCAACATATAGCATGATACATGATGCATACCCATATAAAAACTTATTAAGTGCATATATTAATGATCGTGGATTAGGCTTTACATTGACTAAAACTGATTGCAATAAAGAAAAAATTTTGGAAGATTTTTTGCTTAGTTTTCATAATGCTACTAATGTTCTTTCTGGTATTTATTATCCAACTTCATGTTCATTTTTACAACAAGCATATATAATTAGTCAAAAATTTGCAGAACATAGATATGATGATGTTTTAATGCCTATTATTGAACAAATGGAATCTAAATGGAATGAGTATTGGGACAAGATATGTCCTATGCATAACTTAGCTGCTGTATTTGATCCAAGAGTTAAATTAAATGGTATGCTAATTTTACTTGATGCATACTGTGAAAATATGATTCAAGATCCTGAACCTGCTAAAATTGAGGTAAAACAACTTCTTTATGATATTTATGCTATATATGATGAAAAAATTCGTGGATCTAGATTCTCCGTACAAAGCTCTATTTCTTCTTCTAGTAGTTCTCGTTCGTCATCTATTTTTTCATTCATTGCACAGAGAAAACACACACATGCTTCAAGTTCATCTTCATCTTCTTCATCTTTAAGTAGTGAACTAGAATTTTATTTACGAAATGATCTTCAGTCTGCATATGATGAAAATCAAATAGAGAGTCTAGATGTATTATCTTGGTGGAAGAGTGTTAAAAATCAATATCCTGTTATGTCTGCAATTGCACGCGATATTTTAGCTATGCCGATGTCTACAGTAGCATCGGAATCCGCTTTTAGTGCAGGTCAGCGTATTCTTGACGAAAAGAGAAGTAGGATGACTGGCGAAACGGTTGAGATGCTTCTCTGCTTCAAAGATTGGTTGGATGCTGAGGCGAGACTTCAAGATAAAGGTGGACATAATACAACATCCTCTGATGATGATGATACAAACACTACTGAATAGTGAATACTGAATCACTGATGATTAGTAAGATTTCTTAATTTTTTATAATTGTACATTTTTATTTTTTTAATTGTTAAAGTGAGTCATCTCTATTTTTTCTCCTTTCTTATTGTATTCTGAAGGTCAGACCAAGGTCCAAACCTCCCTTCATGTACCATTTTGATTTAAATTAATAAACTTGTAGGGGCCTATGCCAAACCCCCCACCATTAAGGTGGCTTTATATTAATAAATCCTTAGTTTTTAATATTTATTAATTTATTAAAAAAAATTATTTTCATTTATTTTAAGGGGGACGGGCCGTGTCTGGCCCGGCCCAGGCCCGGTTCAGGCCCTTATGGGCCGTTCCGGGCTAGCTCGCGGGCCGTGCCGGGCCCAGGCCCTTATGGGCCGTGCCGGGGGCCAGGCTCGGCCCGCGGGCCAGAAAGTGGTAACCCAACCCGGCCCCCTTTAATGGGTCGTGCTAGGCACGACACGTTACTGTAGCAAGCACGGCCCGCTTCGTGCCAGGCCGTGCCGGACCATGGGCGGCCCGGCCCAGTGCTCATCTCTACTCAGAACTTACCATATCTGATATGGCAAACCAACCAATAAGAGCTCTCCACGAAGCCACTAACCAACCAGTCAAAGCTCGCTATATGGCTGACCCTGGAGCCACGCAGAGAGTCCTTCAAATTTCAAACTCTGCCCCTAACTAGTCACAACTTGGCCATGATCGTGAACGATTCCATAACGGCATGATGAACAAGCAAGATGCATAGAGCGAGATGTCCTGGTGAAATACGTACATGCGATCCTTGAGATGCACAATTGATTACTAGAAATGGTTGATCCGCATGTCCGATTTCTTTAGTGACGGGCATTGACCCTCGCCTATATTAACTACTTCTATAGGATCCTCTAAGTAAGTACTCTTGTGCTCTCTTCATGTCCATACGCTGCCACTTTGCTGCTCTTACAGCACTTCTAGTATTTCCTGGGAACCCATCAGACTTAAGTATCCCCGCTGACACTTTCCGGCAAGAGGACTTCTTTATCTTTACTATTTTAAGTCAGGTCCAGTATCGGAGTGAAGGTCCGACCAAGTTCTCTGCCCTTCTACACCACCTCAAGAGTGACCATCATCGGAGCCATCATTGCCCGAACACAACATCCATCAAACAACCACATAGGAGACATGTCGTGATCTTCATCTGACCTTCCCGGTATGAGTAGCCGACTTCTGAGCGCTCCAGTATCCTCGATAGCTCAACATCTTGGTCGAACTGATTTCCAACGGCAATAAATTGCATACGTAAAACCAACACCTATTATAGATTTTCTAGACACATTTTCATTTCATGATTTCTCTCTTTCACTATATGCACCGAAGATTGTTAAGCAGAGAGGGCTCATAATCACCACATTGAGTCTGGTGCCAGGAAAAGAAAAGTCCCAATCTTGTCTATACTTTTAAATTCTCCAATATTATCTGAGAGGTTATATAACTAGTGGAATACAAGGAGGAAAATCTTTATTTTACATTTACAAAAATATAACTGAGAAGAATCAACTTCATTTTTCTAATAGATATTCTCTCCTAAATGTCATAAAACTACAATAAAGATATATGCATATGCAATTACTAGAATGTTAATTTTCTAGTAGGTATTTAATAAAATATTAGCACATGTCCACAATCTTGCATTAGTTTTTCTTTTTCCCAATAAAATCTTTTAAAGAGGAGAGTTTTAACTATGGCTTAATAAAAGAGAGGACTTAGCGGCAACTTTACACAACCATGAGGGGCTTTGAGTCTTTTGACTGTCAATGGTTGACAACCCATGTGCCTTTCCACATTCCACATCGGCAATCAGCCAACCAAATTCACTGATCATCATCATTTCAATCATTCACAAATGGAAGGTAGAGAGACATGCTAACCCACGCAATAAAGAAAGTAGTAGCCACCATGGCCTGTGGTCCACCCCTTCCCTCAGCATCAGGGCTTTCTGTTCCAAATCTCTCTCCCTCTTCCACTGAAATGTGGTTCTTCTCAAGACCAAATGGCTACATATCAATGTTCCTATCAAAATGACCAAGTACTGAGTTCAAACTTGTTAGCAGTGTCAGCTTGGACTCAGGTTTAGGATCTTGAGCTAGAGAAGCCCCCGTACAGTTCGAGCACGCAAAAAAAAAAAAAAAAAAAAAATCTTCCTCCACGTAAATCCATCTTTAAACCATCCACTGGTCACTTTGAGATCCATGCAGGTAGGTGAATGTGGTGTTTGGAGTGCTATGAGACCTATGCAATAGATGATGCCTCATGAAGGAGGGCGAATCCTTCTTCAGTGCAAAAGATGCAACCCCAACCCACAATCACCTCTAGTTACAATAACTCAAGGTATCACCAAGTATCAATAGCTGGTTTCAATTATTGCAATTTGACCTATATTTTTGTTGTGGCCGTGGCCTTGCTTTTGGAATGGCTGAGCTGCAGTTTCAAGTTAAGTGCTGCATGTGAATCTGTACTTCTAGGAAATAAACCTAGTGGTAGTGCCAAATACTTACGAGGAGAGAAAAATCTGACACTTCAAACAAACGAAGATGGATGGTGAATTCTTGCCGATTAAAAGCAAATAATAGAGGAGTATGTCATCTTTTGGATGCTTCCCATCAATGTTGTGCATCTTATTAGCTCAAGGAATCTAATGCATAGCCATGGCACCAGTCATGGGATCATGGGACAATAAAATCTTCGCTCCTATGTCAGCAAAACTTCGTCGGAGTTCATCCATGAAACAATCCAGATTGTGAAAATCCATGGAGGTTTCTGCATCAGTGTTTCCATGACTCTCCATTGTTTTTGCATTGCATGTGCCATATAAATCTTTGTATATGTTTTGAACAAAAGGAATTGCAGTTAAATTAATTTAGTGTCTGTATGGGACTTTCCAACATTGGGATAGGCACATAAAGATTTTTCAGGCATTGGCATCTCCCTGTAAAGCATTGGGGTGGGTGGGAGAGTTCTTTGTGTTTTGAGAAGTGAGTGTTGGCTCTTTGCATGAAGAGACTCCTTTAATGTGGAGAAAAAGCTACATAATGAAATAAAGTTCCCCAATTAAATTATTAAAGACGTCACCACCTGCCACCACCAAAGAAAACAAGAAGTTCTTAAGACTGGGAGTGCTGGAGTTTTAATTAAAAAAACAATTTTTTTTTTAATCTCCTAATCTTGAGACATATTTTTCAGAAGAGCTGTGACTCTTCGAAAGAGAACGTTAGCTTTCAAGAAGATACGGTATTTCGAAAATATTAAGTATCTTCAAAACCATCGCATCTCTTCGGTCTTCGGATAAAGTCTATAAATAGACTCCTTTGGGATTAATCTTAATCCAGATTAATCCAATCTAGTACTCTGTCTCCTAAAGAATTTCTTCTACAGACAGAGTTCTTCCACTCTTCAACTTTTTTACTTTCTATCTTTTCTTTCTTTTTATCTTTTTGTCTTTTTTTTAAGCATTTGAAGGAGTCGAACGGGTCAAGTCTCCCCAGCTATTGTGTTCATTAGAGGAGGATTGGACTGAGCTAGGTTGTTGTACCTTGAAGACGAGATCGCCCCAAACCCGCATGTAGGGGACGAATCACGTTCTTAGGGCAGTATATATCACACGCTTCGATCCAAGCAAACTCTTTTCAATCTTCTGATTTTATTCTAGCAAATTATTTTTTTATAATATTTCTATAAAATAAAGACATAACAGTTTTTGGTCAAATTATTTTCAACATGGAGTAACGTCAGGAATTTTCTTTCAGGATAAATGCAGGCGGAAACCAACATACGATAGGCTATTGACCTCACAATAAAAAATTCTCTTCCCTAGTTGCTTAGTTATTAAGCGTGCATATTTTAATGCACATGGGGCCTCCCTTAAGCCAATTAAAATATTAGCTCTTGGTCGGAAGGTGGGCACTGAAACTCCCCTTTGGGAGGGCGGTTCTTTTCATCACTTCAAACAAGAAATCAACTTTTGAAAGATAACATGCATTTTCAGTAAAAAAAAAAAAAAAAAGAAGATACCAAGCATAAAAAGGTTCAACTGCGTACCGATGCTTATAATTGCCAAATAAGGTCGAAAAATTGAAACTTGGCTTAGGAATATGCTGCAATCAAGGGAATACAGAGCTGGACAAAGCATGAATAGCTGAGAAACTGAAGTTGTCACTAGAACAAGTGTGAAACCACAACCAACAACACCATCTCATCAGTACGTTAGAAATAAAGTTAAGAAGAATATAAGCAAATAGCGAAATGTAAGAACTTAAAACTAATCTAGGCAATAGTCCATTAACCGGTAGACTAATTGCTCGCTTTCGGAGAACTCATATTAGATTTCAAGTGCAAAACATCTCTTTCCTGTGAGACTTCTTGCTTTGCTCGGACTAAATAACTAATGTTACATTAGTGTTGGCAATATCTTCATCTCAGCTCCATATTAAGCCATATATTAAAGATCCATAATTTGAAAATTTTTAAATTTTAAATTTTAAATTTTGAATGACAAATTTAGGATTGATCCTAGGAATATATTTACTATTTCTTTCTATCACCTAGTTATAAGCTCCTGTACATTTTTAACTATAAATATATATAATAACCACCGCACAAGATTGAGGTAGAAAAAATTTGCCACAATATTTTTCTTTCCCATATGGTATCGGAGTCTTCAACCTTAGCTATCTACACGGCATCCTCCTCTAACTCCATGCCTACACCTACCACTCTGTCTTCAATTGCTATTCAACTTAACTAGGATAATTTTATTTAGGGGGTGCTTAGCGACTTAAATAGGATCACCATGCAGATCTAAGATCACTGGTGATCCTTATCCTAGGTTAATCTAATCTTCAATGTTCTAAGATCACCATGTTTGGAATGTCATGGTTCAGCGATTAAAGATTCCCAAACATTTACGAGTAATATGTTTAGTATGCTATGAGAATCCATGATTACTAGCCATATAATATCAAAAATACCCCTAATATATATTAAGAGGATTTATGTATTCTCAATTCTCATTTATTAAGAATATAAGTGAACATACTGATTTTTATAGTGGTTGCATTCAAATAAATAAAACAATTAAGCAAATTACCATTTTGTCATGCAGATATACCATCAGCTCATCAAAGATAAAGGCTTTATTGTTAACCAAGAAAATAGAAATAAAATACTTTCAACTCTTTTATGTTCCTTAACAGCTAGATGAACTTGTATCATAGATTCAACCATCTATTTTGTTGCTAATATTTTCACAAAGTGGGGAGCAAATATATCAAGATAACTCAAGGATGATATGGAGATGGAAGCCAGAAATTTTTATAGTGCTTCTTCCACTACAAGAAAATTGGGCATTAGCGATGCTTTTTTTGGCCATTAGCGATGCTTTTAAGCATCGGTAAAAACCATCCCGACGCTTTCCTAAGCGTCGGTAAAGCGTCGCCTATGCTACAGTGGACAAAATATTTTCCGACGCTTCCAAAAGCGTCGGAAATTAGCAACGCTTTACCGACACCTTTTAGCATCTGTAATTTACAACGTACCCCCTCTCAGACCATGCCAAATTTTCTACAACCAAGAAGAGTACACTAGCATATGAATTCCTTTATCTCAACCAACAAACCTTATCATATCTAGATAAAGTGTTCTACAACCAAATCCTAACATAATGCCAACCCTCTCTAAGCCAGTGCTGAATTCGTATCAGTTGGTCCAGGCTCATTCAACAAAGGAGCCAGTACTGAATTCGTATCTAACCTCTGATTATAAATTCATGAAACAAGAGAAACTAGAACAAAATTCCTAAACAATCCGATTATAAAAACAAAAGAAAATCCAAAACATCCAGAATTTAAAGATCGAAGCAAGAGAAGAAGATTCCAAACCTAGCCCTGTCCTTGTCCTTGCCGGCTCCAAACTTCAAACGCCGCATGAGTGCTCTGCTACGGAGGAGGAGGAAGTTATCCACGGAGAGGAAGCCAACGGAGAGGGGGAGGAGGGGTAGAAGATGCGGCGGAGGAACGCGATTTGGGGTTGCTCGGCAGAGGAGAATGGCTGAGATCGGTGAAAAGGGCTGAGAAGGGAGGGAGTCGGTCGCCGTGAGCTCGGAATTTAGGGCTGTGGAGGGAGGGGATCGATCGGATTTTGTTGTGGGAGGAATGAAGTCCGACGAGGTTTATAAGCGTCGTCGTATTCCTCTGTTATGCCGACGCTTATAAGCATCGGTGATTAAATATTTCGACGCTTATAAGCGTCGGCAATGTACCCAGATGCCGATGCTTAAAAAAGTATCGGCGGAAGCTTTTTTACCGATGCTTCAGAAGCGTCGGCGGTTAGTGTCCTAAGAAAAAATATCGCTGACACTTTTATCTAGCGTCGGTAATATAGAGTCAGCAAAAATCTTTTTGTTGTAGTGTTCCATTTAATGTTTCCCCTTTAGGTACACAGGTTTCTTGTTATTCTATTGTCAGTAGAAGAATGGGAAAGAAAATCCCACCAAAAAAAAAATGGATTAAAAATATTTCATATTGGGTAGAGGGAAAATATTTTGATTGCTTTATATATCATGTAGAGACATGACATATGTGTAGATTGAACTAAGGCACCATTGCTCTTTTCTTTTCCTTGGCCGACCAGTCTACTGGCTCATTACCCTCTGCGAATATATGGCTAGCTTGTATATGTACAATTTGCCATTTCAAAAAGAAAACAAAGATGAATCTAACATCCAGTGCACAGACACAACTCCAAGAATTTTATTCTCAAAGGATTCTAATAAAATATCTTAGGAAATAGATAGATCTACAAGAGAAAACTATAAAAAAATTGATGCACCTCAGATCCTATACAAAAAAAAGGGGCTCAAATATACAAAACTATTTACAAAGCAAAAAGATATAATTTTCTGCATGGGTATCAATGTTTAGAAAAATAAAAGGGACTAAATCAAACATAATAAATAAAAAGATCTCACAAGGGAATCAACCACTACAAGTTTATATTCTTTAGTATTACTAGCCCTTTTGGCCAACTAGTTTGCTAGTCCATTACCTTTTATCAATATATAGCAATCCTGAATATGTATAGCTTGTCATTTCAAAAGAAACATAAGGATGAATTCAACATTTAGTGCGCAGACATAGCTCCAAGAAATTTGTGCTCAAAGAATTCTGATCAAGCATCTTAGAAAATAGATAGATCTATAGGGCAAAGGTATAGAAAAAAAATCTATATATCTTAGGTCTATTAAAAAAATCTATGAATCTCATATATACAGATAAATCTATATAGGATGAAAAAATATAATTTTCTACATAGATATTAATATTCAAGAAAACAAAAAGGACTCCATCGAACATAAGAAATCAAAAGATCAAAATATCAAGAAATCAATATCTCATGAAATCAAGAAATCATTGTGGCCAAAAGAAGGAGAGAGGAAGGAAATTAGATGGGAATCCAAATCCCTCATAGATGGTGCTTTCTTGCAGATACTCTTTTCTGGATAGCTCTTTTCTGGATGGCACTTTCTAGAAGTCTCTTACATACAACGTGCGGGGATTTAGCCAATACTCAACGACTAGATCAATGGACAAAATTATCCCAAAATTTTATCCTAAGATCACCATGTTCGGATGATCTTGGATACCTATCAAGGATGGGTTTCTCATCACCCAATTGGATGGTAATTTGAGAAGTGGAGATGATCTTGGATCACTGCCATATAGGATCACTAGGATGCAACCAAACATAGTAATCTCATCACTTCTATCCAAATCATCCTTGATCCTGGTTCGATCATCCCATACCAAACACTCCCTAAAGACACGTATTCAACAACACCCAACCGACTATGGGATCTTGTAAATGGCACGACCTCATCTCCACCTCCAACAATTGTCATAACTTCAAATGATGGAAGAATAGAGAAGTCAATCTCAAATCTAGCCTATCAGTCATGGCTTCTCCATGATCAAATCGCTTTGGTGTGGCTTCTCAAAAACATATCCGATGCTATGATGGCTCATATCTTCAGGTTGCCACATGCACAAGATATTTGAATTGCTCTCGAATGGCTTTATGCTATCCAGAGTGAAGCATGTTACAGCAATTCTATGACGGATTTCCATGCTCTTAACAAGGGCTCATTCTCTAAGAAAAAATATTTGTAAGAGGCAAAAAGGATATCAGACAACTTGGCTGTCATTAATAGATTGGTATCGCGTGCCAATTTATGCCATCAAATCTTGTTTGGCCTTGGTCCATAGTATGAACATGTTGTCTCCACACTCCTTGCCACAGGGATCACTGCTAGTTTTAAAGAGCTACATCGCATTCTTTTCCAACATGATACATGAATGACACTCCAAATTTTTAGAACTCATTCGGCTATAATTGGGAATTCCTCCATTACAAATTATGTGCCAAAGGCAGCCAACGAGGTCTGCCACAGCATGCCCAGCACCTAGTGCATAATCTCTCTAATGATAATGCATCAACCATTTCTCCATATGGACCTTACCACTGGAAGGGTCATGACTCAAGACCTCCAAATACTAATGGCTGAATTAAAAATAAGGTATGTTGTCAAAACGACTACAAATATGGTCACATAGCCTTGAAGTGGTACTATCGCTTTGATTAATCTTATCAAGCAAAAGTTGTTTCTCCATAAAAAAATCTTATTGTATACACGGATACATGTGCCTCGCATCACATAACTCTAGATTTCATCTAAGCTCTAACTATAGTAGTCTTGACTAGGTTACTATAGGAGATGGCTTAGGTTTGGCTATAAAAATTATTTGCCACTCTCTTTTATACACTTCTACTCTTCTTTTCCGACTTAATGTTATTTTGCATGTCCCTCCAATCAACAAAGATCTTTTATCTCAATTCACACGTGATAATTTCTATTATTTTGAGTTTCATCTTGATTGTTTTTGTATGAAAAATCTTACCACTTCTCAAACCTTCCTAAAGGGCATGTTTAAGGATAGAGTTTACTATTTCTCTCCTAGGAGTATCACTAAGAAAGGCTTATGTTGCATATGCTACTTCAACTCATATTTCTCAATTTATTTGGCATCAACATCTTGGCCATGCTTCTATGCCCCTTGTTTCTAGAATTCTTAATAACTCATATCTAAATTTTCATAATAATAATAAAGTTAGGAAACCCATTCATACTTGGCTATTTTTCCATAAATGCAGAATGGCAATTATATTCTAAACAAAATAAATAGCTTTGCTTTAAGCTAGGGTGTAAGGCAATTCGTGGTGGGGGAAAGGGGAAAGCTGTCAAATGTGAGAATCAAGATAATTTTACAATGACATGAGAAAATCTATCCATACTTGGCCAATTTTCATAAATGAGGAATAAAAGAAATACATAACACTGCTTGAGACAAAGGGGGTTCATGGTGGCCAGAGGGGGAAGGGGTTTCGAATGGTATGAGAGATGGTAATCAATTTAATTCTACAATGACATTTGAAAATTCATCCATACTTAGCCATTTTTTCAATAAGGAATGGCAATTTTATCTTGAAGGAAAAAAAAGGCACTACTTGAGGCTAGGGTATAGCATGAGAGGATGTGTGTTGGGATAGTGGGTTGGCCAGGGTTGATCTTCATATTTCCACTAGACAATTGCTTCCATATTCAAAATATAATAAAGGGGCAATTTTGGCTAGACAGTATAAAGATCCACTTATCCAGTCAACTTTTTTTATTAATAAAATAATATCAAGATATGGTATCCCTCACCACTTATTCGTTCAACCAAATGCTAAAAAATACTCATCTGGTAAAATACGTTCTATCCTTTCTACAATATCTGGATAAATTTTTATTATCTTCTCAAAATTCAATGCAACCAAATGCAAACTAAAAGATGATTTTCCTTTATTTTTACCTGAATTTTCTTTTTTCTTTCTCCTAGAAACTAGTGTTAAATGATTAGAAATCCAATATAACTTAAAAATTTATTATTTGCTTTTTTGATATTTTCTCTTTATTTTTTAGGAAAATTGTATCCTATAGGAATTAGAAAAGCCTGTTGGCTTTGGTAAATCTCTCATATAAATCCTTACCAAATTTTCATCATCAAAAATTTATCAATGCTTTTCTTAAAGATTTTTCTCAAATTCTTGTGCGGTGACAGACTGCTCAAAAGCCCGTGATGCGAGGACATGATTTGGGAGGAGATGCTAGTGATAGGTTGCAATTCTTCTACCAAGGCTTTATGAAAGTTTAAGGTACAAGGCTGAAGGTCCAATAGAAAAAAAGTATACGGCCCACTGAAACAAAATGGTTTATTAGAGAGAAAATATTTTACTATGAAGTATAATTTATCACTAATAAATACTATAAGGCAACAAAATAAAAAGTTCATTGCAGAATATCTCTTGAGCAATATTTTTGGCAAGGAAATATTATATAGTTGCTAATTTTTGTCGTCAAACTTGGGTAACTAAATTTATAACTTCTTGTGGTGGCCTTTTACACCATATCTTTAGTTTAGCTTCCAGTTCTAGAGTTTTCTCTTCTAGTTCTAGTTTCTAGTTATTATCTAGTGCTTTTCTTCGTTATTTTCCTTCTAGTTTGATCTAAATTGCTTCTAGCTATACTTTTACTTCTAGTTCTTGCTTAGTGTTCTAGTACTTTGATCTCATGTGCACTAAGGATTCATATAAAATCCCTTACCTGCATCATAAGAACTTAAAAGTTAAATTTATTCTTAAACAAAAGAACAAAGAGTCTAAGCATATAATGGAAAATTGAAATAGGGGGGGTTTGAACATACAATGTCCTATTTTAACTTAATTTGTGATCATAGGTTAAAAGGAATATTAAAAATCTTGTCGAAAACTAACCAAATTAATTTCAAACCTATGCCCACTAAATACATCGTAGATTTAAAATCATAACCTTAGATGTCATTTGGCATCACTTTTATTTTTTGTATTTTTAGAACAAGAAAAAAAGTTCTATATACTTTTTTTCTAAATTTTTGAGCATATGAAAATGTTTGGTTTAATCAAATATTTTAAAAATATAAGTATGGTGATGGTGGTGGTGGAATGGTAGGTAGAGGCAATGGAGGTGGCACTGCTATTTGTAATGGAGGCAACAACAGTATGGTCATGGCGGCGATAATGTCTATGGCGGTGCGGCGATAATGACAATGGTCACAAGGCATTGGCAATGCGACAGAGGTGACAATGGCAACGATAGTCTGGTGGTGGTGGTGGGGTTGGGTGGTGGAGGGCCGGCAATGATGGTGGTGGCAATGTTGGTAGTGCTAGTAAAAAATGAGTTTTTATTTTAAAGTATTAAAAGTAAGAAATTTTACTTTCATTTTTTAGAAATAATGATTTTTATTTGAAAATAGAAAACCAAAAAAATAGCATCAAAAATATTTTTCTCTTAGTTTATATGACTTTGTTTTTAAAAATAGAGAATACAAAATAAAAGTAATGCCAAACATGCCCTTAGCTTAGAACATTCTAGTACATACAATAAAACAAGACATGTATGATGTAAGCCAAAGCATATATCAATTTGCATGTGCATAGGAGGGAAGTTTTCATATCATAAATAAACCAAGGAAGCATGAGTTTTGAGATCCTAGACATAACTAGCTGATATCAATGTTCGTATTTAATTACCGAAGAAAGAAAAATGTTTCCTAGGGCAAATTGCAGGCGAAGGACAACCAACAACTTATACATTTATCAACAGATATGAATCTAAAACCAAAATAACTTCTTGTAATAATATATGTAATGATGAGACAACATTATAAATTTTGACTAATATAAGAACCTATCATGCTCAATAACAATTGAAAATAATGGAAATAATAAATGAAAAGCAACTAAAAAACTCATGCTTCTATAGGCAGCAACATGATCAATAGGCAAAGAATCACATTTTTATATATAATTTCCAACAAATGATATGTTACAAAAGTTTTAAAAAGAAGAAACTTATCTTGAAAACCTAATTGCACAACTTAGTGATCTCAAAAATGTGTTCAAGGTTATGAGGAATCACTTTTTGTGAACTCACTTTTTGTAGAACTTAATTCTTTTCTTTTTTGAACTTTGGTCATTGTCCTTTAGGAATTTGAACATTTATTTTAAGAACCAAATAATGTGACAGGCTTACAAGTTGAGAAATTTGCTCTGAAGCATTCTCTTGGAATAAGAGATTATTTCATCTGCTAGCAATGTAAGTCAATTATTTTGTAACAATTCTCCATTTTGAATGTGTAGCATTAAGTGATGGAGCTTCTACTACAGAAATTTGAAGTATTTAATATTTTAAAATTTTATTTATATTTATTTAATAACTTACTGAAATTTAATTGAATTTTTTGATTTTAAAGGGTTTTCAAATAGTGCTTACCATTTGGCAAAATATCGAGTAAAGTTGGAAAAGCTCAAAAGTTAAAGCTTCATGGACTTATATTTTTCATTTGTCAGTCCTGCATTGAAAGCATGAGTGCAAGATCACTTGCATTTATACCTTCTCCAACTAGTGGAATCTAGTTAAATCTATAGGTTTTGGGGCCAAACACTACATGCATTCAAATAGGTGAGGCTTGGCTTGGCCAACCATACACATGTGCAGTGTTTGTGTAGTTTTATTTTTGACTAGGTCTTCATACTTGTATTCAGATTGATTTTAGATAACCTCAGGAGTTATGTACTAGTAGTTGAAGCCCTTTAATGGAATGTCTTATTGGACTGGCCATTGGTAATTTTGGTTTTTGAGATGATAAATGTTGAGCTTTAATGAGAGTTTTTATGACCATGTTTCCTACTAGCTTTTAAAGCTCTTTTGATTCTAAGTGGGAGTATATGGTAAATTCTCCAAGGGCTACTATCTTGCTCTCATTCTAGCTATAAGCCACATTCTCTTCCATTTTTCTTTCCCTTTTCTCCATCTCTCTCTATATTATTTTTCTTTATTGTACCACATTGTTACTCTGAAGAAAGAGAATCTCAGTATCTTGATTTTCCATTACAACAATAGTTTACATCAAGATATAACCTAATCATCTATGCAAGAAAACTGTATCAAAGAAAATATCAAAGCTACTAGAACTATGCTATACAATAATACCGCACCACCACAAATATATACAACTTTGAGACCATGTGACAAAAGAGAATCTTAGTTTCTTGATTCACCAGTACAACAATAGTGTACATCAATGTATAGCCTAGCCATATGGCTATGTAAACAAAGTGTATCAAAGAAAATATCAATCAGACTAGGACTATACTATACAACAATGATAAATATGCTTAAAATTGCTACTATTTCAAAGTTTATTTCGGGCAATTAAAGGAATCATCAATCCATCGACCTTCGTTTCCGCATACTATGCTAGGAGGTTATTTAGACAGAGTTGGAATCGATTGTACCTTGAGAATAGACTTGCCAATCACTTATATGAGAGTGACAATCTTACTCTTAGGATAGTGCTCGGCATTTCCTCTTATTTTTATGATTTCAAAAAATATTTTAAAATATTAAAATTTTCAAGAAATTATATATTATTTCAAAACATGATTTCAGTAGTAATTTTTTAGATTTATGGTTAACTTCCACTTCATCTTTCCATTCCTCATTTTGTGTGCACATGAAAGAACCATTATTACCATAAAATAGTTGGTGCGTATAGGCTGCATTATGAAAAATTTTGCCATCTGGTACTACTTATATAGCTCTATGTTGTAACAAAAAATGATACATGAGTAATAGGTTTTTTATAAAAGATATAAAAATTGGGAGGAATTTATTGTATTTTACTTGAGAAATGTAATTTTTATACTTTTTTTTATCTTCAAAACATATTTTTTTCTATCACTTTGAAGGTCACTAGTAAAACTTATAAACATGTTGCATATTGCACGCCTTCGGTTTTCTGAAGAAATACAATTTTTAAAGTGCAAATATTTTTCTGTACATGTAGCAACAAATTTCTCTTCAAATGACAACCATATCCTTCGTATAAAGTTAAAGCATCTTTTTTCCTTTGTACAATTAATGCCAAGCTTCTTCATACGCCACTTCATTTGGAGAATATATAACCATGTTCCAACTATATAAAATACTATACCAATCTTCTTGTTTGTTAAAAATAATGCTTGCAATTTATCAAAATATTTTTTCAATGTGTCACACACATAAAAAGATTTATAGTTACTAGATAGGCAACCTTCACAGCATTCGTCAATGACATTTCTCTATCAAATACAATGGCATAAGGTTGACACTTGAGACTAAGAATATTGTTACACATTCGTCAATTACATTGAACAATAGTCACGTGACTTCAATCATATGCATTCTTTCTTCAACTCAACCACTCTAAATAACAGCATTTAAAAAATCTATCACACAACTACCAGGAAATTTCTTTTATCACCACCATCATAGCACCTAAATTAAGGTTCTTGGTTCAACATGACCAACAACTTCTTGCCTTCAAGACCGCAGTTCGGATTCACCATCAATTGTAAGTGTTTCTCAAAAATCACTCATTGATTTTTACCTTGTTAAAAGAAAAAAGTCGCAAAAAATAAAATAAAATAATAATAAGGAAGTCCCAATTTCTTAAATTTCTCCCAACTTTGGGAATATCTTAAATTCTACAAATAAGCACTGCATTTAAAGAAGTACTGACAAGAACAAAAAAAATTACACAAAGCAAGAAGCTTTTTTTTTTCTCGGGCACAATAAACCTGTATTGCAGTCCATATTTACTTATATTTATGTCCTGTGGCATAAGCACTAAGTAGCATTTAATTTGGTAAGTTGGTCTGACTTTGAATTATTATTAATTCTTTCCTCTTGCAGAATTTTATTTTAATTCTTCAATATCCAAGCAGGTTGCAAGAGTGTTTGCCACTAATCCAAATAAAGTCTGAACCACAGCTAAAAGAAAAGGAGGAAAAAAGAAGCATCCAATGTTGAAATTACAAGTTAGAACAGCATAGACTTGTGGATTAATTAGGACAACAAACAGTTATGACATGATCAGATGACTACTATAAAGAGAGATAATATTCTACTTTAAAAAATCTTTGTTATTGATCTTCTTACTGGTATACAGATGTACTCATTTTAATTTAATTTTTAGATCTTCCAGAAGTTTGCTAAATTATATAACAATGCCTTTGAGAAAATCAAGATCGAGTGCTGTTGAGAAAGCCTTGTCTCCTGAAGAACAGCAAGCAAAGGTAAACATACTCATTTTAACCAACTAAATGCTTCTATTTATGCCTCTTAAGTTTTATGCATGACATCTTCATTCCGAATTTTGGTTATCACTTGAAGCATCTTATAGTGTTCACTTGAAAAGCATCTTATAGTTTTCACTTGAAGAGCATCTTAAGCTCCTTCCTTTTTCTGAGAAAGCATGTTAAGATCTTTATGGAATATTATGTCTCACAACATTGTTATGGGGTTCCTGTTGTATCATGCTTATTATATATAGATAATGTTGATGCCTTTTCCAAGCAGATAAATGAAGTTCGAAGGATGATTGGTCCATTGTCGGAAGCACTGCCAGACTTCTGTTCAGATGCTTCAATATCAAGGTACCTCCGGTCAAGAAACTGGAATGCAGAAAAGGCAAGTAAAATGCTGAAAGAGACTGTGAAATGGAGATTGAAATACAAGCCAGAAGCCATTCGCTGGGTATGGGTAGTTCTTTATGTTCTTGAAGAACTGTAGTTTAACACAAGTTGGTCACTGACCAATCAAATTATTTCTGCATCAAATTTTTATATCTCCAAAGCCCTTATTTTGAAAGAAAGTGCAGATAAGTTGCTATTTATCAACTGCATAGAATTTTTAGAGTCCACTCATTCTTGTTATTTTGGTAAAGCCTACATGATTACAAGTTTGTTTGTAGCTTTCTGTTTCCTGATGTAATTTCTTGTTGACTACTAGGAAGATGTTGCCCATGAAGCTGCTACTGGAAAGATTTACCGGGCTGATTACTCTGACAAATATGGAAGATCTGTTCTTGTTATGAGGCCTGGATTTCAGGTGGGAGGGAAATATAAGAGAAAATTGTGAATATTTAATAGATTTCTTCATCATCTGACTCTTAGGTTTCTGCATGACATGAAAGCCATATTGTGACTTTTTGCTTTAAATTTTGTATACGTGGTGGTTATCTCCTTGAAAAAAGAATGAATGAAAAAACAAAGCTGTGTGGGCCACGTTCATTAGCGTTTCATCGTTCGAGTGTTACTTTATAATTGTACCAATAGGTTGTGGTGATAATTTTCAAAAACAAAAGTTCTGAACTGGAGGACCAAAATTTTTCCTGTGTCTTTCATTTTTGGGATTATAGGTCTTGCTCGCATGTTATGTTTCAACAAGAAGGAACATGTCAGAGATAACGACCTTTTATATATTACTGTCTTAGGGATTGGGAACCATTTAGTGAGATTATCAGGCTTGTAACTGTTGGTTCTTTTGTTTTGTTTTGTTTTTCCAGTTCCAGTTTTGTAATTTCAACCTACTTATATTAATTCAAAAGGTTTCACTGTTTTTGTCTTCCCATCTTTTTTTTCTGGTGCTGCAGAAGGAAGGGAAGCTCTCGTCAACTGAGTCTGCAGTGAGGAAGGCAGAGGATGTGGTGAGCAGCATGCTGGCCAAGGGTTTTGTCCTGAGCAAGGATGCCCTCAAGAGAGCTATGTCCTTTGACGAACGACACTATTTTATGTCCTCAGCTATGGCTTTAGTCCTCTGGAGGATCTCACTGGAATTATTGGGCAATCATCATCCTCTTCTACCTCTACAAGTCAAGCTCCAGAGCTGTACTCGCGTGAAGACCTTCTAGGTATTTTTGAGCACTAAAAGAAAAAATGGCAAGAGAAGGTTCTTCAAAAGATGAGAGAAGAGATTGGCTTTGGACCATGGCGGCAGAACGGGGGGTAATGGTGATTCTGGTTCTGCTGATCATGCTTCATTATAATTTCTTTTGCCTTAGATGATAGGTCTTTGCATTCCTAGGAGGAATGAAATCTCTGTTATGACATACTTTTTGTATTTTAATTTTGATGGATTTAGGACATGTTGATGCCTATTTTGAATGACATGTTAAAAAACTTGTGTAATGTTGAATGCCTTTGCTATTAATGATATTATTATTATTATTATGAGCCAATCAATGTACCAAATGTACTAGATTATTGGAATGTGATCAGTGATTAAATTTGCTTACTGAATTGTTTACCAAGTATTGTGACGAGCAGCCATAAATTTAGTGACAGAATTTTGATTACTAAAAATTGATTATGCTCAGTGAGTTGTGACAAATTAGTGACGATAACCTTGTCACTAGATCAGTGACGGAATTAATAACAAATTTAGTGACAAAATTTGTGACCATGTCTGTGACGACTAAATTTGTCACTGAAGGTTGTGACAGATCAGTGACCAAATTTGTGACCGAATTCTGTGACAAAATCAGTGACCAAGTTATCTTTGTCACTAACTTAATGACTGGTTAGTGACGGGAAATACATAATTTCTTAAATATTTAATTTTTGGATTTGTAATGGTTTAGTGACGGTGATTCTGTCACGGAGTTTAGTGACGGGAATCGCCGCAGTCACTGAGAATTTAGTGACGCGTGTTTTTGTAACCAATTCAGTGACGGGAGCTCCGGTCACAAATTTCGTATTAGTGACCGAAAACATGGTATAGTGACGGAAATTTCCGTCACTATACGCGTGTTTTCTGGTAGTGTCCCTCTTTTGCCGAAGAATCAAAACAAAAATAGAATGAAGTATTGAAGTCTAGGACTACAATAATGTCAATTAATAGCATCTTATAATTGTTTGTCTTGTAAGCTAGTGCTGTCCATCACAAAAAATACTTGGAAAGCTCCTAGTTAATATGGTTATAGTGGGGTTTGCAAAAACTTGTGTGTCAAATAATCAACCATTTTGGCCAAGTTCTTTAGTCAAAACTGGAATAGTAGTATGACATGCCAATTTATAAACCTTTGCTTTAATATTATGCACTATTCAAGATATCACTTGAAGATTTGAAGTGAAGAAAGAATTTTTCTATGATAGTATTCCTGATTTAGTCTTTTCTTCAATATTCAGAATCTCTTCTTTTGACAAGCAATAACAAGAGGATGCCAAGGCATATTATTAGAAAATTCATGAGTATGCAAGCTGCCTTTCACTTCAACCATCCAAAAACCATCATCACCTTGTGTTTTATTTTTTTTCTAAGAGAGAGAGAGAGATAGAAGAGAGAGAGAGAGAGAGAGAGAGAGAGAGAGAGAGAGAGAGAGAAAGATCTACTCAAATTATAATTACTCAACATCAAATACTTAGAGTTGTACCATCCAAAACTCGAACCTACAATATCTGGTTGCTACGTAAAGTGGGGTGCATTGGGATAAGCCCCAATTCACATATCTTGCTTTTTACCTTAAATTTGAAAAGGATAACTTATAATACATGTTGGTGTTTTTCTTGAAAAAAAGGGTACAATATCATTGTGGAAGCTGAAGGGAATCCTTCAAAAAGCAAAGCAACGAGGAAGCATTCGAGGAGGTAGTAACAATGATTAGTAAGTAAGAAAGTAAGTGAGGCGGCATTCAGAACTAGCTGTCGAAGTGAATGAATTCGAAAAAATGAAGAAGTAAGGAAATGAGACGACTCTTTCTTGCCACTTTGGATAAAAATGCAAACCGATAGCTGCAGAAGTAGGCATAATGGCACCAGAAATAATATTGTTTCTAGCTCCCATAGCTAGAAAATTTTCCGGTATTCCTGAATACTTTCTTACTAAAGAAGGAGCCATTTTCATTTTAGTATTCTATTGGGATATTGCTTCTACCCTAATAACAACCTCCCTTATCACCCGATAGTCACAAATTTATCCTTTTCAAGCTTTTAATAGATAAGGCATACTGTTGTGTTGAATAAAAGGCCCATCTACAAGCTCTTCATGGGTATGAAAATTCCAGCCAAATAATTGAAGGATTTTTCTTTGCTCACTTATTTCTTGATTTTGTTGATTTACTTCATTTAGTTATACATTACGAGTTGAACTTTCTACTAAACACACTATTATTTGTTTAACATTTCATGCATAAAATTTGCATTGCAAAAAGTACTAATAATGTAGACCTCAACAAATTATTTACACACTTAGTCTAGAGTTATCTATAACTTTTTGAAATTTGTTAACTATAATTCTGTTATAAGTAATTCATGGCAATCCTACAATATCAATATTATCAACTTCAGAATACAAAGAATTGAATGGCCACATGTATGCTTCCAACAAAGTTTTTACCAAAAAAAAATCATAATTATTTCAGCTGTTGTTAATGAAGCTAAGTAGAAGTTGTAGAATTTGGCACTCTTTTTAATTCATTACAAAAATTATCAAAATAATTTAATTTATATGCAAATTTTATATATAAAAAATTCGGAAGATCAACTCCTGATTAGTATGCACAATAGATAAATTTCATAAACCCATTAAAGAAAAACAAAAGATTGAAGAAGACACAAATCTTGCCATTACATGTTTTTTATTTTTTTAGCGATCTAAACCTTGCTACTGATATTAGGTGCGGAAATAGAGTGTAAGAAAGAAAGTGAGATGGGTGGTTATTAAGTAGTTTCTTTCTTTTTTCTATTGAAAGCTTGTTGTCATACTTGATTGTGGCATGATTTGTGGGGTTTTGGGCAAGAGGGAGTTTATCAATTACTTGTAATTTTTCTACTGAATAATATTGTACTTATTTAAGCTATGCTTTTGAGATTTCAAGCATTTTAGAATTTGTGTGAATGTCTGTTTAGTCCCATATCATATATGCTAAGAATGTCTTGGATACTTAGGCAAGGTAAAAATATCAACCAACATATTTTGACTAATTTTTTGGCTGAGGTGTTAGGTTCTTATAGGAGGAGAGGAATAGGAAGGTTGACATGTCTCTTTTACCACAGTAGTTGGAAGAGGGAGATGCATAGGATAAATCAAACATCCTTGAAGAAATGTTGTTGGAATTTCTACTAAGTGGGAAAAAGGTAGTGAATGGAGAGACCAAAAGGATTATGTGGATTACAAAAAATATTTTGACTCTTCTTTTGCTCTTTGAGCTATCGCTTTGGTAAGTAAAGATTTTTATGCTCCAATATCAGTTACTATTCTATTGATGACCTCCTTAGCTAACTTGAACTACTAAATATGAGATTCTATGTATAAATATGTGAATATTCTCACCTTTTTGTATTTATTATCAGCAGAGCATCGAGGAAATCTAATGGTCACAACCCAACTCCAAATTAGATAGTTTAAGCTTGAGCTGAAACCTAGCTTTAACCTGATCCTTACCCTACCCAACCTTGGATAAAAATAAATCTAGTTTTATGTTCCACATCAAATATTTATATACTTAATTAACTACATCTTCATTAACTATATCTTTAGCCTTGTTAAGTTATATAATTGAATAATTCCACCCAATCAAGATCCCAACTGATGTAATACTTTTTTTTTGGGGGGCTGAAATGGAAGTATCATATATAACATATATGGATATACTTAAAAAAATCAAAAAGCAATACATCAAAAAAATAACTAGGCAATTGACGTAATACTTAACAAAAACTGCTCATATTCTACTTTGTTCGAAATTAAGCTTAGATTAAACTCAAAATAACAATAAATAATATAAATCTAATATAAAAAATAAGATATGAAACTAATCTCAAATCAAGCTTGATCAGATCCCAGTTTTCAGAAGCACGGTTTGCTTACACCCCTGGTCGCTGGCTCGGAACGAGCCCTAACTGTGAGGAGTCTGCTTACGGTGGGCTGGAGAGAGGAACTTTAATATGTTGTTCCTGCGGAGCATTGGATCTTAAACCCGCAGCCCCTTTCCATGTTAAAGCTTCACCCATCGCTCTTCCCCTTTCCTCGGAGCTCTAGTCGTCCGTCGCTTCGCTTCGTACCAAACGAGAAACAAAAACCCTAAAAAGGTTCGAAAAAGGGATTCGTCGATTGAAAAATCCACTTTATCCCCTAATTTTCTATTTTTAATGATTTATCTTGGTTGATTTTATCAGGGTTCGAGGGAAGAGAGAATCGGCTTGATTAGGGATCGACTCTATTCGGTATGTTTCCTTTTCTAAACTTTGGACATTGTTTTTTGTTTGGTGATGGAGATTTAGTAGCTCAAGATAATATATTAGTATTTCGCTTTCAGATGCCATTCTGCAATCTAATGCGTAAATTTTTTCAAATCGAATGCGGGGATTGACTCAAAATAGTACCTCTTCGGGATCATATTTAATATCTAAATTATAAAAGCGTTCTCGTTTCTCTTCATTGTGATTGCTTAGCGCTTTTCCTTTGGTGTTCAATTTGCTTGCTTCGAGATTGAAAATTGGCTTAGATAGCTTCCACTTACGTATTCTAGACTTTCGTTACTTTGTCATGTTTAATTTCTAAAAATGATCTTATGTATTTCGAGTTGGGCTTTATACCTCATTTTGTTGCGATATTTTTGCTATAGGGGACACCTTGGTAGTCAGTTAATGGTGGTTCTTTGTGTTAGCACCAACATTTGTTCCATCATTTTGATTGGTTCAAATGATGCATCAATTTCAGACAAGTCGGCGTATATCTTTCAAAAATTAACCTGTTATTAAGAACACAATGATGCCTAGGGAGGGCACTGGAGGACTGCAATGAGCCTTGTAATTAGCTGTTAGTATTCCAACTGCCCAGCAAATTTCTGATCATGGATTTATGGTTGCTATGGAGACTGACGGCATTTCTAATTTTGTATAAATGCTTGATATCTGGTGCAGCTATATTGTTGTGGCCCAATTTTGTCGAATTGTAGAGATGAACTTGACCCCCATGAAGTTTTTATCCTGCTTGATTATTTTTATGCAAATAAAGCTAAACTAACTGTAATCTAGATCCTATTGGTTGAGAAATGATGCTTGTTCTTCTTTCAGAGAGTATGACAGGGCAAGGAAGCTATGTCCCACCACCATATATTCCTCTTAATCAGTCAGAACCTGAAGCTGACGGTGCTTCTGCAGATGATAGTCACCCTTCACATCGTCCGATCGGTCGGGACCCTACACAATGGTCTTCTGGAATCTGTGCTTGCTTTGATGATATGCAGAGCTGTACGCTACTTTTTGCCCTGTGATCCCTAGGTTTTCACAAGGAAAAGTGAAAGGTGCAACTTAATTATATAATATGATAGAAAGTATTCCTTCCCTTTTTGCCTCTAAAGGAAATTTTGATGAACATTAGGATTTTTGTCATTCTGTTGGGGTTAGACTAGTTACTGCCCATACAATGCACTGCAATATTTCACTTACATTATAATTATCTAGGAGTCGTATGATCTAGATAGTAGAGCATCCTCCTAAATCTTTAGTAATGATATGAATGGACTAGTAAGGTTCGCTGTCTTAGTACCGGACCCTATATCGGTGCTACACTAGCTTAGTATTAGTACAATACAGTACGGAACCAGTGCCACACCCAGTACGCCATCCGTACTAAGTACCAGTACCGGTACCTTACCGATTTGGTACGGTACCGAACCGTACTATCTGGTTCGGACCAGTATGGCGTACGATGCGGACCAGTTTGACATTTTACACTATGCATACACATAGAGAGATAGTCCTGCATTTCTCTTAGATTCAAATTCTTGATCCAGAATGGTCTATCATACCTAAAATATTTTCTAATAATAAAAGATGGAAATGTACCGGGAAAAAATTAGAGAATAACTGATACTCTGTAACACCTTCAGCTTATCTTCCTTCAGTAATGCAGAATTTGGAAACATTTGATTTTGTAAAGCCTATTGACTATCCTAACAATTCTTTTTCATTTTATATATGGTAGAAATATACAATTATAAGCAGAACTAAAGAAAACTAAATTGCAATAAGCTGTCAAATAATTAATAATCATTGGTTAAAAAAGGATATTAGTTATTAGAGGTTATCAATATTATTTGCTGTGTAATTTAAGAATGTTATAGTCAGAGCTAATATTTTTTAGTCTTGACATTAACATATAACTTGATGTTTTATTATGGGATATGACCTGATTTAGATGTGATATGAAGCCAAAAGTTTAATCCTTCAGATCTATTTAGGGCTGTGAACATAGAATCTATTCATAAAACTGATTACTATTGACATCTAAAAATAGAGAGAAATATTTCTAGCTTATAAAATTGGAAGATGAGCCGAAGACTACCTACTGGATCTTTGTGAGTAGGTGGGTTTGGTTTGGAGTTAATCTCAAACCTGAACTATGCAAACTATTGTTAGGCCTAGAAACTACTCAGTGATGGAACTAAACTTACTTAAAGGTCCATTAAAAGATCAACCCAGGGTAAAACAAATCTTTGGATGGGAACCTTGTAGAGTAGAACAACCATGGATGTGCCAAAGATCATGCCACCCTCAATAATCAAAACATGTTGCAAAAAGTTCCTCATTGTCCTATCGTTTGCTCCACTTGGACGATTGGAGAGATAACATCTGTCTGACATCCGATGCATTAATCACATCCATTTTACTCCCATAGAGTTCTTGGATACCCCTGTCATGATGACATTAATAAACTAGTCCAAATTGCAATTAGAACCAAATCTGATGCCCCTATCATGTGAGTCAAATTAGAGTTTATATTTGAAATCTTCAGAGAAAGTCTCAATGGGCTTGGATATGGTTAAGATCATGTAGTATATAAAATTATAGCTTAATAGTTCCAAGGATTTAGGTGCTGGTTGTACTGGCTGGCGCATACTGTGTTGGGCCAGTATGAACACCTGCATGCATCAGCATTGCACATATTTAACTCTTTTTAATATATTTGACTAAAAAATGTTTTTTGGACACAGCTTGGTACACATCTCGACACATGATTAGCGTGATGGAATGCCAGGGGCTCTGGCTTTTAAAACCTTACTTGGTATATACATATTGCATTGTTCTGAGCTCATAGAAAAATGCATGCATACTACATACAAATTTACATAAATGCTTATTTAGAAAGTGAGAGAATAATGTTGGTGTACATATATTGTGATTTGTAAATTATTTACTACTCAGATATTGCAAAAGATTCATTGTTATTAGATATTATAGATTGTCAATTATAAATTGTTTTGGCTTCTCAAAAAAATACAAGTTTTTAGTTATTATTATTTCACCGAATATTAGTGTAAAGAGGGATGAGTCTGATGCTCAGATATTCTTATGAAGTGAATCTTGGCAAGGTCCATACTTATAGAAATATAAAGTAAAGAATATCTATAGGGGTGGTTGGCCTTATAACACACTGTAGTCTTAACCCTTGCAATATTTTAATTTCTAAAATCTATTGCTAGCCTATCCTCACCTTTTATGGTTGAAATGGATCGAATGCATATCAGATATTGGTATTCATATCCTCCATTTCTATTCATCTGATATAAATATAGATATGCATAATTAAAGAGCTAGGGTGTCCATATTTGATCTAGGTGGACATGGCTGAGTCATTTTTCAAATCAAAGAAAGATAAAGGATATTGGTTATTCTATGTTTGTTTTATGTGGATATGGATATGCATTGGATTCAGCAGCACTAAGATTCAGTGCTATAATCATGAAAGATGGTTAAGGGGCTGTTTGTTTGCCTGCAATTCAACTGATACATGTTGCAATTGGAATTGCAGTTTCAAAAACTTTTCCTGTTTAGTTATCTGTAATTAAAAACTACAAATACAACTGTTAGGTTGTATGATGCTAAAACAGATATGGTAAACTTGCAAGCAATTTGGTAAAGTTACCTTGTTGAAAACTGTGAGTTGTTTACTTTTTGATTATAGTATAATAATTATCGTATTAATTTTTTAACTATAATGTAGAAAGTAATTATATCTAATTACTATAATATCAAGTTATATAATGGCGATATAATTACTATAGGTATTGTGTATTTGCTTAGTTATCATATTATGTTATAATTTTAATAAGAAAATGAATGTTATTATTAAATTATTGTTAGATTATTACAATAATCATCCCCAACTCCAAATGGGGAAGGAATGTTGTTGATTGCAAGGTCTCAATCATTTACATGGACCCACTTCTCATTCCATTTGTGGGAATTTGATGATTTAGGGTTTAATTCTACCACATCTACTAGGAGTAGCCTTTCTAGTGCTAGCTAAACATAAAATAATGGCTTTTTTGCAACATCAAAAGGGTCCTAATGTAGTGGGATAGTTCGGATTGTTACAACCTCTAGCGGATGGTTTGAAATTGATTTTAAAAGAACCTATTTCACCAAATAGTGCTAATTTCTCCCTTTCTTAAAATAATTATAATTCTATAAAGTAATTTGATATTATAATAATCAGATGTATTCTTATAATCATAAATATATGTATTATATGTATTATTGTAATAATTATTATTAATTTTATTTGATTTTGTAATAATTTTGTATATTATAATAAAAATAAATATATATTCTATATAAATTTATGAAAATAAATAATATATATTTAACATGTTAAATTATAAATTATTAAATTTTTAATGGTTGGAGAGTGGCGATGGAAACCTTTGAGGGCTACTTCAAATTGCGACAAATTCTATGATAGGGATTGCAACCTATTTTGATTGCAGTTCCAATTACATGATTTGGGCCCCTTTTTCTAAGCTCGGATGCAGCCTGCAGTTGAAACTGAGTGCATTCAAGCCGTTGGTATTGGATGCTTCTAGTTCAAATGCTGCATTTGCAACTGCAATCTGTTCAATTGTTGGAAACAAGCAGCCTTTAGAAGTGAATGAAATGCAGTTTGATTATTTGAATATGATTATAACTAGCATGCATGTAAATGCATGAAATAGATTACAATTCCAAACATATCAATTTTTTTTCAAAGAAGGAAAGCAGAAGAAATGATAAGCCTTGATTTTGAACGTTGATCTTCAATGCTAATTCAAAAATTGCATCAAACAAAATTTACAGCTATTTCTAAATCCTCTCGAATAAATCCTTTATTTGAGGGCTGTGATTCTAGTATTGTAAAAGTATTTCTATTTACTAATGCTTTTTTCATATTAAACCTAATGATTTTAAATTTTAAAGGTTATCTTCAAACCTTCATCCAACACTGACTTTTTGATCAGAGAGAATGATTGAGGAATTTGAAGCTTCTGCCAAGCAAGATGTAGCAAGTTATAACCAAAAAGGAGAAAGAAGAGATAGCCTATTGGGTTTGGTTTCTGATCTTGATGTAAATAAAAAAACAAGTAGTATCTTGCATCAGCAAAGAGTTGATTGATTTTATTAACTTAAAGCAACATCCTTGCACCATATTATATAAGCTTATATAAAATTAAGTTTTTATATATCTAATCTGATGGAGATTACTACTAAATTCTAACATCCATAATTACCCAAACAGCAGAAATTGCACTCAATGAAAAAAATAAATTATATCATCAAAGTAATAAGAAAAACCTGTGCTGCTTATCTAGACTATTGCTGCTTCTTATTTGTTGCTTTTACTGCTATTGATAGTTATTGCTTCTGATAGAAAAGGAGAAAGGGAGGAAAAAGGAAAGAATAGATAGACAAGAAAAACAATTGTGGGTAAAGATTAAGAAGAAAAGAAATAGATTCTTGATAACAACAGATGGTTCCAGAATTGGGCAAAAGTGTAGGAGTATATCCCTTCAACTTATTTCTTCTCTTCAGAGTTAGTTATTTTGACTCAAAAAGAATTTGGTGATGGTATTGGGAGCAGAATGGATCGTCCCAAACAATTTGAACTTATAAATATTAAATAAAAAGTTTTCTAGTGTTTCATCCTATGTCACATGTGGTGCTATATATCATTTTTATACGCTACATTATAAGCAATCTGGCTATGCAGCATGGGTACATATGACACAATGTGGTGCAAATTTTGTTAACTCTTCAAAAATTTTTACCTATCCAGGTGGATAGAAAAAGAACCAATAGATACCAATTTATTGCCATTAGTACTTGATAATGCTAAGCATAACCATCAAGCCATGTTTCGAGTATTTGGGGTGACCTTTATTAGTACTTATTGGGCAATTATTCCTTCTTAGGCTGCCTCTGATGTTATGGCTTTTCTAGGTCCTTCCGAATGATTTTCATCTATCTTAGCTGAGGTATTCCCCTTATTTTCCTGAATTATTCAACAAAGATTAGAGATTAGAGTGCCTCTCCTTACTGAAGTCGCATCAGATCTTCATAGTACATGTCTATGTTGTCTCTATTGCTTCTCCATTTGTCTTTAAATTGGTCTGATACCCATAGCTCCGCCAATATACAGATTCTTCATTCTATCCTTCACAATTTTAACCCATATCTCCCTCAATCATATTTCTACTAAAAAAAAGCTTGTTTTTCTTGGACCTCTTTATTGCCCAGCTGTTGCATGCTCTATTTTCATGCATGTAAAAAAGTGTCTGCAGTTCTGCAGTAAATAATTGAATGTTGGAGTTATTTTTTGATTGATTGAGTACTTGTGATGTGCAGTAGTAGTTGAGTCTTATTGAATTTGTCATGGTCCACTTTTTATTAATCTGTAGGAAGTTATTTCTATATCTCTTGCTTGGTGTTAGCTATTTTTTATTGGAAAAAATTTTAAGCTATAGTTTCAACCATAAATAGATGGGATGGGAAAAAGTGAGCAAGCTCTGAACGAATATCTACAACCACAAAAATATTTGAATTTCCTGTGGAATTTGGCAGTTCAACAAAAATCCATTAAAATATCAGTGCATACATGCCTTGGAACAAGTTGTGGCTGTAAAAGCCCAGTTGAGTTAAGATTTTCACCTTTCTTCCTTTTCTCATGTCATACCTAATCAATTCTGTGGTACTTTTGTCATGCCTTCTAATAGAAAAACAAGCTAATTTTTTGTAAAGTGTGTGATAACCTTTATGAGTGCTAGAATGCATATCTTCCATAATAGAAGGAAATAAAAATGAATTGGTCAATACATTTGATTTATAAAATAAAGCATACCTTCCTTGTATTCCCTCGGACCCACGGCTTCACCTTGTTGGCATTATTCTATTGTTTTCTGCAAGATAGAATTATTTCCCACCCCTCTAATCAGATCCAAACAATTTGGAATAGGGGATGATAGAACTGCAATCTTCCTTTTGATCCCTTCCTGAAATAGCATTTGCCACCATCTTTTTTCCTTTTATGCATTCAATAATGAAGCATACCCCATTAATTTTGCAGGCCACTTTCTTTTCTTTTTTTTTTTGAAGCTGTTGCAGTAATTTTTTAGTGCCACTTTCCTTGCATGAGGACTCCACTGATACTTGATGAGTCCTATGCCATAATAGAAGGCATCTCAGAACCTGGTCAAGCCAAAACAGGTTTCTATGCTAAAACAGGTTCCTATGTCATTTTCTTTGTAAGCTACTCAAATGAGTGCTCAAGGCTAATTTATTTTGTGGCAGAGCTGGATGTATTCCATAATAAAAAGCATTGTGCAGAGTTGTTCTCATTGAATGCATATATTCAAGTCAAGACAGTTTGACAGTGTTGCATCTTGCTATGGTCTTTCAAATGGATAATTTACAGTTTGAATGTTGATGGCTTCTAATGTCAGGCCTCTCTTCCTTTCCAGAAGAATATCACCTAATCCGTCTCATGCATTGTGGTCTTTTTTAGTGATAAACCAAAACTATTGATCTGTTGTTTTCTACCAAAGAAAGTCATAACAAATATGGTGCTAGTCTTCTTTATAATGTATAAGTGCAAAATTATAATTCTATCCTGGAAGTTGCTTCCTTGCAAAACTTAAACCTTAAACTATCTTATCAAGAAGCATTATATTTCATTTTATTTTTTTTTTGTGCCTCTTGTTTTATCATGTCTGATTATGATAGTTTAAATTCTTCTGACCTCTGGCTTGTTGTATGTTAACGTGTGAGATTTAAAACAAAATCTCTTTTTTTCCATATAATGGTTATCATTTCAACAAGTGGGTCAGTGTCTCCGTGTAGATGTATGTGGATCTACATTATAGGTACATACTTAATGCATGAGCACCATTTCTTGGTACTGTTTAATTTTAATTTTGTTAGTCTTTCCTCTTCTTCATTGAATTATCATAACTTATCAAAAGACGTGTCTTCGCAAGTGGGGTAGGAAAAACTTCTAACACATTTCCTTTTTTCCTTTCTTGAAATAGGTTGTATAGGCACAATCTGCCCATGCTTCCTCTTTGGAAAGAATGCAGAATTCTTGGGTTCTGGAACTCTTGCAGGGTCTTGCATGACCCACTTTATCTTGTTTGGACTTGTCAATTGTCTCTGTTGTCTCTTTACTGGAGGTATACTGTCAGGATTACCAGGAGCTATGATTGCATGTTATGCTTGTGGGTATCGCAAAGCACTTCGGGCAAAGTATAACCTGCAGGTATGCCAATTTCTTTAGAAAATATATTTGAGAAGTGTCTTTTTGTTTTTCACTTTACAAAGATTACAATTTGATTTTACTGGATCAATTTTTTACTTCAGGCTTTGACTTGTTTTGTGTGAATGACTAAAAGTTGCAAGTCTGCTGAGTCTGAAAGTTATCTTTTTTTTTTGGTGATTTAAGAGGATTATGCATGTTAGGCAATAAGAGTATCACTGATAATAAATGACACGGTAGGACACGTGAAGATAATAAGCTCCTGGCACCTGGAAAGCACTGATGCTTAAAAATGCTGTCTTTGCAGTTACACTCCACCTGAGATCTGCAATGCTTTGTTCATAATGAGCGAATAACAAGTGTCCCTACTAACTTCTAAGTTGGTCCTTGCATTTGTTTATCTAAATTAGTCCTGATGGAATTATTAAATATAAGTTTAGTTATTTCTTCAAAGGAATGTTGATTGGTACCCCCTCCCATGCCCTCTAAACACAGAAAGAGAAAAAAAAAAAGAAATAAGTGAAGGAAAAGGAAGGAAGAATATTGTAGTCCTTGTGTTTGTAGACATTCATTGTCATACTCGAGAACCTTCAATGATTTTATTGGCAGTGCTGTGAGCAAAACTTCAAAAAGAAAGAGCTGTTATTATTGCTACAAAAGGAACTTCTAAGACCCAGCATACTTGCATTTTCAGTTCTTTCATAACTAGTATGCCAAAACAAGATATATATACTCTAAACTTAGAAAGTTATGAAATTAAGCCATAATCACTGCATTGACTTGTTTAAGGGAATTTCTTACTCTTAAAAATCTACGGATACTATATCAAGTCTGTACGTTATGATAATTTAACTGGAATAGTAAGATTACAAAATCTAAAGATCCTCTGCACCTGTATTACCGTGAGTCTATACAAGCCACTGTAGGCAAATAGTAGCATTTCCATGTTCTGCAGACATTTTATATATAGCCTAAGGAGGCCATAACACGTCTTCAAATGTTGCAACTGATCTTGTGCTAGTTTGCTAGACAACAATCTAATCATAAGAATTTGCTTGCTGATCTGTCTACCAAAGAAAAAGACTAACCAACATATGTCACAAAGTGGCAGCATTTTGGCATGTCAAACTCTTTGTAAACCAATACTGCAAGCTGATGAGATAGAAATGTTAGCCTCGAAGAAAAGAGTAGTCAAGAAGTTATCTTCTTCTCTTTAGATTTAGAAATTTAATGTGTTCCAGCATAATCTTTAAAATTCTATTTTTATAATCTATCTTGCAGGAATCTTGATTTCTAATTTGTTCCTATTATCAAGTTACAGTCCCATCACATGTCTAAGGCTATCATGGATGTCGTCCTACAGCATTAGTCTCAATTGTTTTTAACATGTCTATCTCTGATATGGCTAATGTTTTTTCTTTTGAGATATTCCACTAACATATTACTCTGTCATTCAAGACACTTACTGTAAAGAAATTAACCTAATCAAACCTATTTGGAGATATTCCTTCATGTCTTTTTTCTTTTCCCATCTTTTCCAGGAAGCACCATGTGGTGATTTAACCACTCATTTATTCTGCCACTTGTGCGCCATTTGTCAAGAATACAGGGAGATCCGGGAGAGGTCAGATGGCTCTACTCCTGTTCTTAAATTCCCTCCTGTGACCGCTCCCCCTGTCCAGACCATGGAGTTGGATCCACAGGATTAATCTGCAACTGCGGAACGTCTACTCGCTGTTGCTACTTCCGATTCCTAGTATACTGCTCGGCATGTTCATGCAACGTGGCTCGTATCTGTCAAAGTTTCAAAATTTTCCAGTAAAAGAGTACTTTTGAGTCTTGGAACCGCACCACTCTTCAGCTTGTGCGCATGGGTCTAATAGCTTCGCTTTTGACCTGGGAAAATTTGTGCAAAACATTGTGAGATACCATAAACTGTGTGAATGATTTGTGTTTTGACATTGTGTATAACATTTTCAAAAAACCAGTAAAAGATCCATGGATCATATAAATGATTTGTGATTTAGAGACCACATAAAAAAAGAAGAAGCTAAAACAAAGAAAAATCAAAAAGCCAGAACTGCAGGAATTATGTGCGCACACTTTGTTTTGTGTATCTGCATATGATGCCATCAACTTTGTGCAGGCAAGATCCTAAGAGTTGAGCGGCCTTTCAGAAACGTTGCTTTTTTTTTTTGTTTACTACAGGGTAACTAAATAGTGCTATTTTATAGCCTGTGATATGTGTGCATCTTGATTCAGTATCTACAGGTTTTGCCTCATCTGTTGTTCAGACTTTAAGCACTACTTGTCTTAACGTATGATCTGCTGACTCTTGCTGACTCTTGGATGGTGACGAGTGGCTTGCCAATGTCGACTAATGGGTACTTCAGGTGCAACATATTTGCGCTGGTAGAAGATGGAGAGCATTGGTTTTCTTGTATATCATTTTGCTCAGCAGGTCGTTTAGATTCAAAGGTTTCAAATAGTACATTGCAGCAGGGATATGTTTTTTCTACTAAAAAAGAATCTTTTTTTTTGCCATCGTATGTTCAGAAACTTCCCTTCCAGTAACAAATTTCAGTTTCTAGACTGCAAGCATGGTCATATGTAGCAAGCTTGTCTTGGTGGTATTGTTGCCTCAGAAATACAATTATTCCTGAGGATCTTCAGTGCATCTTAAGGTTAATATAGGAACTAGACATGCATACTTGTGGCTATCTGTCATAGTTTTGATTTTACATTTTACTGGAAAGTTACATGAATGGTGCGCAATTTTTTTTCTTGGCTGAATTGTTCTTCTTAACATACTAAAGAAGTTCCTCACTAACTTAAATTTAGTGAATTATGCACAACTTATTCAAGAAATAAATCATGAACTATAAAGCCTATTTAATGTTGTTGGCAGTATTGTTTATTGATATGTTTATTTATCATTTCGTGACATGACCCCTTTCTAAACTTTTGGTGAATCCTCCATATTTTTTTTTAATTTTGACAATACACTGATAACCAAATTGTTTTTGAAAGCCAAACTTGTGTTAAAGCTTCGAACGTTGATTTAATGAACAGCCATCATAGTTCATAATGTTGTAACAGTTTTGGAAAATGATTACTATAACAGTTTCGGGGGCATCTCTATTTCATTAAATTCTAATAGTAAACTTTGTGAGAGTTCTTTGTACAAGACTAACTTCTCATCTCTAGTCGTCCATCCCATTTGATCTGTGAAACAACGAAAATTTAGTCCCCGTTTATGACAACATATGTCAAAGTCCACAGCCATCTTTAAATACAAAATGCATCATGTTTTGCCTATTTTGAGTGCAGTCAAAATTTAGCCTGGCTGCTGCCGGTATCTGAGCACTATTTAAATATTCCAAAACTGGCCCTACACCTCTTCACTAATTCTTATAGGCAAATCATGGTATGTTGTACCAGTTTGTATCGAGTATACCATATCGGTACAGATGGGTGCCGATATCAGTACGCCAATATCGATATGTCTGGCATACCGCATACCGTATCATGCCGATACTCGATACGTTTATCTAGTGCAGCACCGGTACGGAGTCTGATACCGGTACGGCAAACTTTGGGGCAAACCATCCAGTCCAATATTTTGAATCTCTGTGTAGAATTTCCAGACGAAGAGACATTACATGCCATGATTGAAGATCAGAGGTGAAGTCAAATGGTCTAAAATTGCATGTCCTTTTATAGATTACTCTTGTTTTAGATAAGTCATGTCAAACTTTAACATTGAAAGAAGCCATTTTACCACCCTTCCAAGCAAAATAGCTTTATCCATTAGCTACTTCAGTTAGGCCAGTGCAATGAACCAGAGCCGTTAAGTTACCCAAACTATTGCTTAACAAGCCTTCTTAGTGTTGGTGTACCGAGACTCGTAATCGTTCATTCTTTGCCTTGGATAATAATTAGTCCTTTCATTTCTGCCCTTTTTATCATGCTACCGTAAAACTGCTTCTATGGAAAGCTCCATGATGGACAAATACAACCGTATTAATGGTCCTTCTTCCTGGAGTAGGAGAGACGAGAATTGCTAGGTTATGCAGATACGCTTTGATCTTGTGAAATGCTTTCTGACTCTCATCATTCCAGACTATTGGCACATTCTTTCTTAGAAGCTTAAAGATTGATTGGCTCACAGATGAATGTCTATGAATTGATTCTTTCCAAGAAGCCTCTCATCTCTTTCTAGTATGTGGTGATGGCATGTCCTTGATTGCCTTTACCTTTGCCACATCAACTTCGTTACCTTGATTTGATGACAATAAACTCTAATAAGTTTCCCGAGGAGGTGCTAAAAAATGCATTTTGCTAGGTTGTGCCGAAGCTTATTGTCATGCCCCGAACCCATCATCCGGGTCGACCAAGCGACATGGCCACATAATCTCTAAAGCGAAGCCCTAGAGATCGTGTAAGGCCTAAGATGAACAACATTCACATAAAATAAATATTATATCAATATTCGAAAAGCTCATACAAATAACATGTACATAAACTCTCATTATCATATTATCAAAGAAGCGCGCGCGTGCGCGCGCGCGCACACACACATATATATATATATATACATATATATATATATGTATACATATATATATATGTATACATATATATATATATATCAAATTTAACTACTTGTTCAACAACAGTTTCTTATGTCATGTCATCCATTTCTCATTAACTTGATTTTCAGATTTCATAGCAATATTTTTTTGGCTTTAGACTAACCAAGGTCACGACCCAGTCCAAGACTATTAAACAAAATCTCATGTATAAGCCTATGGAGGCTATCCCACACATAAGCTCGTACAGGCTATTTCATGACAAGGTTAGTCAAAATAATATCTTATCCGTTTGATTTACAAGATACTCTTGTCAAATTAATTTTTACTTGCACAGTGCATTTCTCTCAAATTCAAGGTATTATTGTTCACATATTCGTGTTTTCAATATCTAATACATACACAACATACAAGTATATTCATACGGAAAATTATATATACTATACTATCATATGCTAAGCCAAATCTATCAATGAAAACTTACGATGCAAATCTGGCAGTACAAATCAATAAACATGTATATATATTTGTATTGGTGACCAAGTACAAGAATTCTTACCTCTACTGAAGATTGACTAAATACAACAATTACTGATCTACTTCATGATCTACGAGCTAAAATACAGAGTACCCCAATCAGAACCTTCTTATACAAATGACTCTCTCTCTACAGAATCAAACTCAATTATCAAAAAAAAAACATAGATTGGGCTAATAACCTTGATTGCCTACCGGCGTCCACCAGGAGTCCATCATTAGGTCCCTTGAATCCCTTCTACCACTCACCTGGGTCAACTCATTAAATAAGAATTAGACCATGGTATAGGCAACACAATAAACATTAGTAATAAAGTCCAGTGTTGCCCGACAAAGACCAAGGTGAGGGCCAACATACTGCGCAACAAGCATGATTCAAGATCTTCTTTTACCAAGGGTCGACCAGAGGTCCATTGAGAAGGGCATAACCCTCCTCAGGGGCTCATAATACCATGTAGAGAGAGAGACAAGGAGAGGAAAAAAAAAATAAATAAAGAAAGAGGAAAGAAAGAGAAAGATGAGAGGGCAAGAAGAGAGAGGTTCTCTCCTTCTTTTTCTAAAATAGGGGAGAGCCCTTCTCTCCATTTCCTCTTCAATCAAATCCAGAAGAAGCCATGGTGGCCAACCTCGACAATGGCAGCCACATCATTGCCGGCGACGGTGGCTAGCCGGTGCAATTTTGCTTTGATTTGTGATTACTACATAGGTTAAGCTTATTTAGATGGATAAATTTAGTTTGTCTTGGTTAAAGTTATTTTTGGTGTGTTGACCGGGCAAAATTAGCCTTGAGAAAAAGGTCTTGCTGGGGAGGGTAGATGGATAGCACGTTGATATTAAATAATTACTTAATCCCAAAACCTGTCTAGGGTTAGCAATCAGGCTCACGGTTTACATTTATCTTAATCAACCTCGACCCCTACAGGGGCAATCATGTAAATACAGCGCTATATTAGAATTTGCTGCATAACTTGAAAAAAAAAAAACCCTACCTTTTCCTTTACGGCCGCCACCGAGACCCAGGGTTCTCGCCTCTCGCTTCCGCTCCCCTCGCCGTCCGCCGCCGCCGCCTTGTCACCGGAGCAGCCATGGTGGTCGCGAAGAAGACGGTATCCTCTTCGATCGTTTCGGTTTCCATTTATTTTAGAAGTCCCCTTCTTCCTCAGACCCTCTAACTCTAAATTCCCTTTCTTTCCTGCGTTGGTTTTCGTTATTTTTTTGCGGACATCTTGATTATTTTCTCGCTCCATTTTTTTGGTTTTTTGTGATGCAGAAGAAGAGCCAGGAGAGCATAAACAATAGGCTCGCTCTCGTGGTGAAGAGCGGGAAGTATACCCTGGGGTACAAGACTGTCCTCAGATCCCTTCGGAATAACAGAGGTATAGTAATCGCTGTTTCCATCCCCTCTTTTCTTGATCCATTGGTCTTAAACCCTAGGTATCGATCACTACTTCCGTATTCAAATGTCTCTCGGAAATCGTTCTCTGCTACACCGCATTTAATTCTAGCTTTGGCTTCGTGTTGGACTAAAATCCTAGTACAATGTGTTGGTATGCTGGATTTGTGGGTTTGGGACTAGAGTTTGGCTCTTTGGCTTTTGACTCATGCCTCAGAGATGAATGCAGCTCCCTAGATGGATTTCGTTCTTCTGACCCCTCAGAATTCATCTAGACTTGTCTTTACCCTGAATCTAGGTGAATACGTGAAGGGTGAGTACAGCAATTGCAATGAGCTTAAGTGGACAGTTTTCGTTCTGTAGCACCATTGTGAACTGTGCGTATAGTGATCAACTTGACCTAGAGGCATATATGGATTATTTATGTATTTGTTTCAGGCTGTAGTATTAACTAACGAAAACTAGACTGTGACTTAGGCCCTATAATGTCTGTTTCAAATCTCTAACAAAATTTTCTGGATGTTCTCTGTCACCTTTCCATAGTTCAATTTAGTGGGGTTCCTTTTCTAGCTTGTCAACCAGCACATTAGATTTCATTTTACATTGAACCATGATATTAATGTTTGATATCTTTATTTATTAAATAGAGAACTTTACTATCTTAGCTCCTTTTGGCATGTGATGTGGCTGGATTAAGATGTGTCCTGTGTGATGATGAGGATTGTTGAGATAATAGTGTTTGTTTTGAAAAGCAGAACAAATGATATGAATACATTGCTGTGTTGGAGGTAAGAGCATGAGAAGGGAGATTGGCCGTCTGAATATTGAATCATATATGTGCCAACTGTGTATTTTGGATCATACTAATGTTTAATGAGAAGCCAGGTAAATGTGGTTCTTTATGATGAATTGTGGAATTATATCGCATAAATATGACATGAAATAACTCAGATGAGATTTTTCTTTTTTTGTTATTTTTAGCTTACAAGATAGCGCTTTAATTTTACAGATTTCACCTTGATATTTTTTTTTTGTCATTAATCGATTTTCTTAATCTGCCTCAGTGGCAAACGAAGCTAATAGCCTTACTGAAGGAAGTTGGTCTATTTTATCTATTTCTGGTTAAAACTACATTGATGATTTTTCCAATAACACCTGGGCTTTATATGTACATTGAAATTAATTCGTTGCATGTGTATGATTTTTATATGGAATCAATTGGATCGCTAAAAAACTATGTGACTGGAAAATTACATTATTTTGTCCTTTTCTGAACTTAGAGTTTTGACTTTTTGAGCCTTGATTTTTTTTATTCCTTAAGTATAGAAACTTAACCCATGATAATTAATTCTACCTCATGAATTGGTGTTCCTGTTTCTAACGAACTTTGCTTTAATTTGCAGTCTAGTTTGTTGATTAAATATTGCTTTTATATGCATCAGTGGTTTACTGACATCTCATCATTTGGTCACAATTATATATCTCTAGGGAAGTTAGTGATCATCTCAAACAACTGCCCTCCTCTTGAGAAGTCTGCAATTGAGTACTATGCAATGTTGGCCAAGGTTGGAGTCCATCATTTTAATGGGAGTAAGTTATCTGTCCCCCTCCTAAGATTTCTTTTTCATGGTATTTCATTGATTTGTTAATTATTATTAACAACAGTGGCATGTTTGCCTACATTCTTTCTTCCATCTTCTTCTTTCTGTCAAACTTGGCGGTGTCTTTTAATCATGTTTTTTGGGCTTTGTTTTTTTTGAAAAAAATTAATGGCTTCCCTGCAAATATGGTATCTTGCTTGTTTGTTTCTCCATTTCAACATTCGACTCCATCAAAAATTTGTAGTCATTTACTACAATACCAGTATTGAGCATGTGCAAGGTGCATGAAATAAGTATGGATGACATATGTGTAAGATGTGCATGAGAAAATTGGACATGTAAGATGTGCATACGAAAGTGTGGATAGTTCTGATTTCTATCTGATTAAACTATTTTTAACATTTAATTATCTTGACTATGCATTCATAAGAATCGCATGTCTTGTATTTCTATTCTAGACAAAGAACAAAATCTTAATTAAAATGTTTCTTTTTTTTGTTTGGTAGTTGGATGTGTATTAATTGAATATAGGCAAAGACTTCTACTACTTTTGGAAGTCTAATAAAAATAAAAAGTTCTAAACCAAAGGTTTGAGGAGTCTGTTTATATCAAAAGTCCTGACCCAATCAAATTATCATTATCTGCAATATGAGAGGACTAATCCTATGATGCACCTCTAACATATGTTCAACAATGTCTTCTTTACTGTTTCTTGTCTTGGCAATGGTTTTCTTTCTCATGTGATGTCATCGACGTATCTTGAATGTATGATGGTCGGTCACTCCAGACTCATACATAGGATAGATTTTAGGTTCCTTCTTGAATGTATGATGGACACATTACTTTCCAGCTACATTTTATTGAAATGTTGTTGTTGCATGGCATCTAGCTAAAACTCATTGAAGTACTAATACGTGTATGTCCAATTTGCCAGCTCATTGAGCTGGGGCCTGGCTTTGGTATCTCCTTGTTTGCTTGTAATGAAGAAGATGATCTTTTAACCTTTTGCTTAAGATGATAAATGACTGTTGGAAAGCAGGTCTGCATCTTTTTTCTTTTCTTTTTTTTTTCAAAGAAATACTTTTTTGTTTGTTGTGAAAAACACCGCTTTCTGGGGTTTGAACCTGGAACCTCTTCCCTAGTACACAAGGAGGGCTGTGCCTGCCAAGGAAAGGGCCCAAGCAATGTTGGCCTATGCTGATCAGCCTGCATTTGGTTCTGGAATAAGATAATGGGAATAGCAAAAGTTATGCCTATGAGAATACTTGCGCCACCAGTTATTCTAGATTTTGTTTTGCTACAGTTTTTATAGGAACTTGTAGAATGAAGATGTTTTTGGTCGGTGGTATAAACGTTGCTTTTATGCCAATGAATAGATTGTGACAGCTTTCCTATGGAATTGTTATGCCTGTCATAAGCAAGTTTACCAGCTTAATTATTCTTGACTCATGGCTGTTTTCCTAAGACTCTTTGGCAGGCATTAGGCTTACCCCAAGCCTTATACCTGCTATGTGTCCAAACCAGACTTTGCCTAATAGTTTCATATGCACAACGTACAGCTGATGCCTAGAATGGAGAGCACCTGCAACATGACAAATCTGTTATATTCTGCTAATCTGACTTGTGCTGGTCTCCCTCCTGGTGGTGGTGGGGGAAAAGGCACCCTTTGTTAGTGTTGTGTCATTTGGATCTGTGCATATCATATGAGTGGAGGAACTATTGTACTGGGATTTAGACAGCACCTAATATAGCTATACATGCTTTGATATTCTTTTGCATGCTAGTTTCTTGTCATCAAAATTCTGAGTGGTTCAAATTCTCTCTATTTACAGATAATGTTGATTTGGGAACAGCTTGTGGCAAATATTTCCGAGTGTGCTGCCTCAGCATTATTGATCCAGGTGTTTTTTAATGATCTCTCTCTCTCTCTCGCGCGCCCACGCGCTCGCTCGCTCGCTCGTGTATTAGTTATTGGATGATCTTATTTTTGGTGTTTCAGGTGATTCTGATATTATCAAGAGCATGCCTGGTGATCAGTGAGAATGACCATTTCTTTTGGTTGGCCATTCAAAATGTTCTTCTTATGGGGGGGTCTGATTGGTTAGGGGTTTCTTGTTAATTTTTTTTCCTGTTAGCTCTGCTAAATTCTGGCAAGAGAGGTAGCTGTTGGGCAGATATCTAGCTTGAATATATAGATTTTGAATTCTCTTTTTTAATTATTACATTTGACACATAAATTTCTTTTCAATTGATTATCTAGCTTCACTATCTCATTTTCTTTTTCTATAATGTTTTTGTTGCTTAACTTAAAAGATCGCTACAAACAATATGAGACTCCTGTAACTTCTTCTGAAAACATTTTGAGGTCTTGTGGGTGCTTATTAGCCATGGCCACTGATGTGATTGTAACCTCGAACACTGAGGATTGAGAATATATTTTTTCACTGCTCTTTCTCACTTTCTGGTTTGTGCGAAACAGATGTGTTTTCCTGCTGATAGATGCTCAGGTTTTTTCGAGGTTCTCATAAACATGGGATCTTTTGATACTTCAAAAGTTCTTGCAACCTGATGACTTAATCAGGTTATTAAGGTTCAATAATCAGATATACTTGGTCCTCTTCTCGTGTCTCAGTTTGGCTGCTCAATAAACCGATTCAAGAGATTAACTCAATTGATGAAATGTTTGAATTTAAACAGTGTTTGGTCATGATGGATTCTCAAATCATAGCCTTGGTGTCTCAAAGACCACCATCTAAAGTCGAGCCTCAGAAAATTCTGGATTCATTATTCCACTGCTCTCCTGATATGTTTCGTTCTCTAAACAACAGAGGGGTAAGGTGACCTCGGTGCCAAACTAGAAATCTAGTTAAAGCATTTTTACATAAAATTGAATGTATTAAATTGGTTAGGTGATCATACTAACCATTAACATTTGTATTTACAAGCAAGCTGGCTATATTGGGTTCAAATTTTCAATTCCATGTCCAGCTGAGCCTTGGTTAGGTTATGGTTATTTAAGTTCGACCAGAATATGGGATCACGAATTGCTTCACGGATGTATGTCTGATCGACCAAATTGATGAAAACATTTTGGTTAAGAAGAGCTCAAATCCTCTCCAATTATGACTGAACAGGAAGACCGAGTCCGATTGGTAAGACAATTTCTGCTAGGGTGCACCTTGTAGATAAACGGTCAGTGATTTAACTAGGACGAAGCTGCCCATAAAGCAGCGAGCTCCAAAATACACCCCTAGAATTATATTACCACACCAACTTTCCTCATGACTCCATTGCTCTGAACGACTTCTGTTTAGAGTAACTTCCAGTCAATCACCGCTTTGTTTATTCTAGGCCCTTCTTTCTCAATTATGAAAGGAGTTTTCCAATGATTCAATTCATCTTTTTTTCTTCAACTTATCACTTGGATTGTATAATCGAAGTATGAATCCGATTCACCATTTCGACTCGGATATCATGTGCATTTGAGAGTCTCTCTCTTGGAGTTTGCCAAATGATTCTCTTTCCAAAGTAGTAAAATATCCAGCTTAAAGCTCTACCACTTGATGAAAGTCTGAACCAGCTTCTGTAGGGCAGTTTTGAAGCATTTGAGAGCCTAATAACTGTGACAAGCCAAATCCCATGGACCATTCAGACGCAGAATTCCAACAATTATGATACAGCAGCCTTGCCTTGCGACCTAAATCACCCACCTTTTTATTTTGGTAATAAATCACCCACTTTAAGAATGCCCTCACTTCACATGCTGAATTATGCAACTCTTTAAGATAAACATTTAGTAGATCATCACCAAGAAAACTTTATATAACCACAAAATATGCAAAACCCATTAAATAGAGAGTGAAAGATTGACAAGCCACATTTCTTCTCCTCAGTAATGCTGGGATTGGGACTCACAAACCTAGAAATGGAACACTGCCAGACAAGGCCACTACATGACTAGTAGACACTTCAATCTAGAGCTATCTTAGGCACAGAGATAAAGAAATTATTAACTAAACCTAAAATAATACAACATCAGTAATGTCAACCCTAGATCATTGACATTATGTAAACCTTATTAAGACCTTACATATCTAGATGGCAACCGTCCGAGGCTTCACTCCAATTTTCTTCCAAGAAACATTAGGCATTATTTGTGCTTTATCAACACGGTCCTTGAACTTGATGGCAAAGTTGAGCAATGAATCCAAAAGTGAATCAGAAAGCAAGTGTGGTCTAAGGCCCAACTCAATTAGTTTGGTGTGTTTGGCATTGTAGTAGTGCTCTTCTGCCTCTACCCGTGGATTTGGCACAGAGATGGTTTGCACGTCCAAGCCAAACTTCTTGCCAGCTTTGGTGACCAGGCCGGCAAGGTCGTTGACAGAGAACTGTTCTGTGAACTGGTTAAATACCCGAAACTCACCTGGCTTGGCTGGATTAGCAATGGCTAGCTCAACACACTGCACTGTGTCTCTAATATCTAGGTATCCTCGTGTCTGCAGAGAGAAAAATAATTGAGAATGATGATTTAATACTAAACATATAATAAGACATGCATAGAGTTGATAAAATGATTCCTTTTTTAAAGATAATGGCAGCAAATCATGTTTTGTGACAATCTTTAGAACTTACACAGCATATTCTTGGGCTGCTTGTACAGCTATCCATTTATTAGTTTACATTTTAATTTATACACCAGAGAAACATGCATGTCTGATTGTGTGTGTGTGTGATGCAAGAGAAATGATGTGGCTAAACAAATCAATTAAACTATTAATTTATGAATGACAGTTAGAAACCCAATTAAGACAAAATAAACTGTACTTGATTTTATTCTACTCTGGATCATAAATCAAGGATATTCTGATTCAAAATATTAGGAAATATAGTCATACTGCACTAGTGCATGCAGTGCGGCGCTGGTATGATGATGGTGGTAAGCGACTGTAGTATGGTCTAGAGAGATCTTACCTGACCACCTTTGCCATATACTGTAAGTGGGTGCCCAACAGCAGCCTGAACACAAAACCTATTTAGAGCTGTCCCAAACACCCCATCATAATCAAATCTGTTACAGAGCTCCTCATGCATCTCAGTTTCATCTGTCCTGACACCATAAACCACCCCTTGGTTTAAATCTGTGGCTCTTATTCCCCAAGCCTTGCATGTAAATGCAATGTTATTCGAATCATGCACCTTGCTCAGATGGTAGAAAGAGCTGGCCTGCTTTGGATAAGGCAATGTATCGGTTCTTCCATTGTGGGTGATTGTTATGTATCCCTCCTCTATATCAATATTTGGAGTTCCATATTCACCCATTGTCCCAAGCTTTACTAAGTGACACTCTTCTCTAAATTCTTTGATGGCAAAGAGAACATTGAGAGTTCCAATCACATTGTTATGCTGTGTGAATACAGCTCTTGACCGATCAATCATAGAGTAAGGTGCAGACCTCTGCTCACCAAAGTGGACTACAGAATCAGGCTCGAAAGATTTAAAGGCTTCAGAGAGAAATTCAAAGTCACATATATCACCAATATAAAGTTGAATTGTTTTTCCAGAGAGAGATTTCCATCGACGAAGGCGATTTTGGATAGAAGATATTGGGGTAAGGGAGTCGATGCCAAGCTGCTGATCAAACAGGCGGCGGACGAGATTATCAACTATGGACACATCGTACCCTTTATTTGAAAGGTGAAGGGCAGTGGCCCATCCACAATAACCATCACCACCAATGACCATCACCTTTTTGGACTTCGAGGTTGACTCATTCAGAATTTGATGAGATCCAGCTGAGGATTTACTTTCAGTTTCTTGGCTTATCGGGGTAGCCGTAGCAGAAATAACATATTGTTTTTCTGGTCTCTTTCTCTGTGACTTGAGGACTATACGTGGAGATCTGTTGGCCCAAAATGGAACAGAAGTATGCACGATGGCTGAACACTGATTCAGTGGTTTGACGAACATTTTAGTCGCTGGAGAGGGAATTGAGGTACAATGAGTTGAGAACAAATGTGCCATCGCGATGTCTTGTCTTCCCTTGCCAGTCTAGAGTAGATAATTAGCTGCAAAATCTGCAAACACAAGTTGGGTATCAGCAAAAGAAAATAACAATGTATAACAATATACAATAATCTAACAATGTATTATAAATATGACAATATATAATTTAACGACCACAAAATCATTGCCAACAACACTAGTACCTTAGACTTGGTAACTCAAAACACCGCAATAGAATTACAGTTGATCCTCACCGTAACGAAAAGTTTTAAACATGGCTGAAATCTGAATCTATTTAAACTGGCATTCATTGATATTTGGGTGGGTGTTAAGCATATTTTAATTTAGTAGTGGAGGATTAATTCCAACAAAATAATATGCACAAGCATCAACATAACTAATACTCCTCATCTAAATTCCAACCTCACAATTGGGTCTTATGCAAGCGTTAATCGACAAAATAGGAAGCTGCCTTCCAAGGTTTTAAGGATGGAGGTGTCCTAGTTTCGCCATAGAAGGGTATGCCCCGTTGTGTCTCCATAGAAGGGTACACCTTGTTGTGGGCACCCTTCATTTCTCCCCTTCTTTCCTTTCTTCCTTTTCTCTTTCTTTGTTTTTTTTCCTTCTTTCTTTCCCTTCTTCCTTATTTCCTTCATTTCTTTCTTTTACTTCTGCCTTCCTTCCTTCCTTTTTTTCCTTTTTTTCCTTTTTCTTCCGTTTTTTTCCCTTCTTCCTTCTATCCTTCATTTCTTTACTTTCTTCTCCCTTGTTGACCCAAAAGGTTTAATTTTAATGATACACAATATTTGAATAAAAAGTTCACTAAGCATGTCTCACAAGAAGCCAGGATAACTTCAATTCAAAATACTTAAAGTGGAAAGGATGTAAATCAAGTTTATGAAGTTTAGTGTAAGAGGAATCGACCCTAAGATACTAGGAGCCAACCCTTGAATGTCCATAGACTTAAACAAAAGGTTTCAATTTTGGATGGATTCAAGAGTCGACCCAGAAGTACACAAATCGACCCTAGCACAATGAAGAAGACAAGCACACTTTCACCAGTCGACCCCTGGACCAACCGAGTTCACCCTAGAACAGCCTCAGGCAAAAGAAAGGAGTGAAAAAGCAGTGAGAACTAACCAATATATGAGTCAACCCCTGGAAAGCATAAGTCGACCCCAAAACTAGATAAATCAACCCCACAATAGCTAGAGGCGAAAGACAAAACGCAACAAAAATGAGTGCTTTCTCAAGCCAACCCTTAAAAAAGAAGAGTCGACTCTTGAAGAAGCCGAGTCGACCCCTCTGCATCTGACAACAGTAATGGCTAGTTTTTTTGTGAAAACAGAATGGTTATATTCACTGCCAACAGCAACGCTAGAAACAATCTTCCAATGGATTTTCAAATATAAATGCATTGGAACACCTACAAAAAAGAAGAGAAAGTGGAACAAGCAAAAAAAGTGGAGTATTAAGTGAGAGCTTTAAAGATTACATCCACCACACTTTAAGAAAATTAACTGCAGAGCTCCTAAATCCACATCAAGCTCACAAAATGCTTCCTCGCGCTTCAATGATTAATTTTCCGCTCTTCAAGGAGTTGTTCTTCTTGTAAATTTTTTGTGTTAATTGGAACAAGTTTCAAGGGTTGAAACTTGGAAAAAATAGTGTTGTATTGATATCAAGCCTAGGAAAGCTTTGATAGGAGTGGCTGTGGTTGATTACCATAGAAAATTAATTTGGTTAATTGTGAGCATGTGTAGAACAAACAATCTGTAATCTTTGAATAGATTATAGTGGAATTTCCAAGAAGGATGTCTTAGAGAGTGGACATAGGTACTGAGTTTGGCATCGAACCACTATAAAATAATGTGTGCCTTTGTTTCCTATGCTTTACATTTTACATTCCTCATATACTTGCATTCTCATTTCACATGCACATTAAAAACCAAAATTTTTAATTGCACATACTTGTTAAAAAAATTTATAACCTAATTCACCCCCCTCCCCCCCCCCCTTGTGTTACATAGCTGGGCAACATTCCTTCCTTTATTTCTTTTATCTTCTTCTTTCTTTTCTTCCCTCTTTCCTTCCTTTCTTTCTTTTTCTTCTTCCTTTCTTTCTTTCCTTCTTCTTCTCTTCCTTTCATTCCTCTATCTTCTTCTTTCCTTTCTTTCTTTCATCTATATTCTTCTTTCCCCATGTGGATGGGTTTCGGAGTCCCTCCCATGCCCTGGTTACATTTTATCATAGGAAAGGGGACGAGATGGCTGGAACGTTCCCCACCCTGCCAAAACTTAAAACCTTGGTGCCTTCAACTTGTTACTAATTAGCTCTCATGAACCGATAATAGTTAAGGATGTTGGAATTTTTTGTTTCAAATAGAGCTCAAAGTATCTATTCCAAATCATCGACTGAACAGAAATTTTATTTCAAATTGTGCTTCAGAAGCGCTATTCTAAATCCAGACAATGCTACTGTTACACCATAAAAAATTAAATGAAAATATTTTCAACTGAATTCATCTCCTAGCCAAATAGTTCCTAGGCACTCATCTAGCCACTACAAGTAATAAACAGAGACATCAGATCCAATACTCAAAGATCCAAACAGCTGACAGATTGGGATCCTAAACAAAACCCATATTAGAAAAAGAAGTTGGAAAGTTAAATCCCATTTGTTTATACATATCATGATGCCATCCACGTAATGAACTAACTATCAAGCATATCCTTATATTAATTGCATAGGAACATTAGCAATTTTTGAGGATAAATATACCATCTACATAATAATTTTGCATCATTCCCATTCTACTTTCCTCCCTTTCACCTGCACAATAACTTCAATCAGAGCCAGCCATGGTGGTGTCTCTCTTCATACTCGCATTAGGGCCCATATTGCCAGATCCTCGTAAGATGCCTACCTTAGCAACACCTCCTTGGATCAACCCAGAATTTTCTTGCTTTGATTTTCCTAAATCGAAAATTTGCACCAGTAAACTTAAGTATTGAACCAAACTCACTTTGTGTGTAGGAAGTTTCTGGGGTCAATAATGGACCCCAAACCATAGCAGGACAAGAAAAGATTAAACAGACCCCTTACCCAATCTATCCCATTATACATCCTCACTTGCAAAACCATAAGAGCCCACTTCATCATGTCATAACCTCTGCTAGCAAAACAACCTTTTAGGTCTACAAGAAGAGAAGGCCAACTATTATCAAGAGTTTGTAAATACTTTATTTGAAAACAAAATTGAAAGAAAGATAAGAGAAACAGTGATTGTATATGTGTGTGTATATATATATATATATATATATATATATATATATATATATATATATATATATATATATATATATCTTAGTCCAACAAAAGCAGGCAACAAAATTTGATTTTGTTTCTCTTATCTCTGTGAATCAGAAAAAAGAGTAAGTAGAAGAGCAAAGCGATGACCTTTTTTCCTCAGGAGAAGCCGCTCGCTTCCGATCTCCACCGAGGGTTCGCTTCAGATCATCGAAAGGAAAGCGTGAAAAAGTGTGAAAAAGTGAGCAGACAAAAGGAACAAGGAAGAGAGTCGAGTGTTTAGAAGGGAATAAAAGAGGGATTTTTGAGATGAGGGGAGGAAGAGGGGAAGAGAAGTTGGTAGGGCTTCCAAGACGGCAGGGCAGGGAAATAAATCGGATATTCTCAAATAGATACTCTTATCCCGACCGAATCTTTCCTCTCTAACTAAAGACTACGTTGCGAATTTTAAATGATAAAATGCCATCAAGGACGGTTTTATTTGCCAATTTCCCCTTTCGGAATCCCAGGCAGCGTCCGGTCTCCATAGCATTCTGTGTTTGACCTGAACGTACATCATCCGGTGAGACCGTACGAATGCATGCGCAGAAACTAAACGACTGTTTAAACTCGTCTTGAACTTAGAACCGAGCTCCATACAACTGCCCAATGGATAGGTCAAAAATTTAAAACCAAATCTAACCCTTTTTAAAACAGATCCGAACTAACCAGCATAACCTATTTAATAAATAAATTTAATTAAATTAAATAAATTAAACAGCTTTAGAATAGGTTAAATGAATCTAAACAGATTGAATATATAATAAATGGGATAATTTATAAACGGATCAATTAACCAACATTAAATGGGTTGAAAAAGGTTGGATAGGTCAAGATTCTAAACTTATGACTCTAAACTTGAATCCGGCCTGTTTACCAATAGGTTTAGTTCGACTAGTTTACAAGTTGAAGTACCAAACTTAAGCTTATTTATCTCAGATCGGCTACAGGTCATGTTGGTGAGTCAAGTCACAAATTACCATCTTTATTTAGTTGTCGAGACATACCAAACAAATAGCCAAAATATAACTTTGTCTTTTATAAATAAAAATAATATTGTTATTGACTTATTACAATACATAATTGACAAATACAGTAAAAAACTTATAATTATTAAATATATATATTGTTGTGGTTCAAATTTGGCCCGACGGGGACCACGCCGGAGGAGTCGGAAGAGCCGCCGATGGTTGAAAGAAGAAGACGGGGGCCACCTCCTGCGCGGCGGCGGCGGACCTGCACAAAGCTTCACCGGTATTTCCGATGAGGGCCCTTCGACGATCAAGTTAGAGTGGGATAAATTTGATCCAACCAAAAAATTCCTTATAAGTTACCTAACCGGGCTATTTATAGTCCCGATGGAGAGGCTCAGGTAGCAGAGGCACTATTCGCCCTCATCATGAGGGGGCGTGGCTCTGAGCCAAATGGCACGCAGAAGGCTGGTTGGTGGCGTGTGGTGTTGTCCGTTCTCGAGAACGGTAAGGTGTTGACAATCACAGCAAGGTATGGCCGGAGTAGTCATGGTGCCGTCCTTTAACTGTCGAGGGCCAGCAATCAAAGCATGGCACGGTAGTGTTGTAATGTACAGCCACGTAGAAGGGCATTGGCGCGCACATGGGTGCGGTTGTTGGTGAGGTCGAGCTCGTTGAGAGATCGCATCATACATTTGCCGAGGTTGGCTAGACGGGTGCTAGGGGTAGCTCGACTTTCCAGGTTCCGAGGTGTGCTCGGTGGAGCGCCCCGAGCTCAAGGGTCGAGGCGCACTACTAAAGTAGGCGCCTTGAGCTTGGTCGGGGCGGGTCAGCGAATATTGGAGGCACCCCGAACTTGGTCGGGGGAGTTGGCGAATATCTGAAGCCGATGGAGCTTTTGGCGAAGTCCGAAGCCGAACTGGTTCTAGGCCGGACTGAGGATTCAACCGGACGGTGTTGGCGTTTATTGGGCCAAAACTGGGCAGCCTTTTAGCTGTGGGCTGGACGATTCATTTCGCCCCCCATCATTTGCCCCCTACTTTCGAGGTCAAGTTGCCCTTCAGCTCGGGCGATGGAAGTAACCGGACCTTTGATCGTCCAGCGCTTCAGTCAAGTGCTCAGGAGGAGGTGTGTACCGAGCTAGATATACCTAGGCATATTTCATAGCTGGGAGCTTGGCGTCGAACTTGGGAGGCTTGAGCCGCCATATTTTCCTAAGTAGAATCTGCCGTGAAAATTTTTCGGTGTTCCATGTGGGCGTTTTTTTTCTGAGGGATTGCTGGAATGGAACGAAGAGGGGTTGACCATTAATACCCCATCCCCCGAAGTATCCCGTCTGGCGGAATGCAAGAGGCCGGCCATTAATGCTCCCTTCTCCGAAGCGTCTCGCCTGATGGAATGCAAGAGGCCAGCCATCAACGTTTCAAGCTCTGGAGCGCCCTCCATAATGATCAACATTTAGTACGGCGATTCGGGAAGATTTGCTGAGGCCGTCGTAAAGCCTGCCACGTGGCGAAGCCCAGCTCGTTTGATCGTTTAGGCTACCCGATCAGAGCCGCTATAGTGGGCTATATAAGGCCTGAAAGGGGGGCCCTAGGATCGTTGCTTGACCCTCCCCCGCTCCTGGTCCTCTTCTTTCAGCTGCCATTGCCGTGGTGTTCGAGTTTCCCTCTAGGCACTCTGGGAGCTTTCTGTCAACCTTGGCATCGGGCATTACTTTTACCTCCCGGCGGTCATTCTCTTTCTTTTCCTGATCACTTTTCCGGTGAGCTTTCCGGTAGGCATTTTATCCCTTCTTTCAGTCGCTCGGAAAGTCTTTCATCTTCTCCCCCTTTTGTAATCTTAAGACCAAGGCAATGGACTCGCCGACGAGGGCATCAATGTTCGATGTAGGTCCATCGCAAGCTTAAGCCTCTTCCGATGTGGGGGAGGTTGAGCTCGAGGTGGGCCCGAGCCCGTATGGAACCGGCTCGCTCATAAGCAACGAGGATCTAGGCTCGGTCCGAGCCCGATTCTTCATTCCTCCGGAGTTCGTCCTCGAGCTCTCGGACCTCAGAGGACGAGTTACCAACCCACCTAGTAGTTGGGTCGGAGTGTACGTAGATATGCTCCGAGCAAGGCTAAGGTTTCCTCTGCACGGATTCGTGGAGGAGCTCTTGACGGCCTATGGCCTGGTGCCTGTGCAACTTGCCCCAAATTCGTGGAGAATAATCATCAGCTTCCTCGCCCTCTGCCTGGCACATGGTCTGTCCCCCTCGGTGAATGTCTTTAAGAGTTGCTTCATATTAAAAGGCAACCCTGTGGACAAAGAGAGATGGTAATTCTTCCCTCGAGGAGGTCACAAGCTGCTTGGGGGCATACCCACTTCCATCCACGGATGAAAGGATAATTTTTTCTTTATTTCCTCCGAGCGGTCATGGGGATTTAATCCGACCTAGAGCTTTCTGCTGGCTTTGGCGAACAATAGGCTTTCGCAGTTGTCGCAGTCCGAGCAGGGGATCTTAGATAGTTTGCTCGGACTGAAAGAAACTTCTCGGCTCCCTGACCTGCTCAACAAGGAGGTTTTAGTGAATCTTGGTCTGAGCCCAGCTCGTCCCGAGGGTAAGAGTAGTTTAGCTTTTTCTTCTTCCTTTTTATGTCGGATTCTGATAAGACCTTTTGTCTTCAGATATTGCAGGGATGATCTTCAATACCGAGATGCTGATGGCTTCGTATAGGAAGAAGAGGACCGCCCCTGAAGGGGTTCTGAGGGGAGGCCGAAGAAAACAAGAGTCGCCCCCGGCCTTAAGACTGAGCGAGGAGAGCTTGAGGTCGCCGCCCCTGCCCGGGTCGAAATCAGCCAGGGCTTTGCAGTAGAGACCGAGGTGCCTCAATCGACGGTTGGAAAGGATCCTTCTGACCAAGTGGCAGTAGCGCCCACCGATCAAGTTCCGAAGGTCAGAGCAATCGCCTAGCCGCTTGGATCGAATCTCGAGCTGGGGAGCAGGCCCAAGACTTTAATTCCCTCTATAGCCCCAATGTGTGCCGAGGCTGCGAGCTCCGAGGTTCCAGCCTTAGCAAGGGTCGAGCCCATGTTCCTCGAGTCCAGTGGGGAGCAATTGCAGCATCAACGTCGTGCACCTGAGGGCGATTCAACCCTCGAGTCCGAGAATGTTGCTCGCGGGCTCATGCGCAGTATCATGCTCCCGCGCGATCGCGCACTGATGGAGGAGAACCTTGGCGACCTCGTCCAACACGTCTACTCGGCGAGCGTGTGGGTGAGTAATGCCGTCCTTCAGCTCCTTATTTATTTTTTTTGTGAATGTTCGGCTTTTGTTGACACTTTATCTTTTTATGCCAGTCTCTTCACGTGGTCGACGTGCTAATGTCCAGCATGTTTGCCGACCGGGAGGAGCTGAGAGTGCTCAGGCCGAGGATGGAGTGTGCCAAGCTCCAGGAGCAGGAGGACAAAGTCTGGGCGGCAACTGCTGCGCAGCGGCAGCAAGAGGCCGAGGAACGAGCGGCGGCCATTGAGCAGTAGCGGCGCGAGGCCGAGGACAAGGCTACAGCTACCGCACAACGGCTTCGGAAGGCCAAGAAGAAAGTGCAGGCTACCGAAGTCCTAATAAAGGACAAGGCTCGCCCAAATCCAAGATATGGAGGCCGAGCATTCCCAAGCTCGCTCCTCTTCTGCAAGCCACATCCCCGAGCTCGAAGCCGCCCTGGTTAGACTTCAGAGCGAAGCGGAGGAATGGGAACTAAAAATCGGGCGGCTCGAGAATCTAGTGGAGTCGTCCGCCTGTGAGGCTATCGAGAAGTTTCGTCAGTCGGAGGAGTACTTCGCTGAACTGGCGGAAGGGGCCGCTACTGCCATGGTTCAAGGCTTCGATAATTGTCGCCTCCAAATCCAGCAATTCTGCCCTGGAGTTGACCTTAACAGCCTTGAGCCAAACCTGGATGGAGCTGCTGAGGCGGACGGGGACGCTGCGGAGGCCAATGCCGAAGTCAGGCCAGAGATCACCTCCAAAGCTGTCGTCGGGATGGAATCAGTAGCTATTCCTGGTGCCAGCATTGGAGGTGAGGCCGCCTCTGATGCTAACGGAGATGATGCTGCCGAGGTCGCGACTAGGATGGAGGCCGCACCTGACGCCAATGTGGAAGTCGTCCACGTCGATTGATTTTTTGTTTTTATTTTTGTAAAGTTGGTCGTTTGGGCCTTTTGTGGTTAACCCAACCTCAAGGTTGGGCACCCTTGTATTTGGCCTTCGGCCTTTGTTATCAATGAAGTTCGTATTTCTCTCAATATATTTTGCCCTGAATCAAGTATTTGAGCTCGTCCCGCTTCATGCTTGGATATCAACATTCGAACTATGTAACTTAGGTCCAGGCCTATCTCACATAGCAGGAGCCACGTTTGGTATTTGCAGAAGTCTTCTGGCTCGGCATATACCTCCGATTCGAAGATAAACCTTACATAGGGCAAGCTTGTAGCTCTTGATCTAATAGTACGGGCCGCTTTAAGCCTTGCCCAGTAGGGCATCGGAGGAGGAAGAAACTGACTGGAGATTAGCTTAAGGATAGAAGCTCACCCAAGGCCCAACGCCAACTCGAGAATATAGGTGAACTCAAGAATAAACATCTATTCGAGAGTAGAAATCCACCCGAGGGCTAATGCCAACTTGAGGTTGGAAATCCGGCCGAGCGATAACGCCAACTCGGGAATAATAATGAGCTCGGGGATAAGCATCTACCCGAGATTTAAACGAACACTGTAGTTGCCCCCTTACTCAGATCAGAGGCATACTTGTAGAATCCTACGAACGGAAGTGTTCTTCCTTGGCTCCCCGTTGATGCCGCAGGGCATCCCGAGCCAAGCTCGAGGGATGTCTTTGTAGATGCCCCCCACTCAGATCAGAGGCATACTTGTGGAATCCTGCGGATGGGGGTGCTCTTCCTCGGCCCCCCGTTGACGCCTACAGGGCATCCCAAGCCGAGCTCGAGGGATGACTTTGTAGATGCCCTCCACTCAGATCAAAAGCGTACTTGTGGAATCCTACGGACGGAGGTGCTCTTCCTTGGCTTTCCGTTGATGCCGCAGGGCATCTCGAGCCGAGCTCAAGGGATGATTTTGTAGATGCCCTCCAGTCAGATCAGAAGTGTACTTGTGGAATCCTGCGGATGGGGGTGCTCTTTCTTGACTCCCCGTTGACACCGTAGGGCATCCCGAGCCAAGCTCGAGGGATGACTTTGTAGATGCCCCCCACTCAGATCAGAGGCGTATTTGTAGAATCCTGCGAACGGGGGTGCTCTTCCTTGGCTCCCCGTTGACGCTGCAGGGCATCCCGAGTCGAGCTCGAGGGATGACTTTGTAAATAGAACCTGAGTTGTGAGGCTCTCGAACTCTCGCTAAGTCCTGTAGGGTGCCCCGAGGTGAGCTCTAGGGGCGACTTTATAGATAGAATCTGCAGTTGCGAGGCCCTCGGGCTCTCACTAAGTCCTGTAAGGCACTTCGAGACGAGCTCTAGGGACGACTTTATAGATAGAACCTGCAATTGAGAGGCCCTCGGGCTCTCACTAAGTCTTGCAGGGCACCCTGAGGTAAGCTCTAAGGGCGACTTTATAGATAGAACCTGCAGTTTGGAGGCCCACAGGCTCTCGCTAAGTCCTGCAGAGCACCCTGAGGTGAGCTCTAGGGGCAACTTTACAAATAGAACCTGCATTTGCGAGGCCCTCGGACTCTCGCCAAGTCCTGTAGGGCACCCTGAGGCAAGCTCTAGGGGCGACTTTATAGATAGAACCTGCAGTTGCGAGGTCCTCGGGCTCTCGCTAAGTCCTGCAGGGCACCCCGAGGCGAGCTCCAGGGGCGACTTTATAGATAGAACCTGTAGTTGCAAGGCCCTCGGGCTCTCGCCAAGTCCTGCAGGGCGCCTCGAGGCGAGCTCCAGGGGCGACTTTACACATAGAACCTACATTTACGAGGCTCTCAGGCTCTCGCTAAGTCCTACAGGGCACCCCGAGGCAAGCTTCAAGGACAACTTTATAGATAGAACCTGCAGTTGCGAGGCCCTCGGGCTCTCGCTAAGTCCTGCGGGGCGCCCCGAGGCAAGCCCTAGGGTCGACTTTATAGATTTATCGGTATATAACTCGTGCCGCCAGGGCATCCAAAGTGCGCCGAGCCCACTAGGGTGCTTCAGAGACACCTTGAGAAAGTTCTGGAGGATAACTTCACTAATTTACACAGTCTGGGGGAAGAAAGCCCTGACTTGAAGGGGTATGGCCCTTTCTTGGGGGAGTAATTTACATCTAGAGTCGCTAGCCCTGGGCCGATGAGAGTGTGGCCTCTTCCCAGCCCCTTGGGGCCAAGGCGGCGTTAACGCATAAGATACATAGACGGCGCGTTGATAGTGCCCATGCCAGGGCGTCCGTCATCAGGCCCATCAGATGGCCCCAAAGTCTGTCCATTGAGCTCCGCTATATCGGTCGATCCACCGACGAGATGGTTCAGGAGGCCTTGGCGGATGATTACTTCGATCTTATCATGGAGCTGGTAATAATCCTCTATGTCGTGATCGTGATCCCTATGGAAGTGGCAGTATTTGCCCAAACGCTTCTGTGACTTGGATGGTCGCATCTTCGGAGGAGATTGGAGATAGCCACAACCCTCAATTTTCATGAGGATCTCGGCCAGGAGAATATGAGAGGAGTGTACTCAAAACTTCGGTGGGAGACATGTCTTCCGGACCTCCGAGGAAACCTGCTCCTCGATCGATAGCGCTCCTCGCGGAGTTCTGCAACCTGATCCCAAAGCATCTAAATTTTTCGCCCTGCTTTCTTGACTTTCCTGTCGCGTCCAGCTATTGATGAAGTTCCGGCTGGATGAAGGGTTTGAATAACCACAGCCAGATCTTTGACTTGCTGGGCGAGCAAATAAAACTGTTCTGGCTGGATCTGAGAAATTTGGTCTGCCGGTACATGCGTTGCAGGGGGTGGACTTTGGAGGGAGCAGTCGGACGCTGATTCCCGGCTGCTCGATGCGTTTGGGGCTCCCTGGCTCATTATCCTCATGGTCATGGCTCAGGCCCTTCCTCTAGCACCAGAAATGTTGTGGTTCAATTTGGCCCGAGGGTGACCACACCGGAGGAGTCGGGGGAGATGCCGGTGGTTGGAAGAAGAAGACGGGGGCCACCTCCTACGCGACGGCGGCGGACCTGCACAAAGCCTCACCGATATTTCCGATGAGGCCCCTCCGACGATCAAGTTAGAGTGGGATAAATTTGGTCCAACCAAAAAGTTTCTTAGAAGTTACCTGACCGGGCTATTTATAGTCCCGGTGGAGAAGCCAGGTGGCAGAGGCACTATTTGCCCTCGTCATGAGGAGACGTGGCTCTGAGCCGAATGGCGCGCAGCTTAGGCTGGTTGGTGGCATGTGGTGCTGTCCGTTCTCGAGAACGGTAAGGTGTTGACAGTCACAACAGGGTATGGCCGGAGTAGTCATGGTGACATCCTTCAACTGTCGAGGGCCAGCAATCGAAGCATAGCATGGTGGTGCTGTAATGTACTGCCACGTAGAAGGGCATTGGCAAGACATGTTTTAATTATTTGCAATCTCATTGTTTTAATTAAAACAACATGCAAGATAAAGATTTTATAACGAAAATCTGTATGCTAAAATTTCAGCAAGCATATAAAAATTTCATATCTAAATTAAATCCTAATCATGCCTATTAATCTTAATCTAAATTCCTTAAACGCGGCTCTGATATCACTATCGGATTACCCCCGCACGCATTGCGACGATCGCAGCGGAAAGACACGTACGGGGTTGTTCATCTCATGAATGTTCTAGGAAACGTAGATTTCAAAAATTTCTAGAATTCTCTAACTCAGATTTATGAAATCTAAAGAAAAGATTAAAATTAAAAGACTAGATTAATTTCAGATCTACTACAATTTCTAATTGTATAGAATTTATAAAGATCTAATGTTTACCTTTGAGCGGGTAGAACTTCACCGCATCTGATGATCGTAGGATTTCTAGTTTCCTTGAAGCCGCACAAGCGTCCGACCTCTATAGGTATCCACACGAGGTACAGATCGCTCCAAGATCTCACCGGGGTGCTAGCTCCCTTGCAGAGATCATCTTTGATGGCTGAATTCCTCTTCTTTAATCAACTCCTTGATTACTTTGAGAGGAAGAAGAAGGAAGACGACGAACGTCGAAGGGGAGGAGGAAGAAGACGGTGGCTCTTCTTCTTTCTTTCTTGCTCACGCCAAAGGGAAGAAAGAGGGAGAGGGTGGCGGCAGCAGAGGGCTTCTCATTTTTTTATGCTTCATGCTAGAGCCCTTTTAAATAGGCATCTCATGCCCATACAAACAAGGAATAATTTTAGAGATCAATCACTCCTTGATTCATCCCTCCAAAATCTGCAACACCCCTTACTTAATTCTATCATAACCCTTACTTAAAAGAGTTTGAAGAGAATCCAAGGGATGTGGTTATACCATGTGGCAATCCGCGTGAACCAGGAGGAGGAGGAGATCCACCCCTCCACTTGGCGTGGAGACCATGAAAGGAAAGGAGGGGCGGACACCCCTCCTTTCTTGGTGCGTGTGAGAAGGAGGAGGGGCGGACGCCCCTCCCTCTTTCCTTCTTTGCTCCTCACGCATGGAGAAAAGGTTCTCTCCCTTCCTTCCATACATGGGTCTCCTAATCCAAGTAGGATTTACATGGTCCCACCTGACCAATTGAATTTTAATCCACTTAGAACCCAATGTGTCCTCCAAATTGATTTATATGAATCCTAATCCAATTAGGACTTGAATTGGACTTCATGAATCAAGTTCCTTATCTAATAAGGAGTTCTAATTAATTAGGCCTTTCCATCCTTATCCAATAAGGTTAAACCTAATTTAATTAGGTCCAATTAAATCAATTAAATTATAATCCAATTGCAATTCCTTCTTCTTTAACTCACTAACTCTTAGCGAGTTAAACCAATTGTCAATCAAATTGACAATCAATTTTAATTTCGATTCCAAATCGTAATCCAACCTTCGGAACGATCAAAATCTCTAATATGTGTGATCTCGTAGGTTCTATTCTGACTGGTAGTGAGATATATTATGATCTCTATCATAATATCATCGAAATTTCTTTCAATGGGTTGAAATGATTTCAACTCTACTCTTAAGGTTCACTGATCACCAAGTGAATGCCTTCAAGTCTCACAATCCACTAGTAACACCTAGCAGCATATAGTGACAACCCAGTAGAACGGAAGGGATGAACCTCTAGGTGCAGTTAGTGTATGATACAGTGCCTCTATCATGGATCCCGACATGATGGAGGTTATGGATAACTCGTCAAACTCCATCGTCTGTCTTATGTTGGATTTATTTGACTCAAATTTGAGATTAGAAAACTCTTTTTCCAGAACTGCCATGGCCAAGGTCTTTCGAACTTAGTCTCATAAATCACATAGGATCTCTCCTAATCTGTCAAGGTTGATAGATCCCATCTAGATGCAGCTCTAATCCGACAGTGAACCTACCACAGCCAATCTGCACCACAAGGATCCTTAGGGCCAATGTTTATGTGCTCGTCAAACTACAGCAATCTCACCGTGATTAGCTGAGGCATCGCAGGTCTAAATACTAGTCATACAACTGCAGCATCAAGTAAGTCACTGACGAGTGGATAGACATCCAAGTGACTTCTTGCTTTGGTCACACTCAGTACCCTTGTTCTCTAACAAACACTTGCACAATCACCCCAGTGTCGCTATACTGTGGACTTAAGACTTGTCCATCAAGAAAAGTGATCTATGCACTAATCTTATCGGATCGATCACCGTCCTTCATGATGATCCTTCAATCAGGAGCAGTTCAGAAATTACCTAATGACACATGTCTTAAATTCTCAACTCTTGAAAATATGTGTTATTATCTCATTAATTCCTAGGACGATTCATGGACACATAATAACATGAATAAAAAGAAGACCTAATTTAATTGATGAATAAAATGATCAAGTATAATTGTTATGTCCTAGAATTAATACAATGCGTCTGCTATATTGGTTTCTAGGGCATACTTCTAATACTCTGTGCTGACTCAAACTTAATCCAATTCTCAATCTACGCCTAAGAAACTCACTGCCCAACTGGTTTGGTTATTGCTGGTAACAAACAGTTGTACTTTGTCAGTTTGAAGCAGCAGAGTCCAAATTATTGATTCTCTGATAACTCCTTATTGTACTTTTCTATCTTTTTATTTTTCTTGTAAGTCTGGCATTATTTGAAGATGATGACATCTACAAGACCGGGAAGCTTGTGGTTTCTTGCCTTTAAAGCAATTTCTCATCTCATAAAAAAAATAATGGAGTTCAGGTTCAGGGTCTGATAACATCTCATAGTTACATTCAAATGATTTTTTAGAGCCGCCTTCATTATGACTTTTGCTTTTACCAGCATTAGAAGTAATAACTTGACAAGATTCAATCATGAGGATCCTTCAGCATCATTATCATCTTTGTCATCTGAACCAGAAAAAATAATCTTTCAAGTGACATTTTTATTCTATATCTTTCTTTTTCTCTTGTTGATTTCAAACTTCTAGCAAGAATATCATCACTTCCTCTACAATGTAATTCTTTAATGTAATTTGTTGCCCAGTAGATGCAGCCCAAGAGGGAGGGGTGAATTGGGCTTTTCAAAACTTTTAATTACTTCTAAATTTTTGAGTTAATTTAGCTAAGTTATATGGATGCACAGTGGAATTTAAACTTAGCAACAGATTAATCTAATCAAGATTAAAACTATTAAGTAGCGGATAAATGATCTCAATAAAAGATTAGTCTAACTTAATACAATGAATCTTGATGCAAATTTATCAAGTGAAACTTCGTTAAACAATTTAAATATACTTGCACCTAAAGAATGTGCAAATAAGAGTTAAGTATAGCGAAGGGATAATCTAAACAGAGGAACTAACTTAATACATTAAGAGTACAGTTCTAATCAAAGTCAGCTAGATGAAGATGAAGCAAGTTAGAACTAGCTAAACGACTTTAACTAGAATTGCAACTGAATGAATATGCAAGTAAGCTAAAGAAGAAACAAAGCATTACAAATATACCAGAAGTATAGTAATTCAGTGCCAACTGCACCTACATCCATCCCCAAGCTCTCTTAGGAATTCCACTATAATCTTCCTGATTGCAGTGTGGTTGTTTTCCGAGTTCACAACCCAACTCGTTATTTTTCCGAGATCACAACTAACCCAAGTTGGTTTTCACAGGCTCACCAACCAAAACCTATACCAATTATTTTTCGGGTTCACAATCAACCCAGTTGATTTTTTCAAAGGCTTACCAACTAAAACCTTTACACCATTTATTTTTCGAGCTCACGAACAATCCAGTTAGTTTGTTCCAAGGCACACCAACCAAAATTTTTTTTCTTGTTGAATCTCTCTGATTCAACAACTTCCAATTTAGGTTTGGAAGAACCTTTACAAGTGCAAGAATTGAAGAAATTAAAGCACACTAGAATTAAGCTCAAGATATAAAACACAAATGAAAAAGAGCAAAACTTTGATTGGTGAAGTGGTTGATCTTTGAAGCTCTTCACCAATTTGTTGAGGTTGAGAATGTGATCTTGAGGCTCTTAGTGTATGCTCTGATTGATCCTAACTTGAATAGCTCACTTCTTGCTTAAATATTTGGCCTTTTTGTGGATTTTGGCGTTATACTCTCTTTTTTAGGGTTCAAGAAAGATTTGATCTTGTGGAGCTCTCTCTATATTGTTTGATGGTGTTTCTATGAATTTATAGTCTTAAGAACATGTGAAAAACTTCTCCTAGCCGTTAGAGAGGAAATAGAGCTGTTGGGAGTGAAAAACTAGCCATTGGAGCCGTAAAAAAGTAATTGTTATGCCTGTCAGTCGCAGTGGAGTCAGCTCCTGCAGAATTGGAGTCAGCTCCAGTAGAGCTGGAGTTGGCTCGAGCTGGAGTCGACTCGAGCACTGTTCCTGAAAAATCATCTTTCAGTCTTGACTGAGAGAGACGGCTCGAGTAAAGTAGGATTTGACTTGAGCTCTATGCCATGGGACTCCAAAATGCCAGAATCGACTCCAAGCTTCCAGGAGTTGACTCAAGAACTGTTCTTTTAAATTTTTCTTAGAATTGCCCCCCCAACTTGAATCCTTTGAACTTGTAACTTGGCCTAATAAAGTGGGGCTTTCTTAAGAACTTTTGAGCCCTTCTTGTATTCTTCCCACTTGCTATGCTCCTAACAAAACAAATTATCTTTCTTCTTGCAATACAAATGATGAGAGCACAAAAGTGCGATCTACACATCACTTAAATTAGTATTATTGCTAACAAAAAAATGATAAATGTGCTGCATTAATATTATATTTTTGTGGGGTGCAGGTGATCGGAAATCAAGCTAAAATGCACATTAGGTTCAAAAATATGCATCACTGCAGGTGACCAGCCAACCGCATGTGTCAACCCCAGTTGCACACTAGAAGGAGGTCAAGTTCAGCCGTCCACTTCATCGCAGCTTCAATCTTCTGTGTGAGCCCAAGCATCTGAGCCGTGTGAAGCCCATCCGCCCGCGTGGAAGAATTGCGAAGCATCCACCGCGTCCGTCATCTCCGCACCCATCTGCGCATCTTCCAGATTCCTCTCAGCGTTGGATCCTCCCAGCGTCCGTTCGCGAGCAACTCCATCCAAGCGCCAGCAGTCCGATCCTCCTGCGACCAGCCGTCCGCATCCAAGATCCACTCTCACGCGATCTTTCTCCCCACCAGCGTGTCATCCTCAACCGTCCGAGAGCTAGCTCCATCTCCGCATTCCGTTTGCGAGCGTCCACTGCTTCCGGATTAGCATCTCATCTACATTTCAGCCATCTGAGATCGCATCCAAGATTCCAGCAAAGATCTCAGCTTCCTTCCGCTTCTCCCGCGTGCAATCTTCTCTGCATATGATTCAGCAGTCATCCGCGAATCTCTCCATCGCGTCCGTTTGCGAATCTCTCGCGTTCAACTCCCAACTCTTCCGTTCGCCAGCATCTCCACGTTTCAGCCCTTCCCAGATCCCGCAGGCGTCCGTGATCCCAGCTCCAAACCTCCATCCGAATCCCAGCAACCATGATCCCGCGATCCACGCCCCAGATCCATCGGGTCCGCTCATCTCCACCGCGTGTGAGAAGGGGATCGATCCCAGCTTGAAATAAACCTCTCGGCTGAGTGAGAAGAGGAGGCGCTCTGCGAGATTCAAAGGAAAAAAAAAATAGAGCCACTCCCATTCGGTAGAAACAGAGGATGAGCCATTAGAAAAGAAAAAAAGAAATAAAGAAGAGATACTCTGTTTCGGGCCAAAGAAAAGAAAAAAAATGGAAGGGGGACTAATTTGTAAAATGAGTGGCTGATTCCTTAGGTGAAGGGTGATGGAGGAACCTTTGATGTATTGCTTTCTTTGAAGTAAATTCTGAACCTTTGCTCTTATTGATTTATATTTTTAATGTGTTATGGGTTCTTGCATAACTATTTTGTAGATAGATTTTTAATGGTTTATGTTTATTGGTACATGGACTGCTTTAGTATTTATTTGTCGTTGATGTAATAGGCACGATGAATGCTTAGAAATAGAGTTCATATGTCCATAAAATATATTTCATATTTTGACCTATTCTACTCTTACATCCTTAATCAAGAATCGCAGGATTTATTCTTGAATGCAATATTATCAAGGGGGATTCCGGATCCCTAACCATTTCTATTTGATTGAACTTTGTTCATTGATCTATTATTCTCTGTTTTTAATTTCTGAAAATCAAAACATCATCTTAATCCACATATTTATTCAACTGAAAATTATATATAAAAATTACGCTAATAATCTATAGATCGTTCCCTGAGGATTCGACCTCGGACTCTCGAGATTTTACTACTTGTGCGATTCTCCTGCACTTGGGAGAACAATTTTATTTTTGCATTAAGTTTTTGGCGCCGTTGCCGGCTAACGGCTGATTTATTAGTATAATTTTTAGATTTAATTAGTACTTTAGTAGTTAGTCTTTTTCTTTCGGAAAAAAAAAAAATCTTTACTGCTGTTTTTTTATTCCCTGCATAGTCTGCATCAAACTCTGATATCAAAGAAATTAACTGTCTGATTGAACTCAAATTTGGTCGTCAGGTGCAGGACCTGTGTTTCTTTCATCTGAACGGTCTGATTGACATTCTGAAACTTTTAAGACTATCCGATTAATACGAAAACTTGCTGCTGTCTGTTTTGAAGTTTCTGCATTTAATTGTTTTAGATTAGAATTTTATTGTTATCATATCTCATTAACCCTTGTTGCTAATTAAAAATTTAAAAAAAAAATATAAATAATTTGCTTGATCACCTATTCAATGAAATTTAATGTCATATCATAAAATATTAAAAAAAAATATCTCTTGATTGTTGCATATAGTATATGGCATCAGCATAAAATACTCTAAGGGCTGAACCCATTTAAAAAGATAAGGTCGGGATTTCATCACTCGTCCTTAGCCCAAAAATCACCCCATTGCATAAATATCCTAAGCTTAACTAAAATCAACTAGACTTTGGCCCCTAAGGACATTCGAGCTCAATAGGATGAAGATCACCGAAAGTTGCACCAATTTCGCTCTGTGGCTTAGTTGATGTCTAGGCAAGCTTTGTCCCTATAAGGGAGACAGTTCATCTGTTCGAGGCAAGTGGATTTTAAGTGGGACCTTTGCGAACGCATCGTGACCCCTCCACTTACCTGGGAGCTTACCTGGTCAACTCGGTTCATTAGATCGGATTGGAGGCTTAGGTGTCCTCTTCAAACCAGTTAGGAGCTGTCTAGAAATTTAAAAAAAATATTAGAAATTGAGGTGTAATGTTTAGTTGCATGTTTGATTGTTAATAGATTTTTGTCTTAGGGTGTAGTTTTAGGGTATCTTTAGTTGGTACTTATATTTATATTTATTTAAAAAAATTAAATTAATTAAATTTTGTATGCTAGGTTGGGATAGGGACGACACGGGTCGATTAAGTCGTACAACTTTAGATCATCCCTTAGGACACACCCTTGAAATTCCTTCGCAGTATCTCACACCTTGTGAGATGACAAATTTTCCTGATGATGTAGGAAGTCACCATGGAGATGAAGGTAGACCCCCAGTTATGACACTTCGACAATACTTACATCCCACTAGGACTAGTCAACCTTCATGCATGATTATTCCTGAAAATGTAGGACACTTTGAAATCAAACCAGGAGTAATTCAATTGCTGCCCAAGTATCATGGGATGGAATCCGAGAACCCTTATCTTCACCTTAAGGATTTTGAGAAAATTAGCATCACATTTAGAGTGCCAAATGTATTTGAAGATGTCCTTAAATTGACCTTGTTTCCTTTTTCCTTAAAGGATAAAGCCAAAACATGGCTGAACTCCTTGAGACCTAGATCGCTAGGAACATGGCATGATATGCAAAGAGAATTCTTGAAAAATTCTTTCCCGCACAAAGGACTAACTTTTTGAAAAGGCACATTAGTAATTTCCAGCAAAAAGACCATGAAACATTTTATGAATGCTGGGAGAGATTTAAAGATTTGCTTCTCTCTTGTCCTCATCATGGGTTTGAAACATGGAGAACCATTAGTTTCTTTTACGAAGGATTGTCTCCACAGTTAAAACAATTTATAGAGACTATGTGCAATGGTCTATTTTGGAAAAGCAACCCGATGAGGCATGGGACTATTTAGACTCTCTCGCAGAGACTGCACAATTATGGGATACAGGGGATAGAGTGAATAAACCTTTGCCTAAGCCTACTAGCATTCCACACGGGGGCCTTTACAACCTTAATACTTAGGATGATATTCAGGCTAAAATGGCAGCCCTTACTAGGAAGGTAGAGGAAATTGAACTTAGAAGGATTGAACCCGTCAGACCGTAGAACATAACAGCGAGTGTTGTAGGATTTGCGAGATGCCTGGCCATCTCATCACTGATTGCCCCACAATACCCGCATTCAAGGAAGTCTTGCACGATCAGGCCAATGTTATGAATACCTATCAAAAATCTTTCAATAATTCTTTTTCGGGTACTTACAACCCTGGATGGAAGAACCATCCAAATTTCAGGTGGAGGAATGACCAACCTCAACAAGTATATAACCCAACTCCTCCACCTCCGCACCCTCATTATGCACATGCACCCCTCAAAAATCCAGTCTCGAACAAACTTTGCAATCTTTCATGCAAGGTCAAGCTAAAATCAATGATGAATTAAGAAATCAACTGACAACACTGACCACTGCTTTAAGTGCTCAAGAGAAGGGTAAGCTACCAGCTCAACCACAACCTAACCCTCAAGTCTACGGCGGTAGCAATGCATCATCTTCAACTTCGCATAAAGAGCAAGCAAAGAGTATAATAACATTGCGAAGTGGAAAGATTATTAACCGACCAGTCCCAGAACAAACACAAGTCATACCGGATTCTGACCCTCCCAAGACAAAAGAAAAGGATAATGAAGAAACTGAAGCACCAACATCTACTGAAAAAATTGAATGTCCTTTTCCTTGCACTATTTCCACAAAGATTAAAGCCCTTGCAAAAGCTTGAACCAAACTCTGAAATTCTTGAGCTTTTTAAGCAAGTAAAATCGATGTACCTCTTCTTGATGCAATAAAACAAGTGCCTTCCTATGCAAAATTTTTAAAAGATTTGTGCACTGTCAAGCGTCGTTTAAATGTCAAGAAGAAGGCATTTCTGGCTGAAAATGTGAGTGCAATTTTACAGGCATAACATTCTTCCTAAATATAAAGATCCAGGTTGCCCAACTATCTCGTGCATCATTGGCAATTTTAGGATTGAGCGAGCATTACTAGATTTAGGAGCGAGTGTGAACTTGTTGCCATATACGGTATGTGAGCAACTCGGTTTGGGTGAGTTGAAGCCAACAAACTGTGACCTTACAATTAGCTGACAGGTCAGTGAAGGTTCCTAGAGGGATTATCGAAGATGTGTTGGTCCAAGTAGACAAGTTCTATTTTTCTGTTGATTTTATCGTACTGGACACACATCCGGCTTCCAATTCACCATCTCAGATTCCGGTCATCTTAGGACGCCCATTTCTTGCAACTTCTAATGCATTGATCAATTGTAGGAATGGTGTCATGAAGCTTTCTTTTGGGAATATGACCTTGGAACTGAACGTCTTTAGTATAGGTAAACAACCCAGTGATCATGGAAGAAAGTAAAGAAGTTGAATGGGTTGAAAACCATTGCGGAAGAATATTTGTTAAAAGAAACATTTACTGAATCGACCGACAATGGTTTAATATAGGTGTTCTAAAGGTACTGCTAATGATGTGGTCCCACCTGGTTTAGATAATTCGGATGTTATGATGGTCAATGGTGGAGACCGCGAATAGAGGAATTTGAACAGTTGCCACCTCGAAAAGCAAAGATAGTACCATCCCATGAACAAACACCTAAGCTCGAGTTGAAACCTTTACCGAAGGAACTCAAGTACGCCTTTCTTGGATCCGATGACACATTTCCTATAATCATCTCATCTGATCTGGATCATGCCCAAGAAAGAAAATTACTTGGTGTTTCTAAAGAATCATAAGGGAGCTTTAGGATGGTCTATTGCCGACTTGAAGGGGATTAGCCCTTTAATTTGCACGCACCGGATATATTTGGAAGACAATGCCAAAACCACAAGGCAAATGCAACGTAGGTTGAATCCTACGATGAGAGATGTGGTTTAAAGCAGAAGTCCTCAGTTGCTTGACGTGGGTATTATCTACCCAATTTCCGATAGCAAGTGGGTGAGTCCTACTCAAGTCGTGCCCAAGAAAGCAGGACTGACGGTAGTAAAAAATGATCAGGGTGAACTAGTTCCAACTCGTGTTCCGACGAGTTGGCGCATGTGTGTTGACTACCGAAAATTGAATTTGGTTACTAGGAAAGATCACTTTCCCCTACCCTTCCTAGACCAAGTTTTGAAAAGAGTTGCAGGACACAGATTCTATTATTTTCTCGATGGCTATTCCGGGTACTACCAAATCGAAATTTCACCTGAGGATCAAGAGAAGACTACCTTCACTTGTCCTTTTGCACATTCGCTTTCCGTCGGATGCCATTCGGGTTGTGTAATGCACCTGCAACATTCCAAAGGTGTATGCTTAGCATTTTTTGAAGAAATGAACGAGAAATTTTTAGAAGTGTTTATGGATGATTTCTCTATTTTTGGCGATTCTTTTGATGATTGTTTATTACATTTACAAGCAGTCTTAGCTCGATGCATGGAAAAGAATTCATACTAAATTGGGAGAAATGCCACTTTATGGTGCCAAAGGGAATTGTCCTAGGACATATTGTTTCATCGAAGGGCAGGAAAGTTGATAGAGCCAAGATTGACTTAATCGCCAAGCTACCTGCACCCAAAATGGTTAGAGATGTTAGATCATTTTTGGGTCACGTAGGATTTTATAGGAGGTTCATCAAGGACTTTAGTGTCATAGCCCGACCATTATGTAACCTCCTGTCCCTTTACACCGTTCAATTGGACTGAAACATGTCAGAGGCATTCGAAAAATTGAAGGCTATACTTAGCACTGCACCCATCGTGCGACCACCTGATTGTCATTACCTTTTGAGATCGATGTGCGATGCTAGTGACTATGCGATAGGAGCTGTCCTAGGACAACGCAAGGATAATAAGCCATATGTCATCTACTATGCAAGCAAAACCTTAAATGATGCTCAAATGAATTACACCACCACCGAGAAGGAATTGCTTGCAGTAGTATTTGCATTAGACAAATTTCGCTCTTATATCCTTGGTGCTCCTATTGTTATCTTTACAGATCATGCAGCGCTAAAATATTTATTGGATAAGCAAGATGCCAAACCATGCTTAATACGATGGATACTTCTACTCCAGAAATTTGACATCACTATCAAAGATAAAAAGGGAGTAGAGAATGTGGTTGCTGACCATTTATCACGGCTAGTTGTTCATGATTTGGTGCCACAGTTGCCCATCAAGGACTCGTTCTCTGAAGAGCAATTGTTTACACTTTCTACTATGCCATGGTATGCTGATATTGTAAACTTTCTTGTCACGAACCGGATGCCGGGGCATTGGGGATCGAATGATAAGAATAATTTCTTGCGTGAAGTAAGGAGTTATTATTATTGATGCCCCTTATTTGTTCAAGTATTGCAATGATCAAATCTTTAGAAGATGCATTCCGGATCATGAGATACAAAGTGTACTCTCTTTCTGTCATGCCAATGCTTGCGGAGGACACTTTGCATCTAAGAAAACGGCAGCTAAAGTGTTGCAATGTGGTTTTTATTGGCCTACACTATTTAAAGATGCCCACGAGTTCTGTAGGACATGTGACCCATGTCAACGTGTTGGAAGTCTAACTCGTAGGCAAATGATTGCCTCTTCAGCCCATTACTGCTATTGAAATTTTTGACATGTGGGGCATCGATTTCATGGGCCCATTCCCACCGTCTTTTGGATATGAGTACATTTTAGTTGGTGTTGAGTATGTGTCCAAATGGGTAGAAGCTGTGCCTTGTCGAACAAATGACCACAAACCAGTTTTAAAATTTCTTAAAGAAAAACATATTTTCTAGATTTGGGATGCCCAAGGTTATAATTAGTGATGGGGGAAAACATTTCTGTAATAAACCTTTTGAGATTCTGTTACGAAAGTACGGTATCATCCCATAGAATTGCAACTCCTTATCACCCGCAGACTAGTGGCCAAGTAGAGTTAGCCAATCGGGAGATTAAACGAATTTTAGAGAAAACGGTGAATCCATCACGCAAGACTGGTCTTTAAAACTTTCTGACGCATTGTGGGCTTACCGTACTGCTTATAAAACTATTCTTGGTATGTCTTCGTATCGGCTAGTCTATGGAAAAGCATGTCATCTACCTGTTGAAATAGAGCATAAATCGTATTGGGCCATTAGAAAATTAAACTTTGAACTGTCAGATGCTGGTTTAGCCAGAAAAACAACTAAGTGAGTTGAATGAAATTCGACGGGATGCGTATGACAATACTAGACTTTGTAAAGAACGAATGAAAATTAGGCCATGATAAATTAATTCTAAGAGAAATCTTTTTGAACCTGCACAAAAGTTCTTTGTTATGACTCCCGCTTACCATCTAGTTTCCTGTAAAGTTACGATCAAGATGGATAGTCCTTTCATTGTCAAAACTGTTTTTCCACACGGGGCAGTTGAAATTTGAAAATTACCAGGATGGCACAATTTTTTAAGGTAAATGACAAAGATTAAAGACCTTTTCTTGAGAATTTTGCAGATGAAGAGGACTCCTTTCCCTTGGAGGAGCCTTCTTATGACTGAGCATGACGGCCAAGGTATGTGTATATTAGTTAGAATTAAATTTTTTCTTTTATTTCTAGTTTTCTTCTTATTTTGTAGGTCTTTCTTTTCTGGAAATCAACAGCTCAAGGTATTCTTCTTCTCTCTATTATTTTCTCTATTGTCTCTAATATATAATTTTCTTGCATTTTTTTTACATTGAGGACAATGCAATGTTTAAGTTGGGGGGAGGAAAATATTTTGAAAAAATATATTAAATATATATATATATTAAAAAAAAAACTTGTTTTTGCATTTGATTTATTCTATTACTTTCTTTTCTGAGCAAATGCACATGTATTTTCATATTGAGTGTGTGGCAACTATTAAGGCAAGGAACACATCATACTATGACTGATCAGAGACCTATTATTAGATCCCTACACGTGTACTTAATGACAATAGGAAGGCCTCAGGAGTTCATATTTGTTAACTACATTTTTGTTAGCCTTATCCATAAAAGAAGTATGAGTATCCTTGTTCGTACCATAAGATTCAGGATTTGGTTTTCACATAAAGATAGAGGTTGAATATCCCGACTAGATTACTTAGGTGCCTTATGATCCGACTTTGGTTGACCTATAGTCACGATGCAGTCACATATATAATAAAATATTTATATGGTTCAGTCTACCATTTCTTTCTTGCATAATTATTATTCAAAAAAAAATAAAAAAATAAAAATAAATAAAATATACTTATGATGACAAGTCTGGCCTCGTGGCGTAGTCTGGTTCGAGTAATTAAGTCCGAGGGGTGTTTCACCTAATGTCTTGAGCCCAACTGGATCGGGGGTCATTGACTGAAAGCTCGCTACATGGACCTACTAGAGCCTAATGGGGTTGGATAGCTTGTAGTTGTATTGTATTAAAAAAAAATATATATATATGAATGAAATAAAAATAAGCATGAATGAGTTGGTAGGCTGAACTAGTGACATGTGGTAATGACTGGTTTGACTCCATTGTGTTGGACCTCTGTGTACCCGGGTTGTTAGTTGGGATTGATAAGCTCTTTCTTTACATGCGAACCATTCTTTGGCAAATTTAGACACATGTGATATTCTGAAAATTTGATGGATCAGGTTCTAAAATTGTAGAAAATTTGTGAACTTGAGTAGTGCACCTAAAACTCAGGCGGTGCCCGTTGTGGTGGAGGTATTAGTACTCTGAGAAAGTCATGCGATTTGATGCACACTACACTTTTATATTTCCTTGCTTTGACAGTTGCCATGCTTGAAAATATATATCAATTAATTACATGTGTATTAGCTTAGGATTTATTCATATTTTTATTAGAATCTCATGTCATATAATTCATGATGTTTGTGGGTAACATCCCTGAAAACCCTCACGAGACAACACTCGTCCACTAGGGTAACCTAGGGGTTTAACGGCTTGTTGCACGTGCTAAGTGCAATCGTGATTCCTACGAAAGTGAGTACTTATCTTAATTTTATGCAATTAGTTCAATAAAACATCAAAGGATCAACCAACACTTTTGCACTCTCATTTTTATCTGCTCGTTAATTGCTAGAGACTAGCAATAAGCTAGTTGGGGGGTGTGATGAGAGCACAAAAGTGCGATCTACACATCACTTAAATTAGTATTATTGCTAACAAAAATGATAAAGTGCTGCATTAATATTATATTTTTGTGGGTGCAGGTGATCGGAAATCAAGCTAAAATGCACATTGGGTCAAAAATATGCATCACTGCAGGTGACCAGCCAACCGCATGTGTCAACCCCAGTTGCACACTAGAAGGAGGTCAAGTTCAGCCGTCCACTTCATCGCAGCTTCAATCTTCTGTGTGAGCCCAAGCATCTGAGCCGTGTGAAGCCCATCCGCCCGCGTGGAAGAATTGCGAAGCATCCACCGCGTCCGTCATCTCCGCGCCCATCTGCGCATCTTCCAGATTCCTCTCAGCGTTGGATCCTCCAGCGTCCGTTCGCGAGCAACTCCATCCAAGCGCCAGCAGTCCGATCCTCCTGCGACCAGCCGTCCGCATCCAAGATCCACTCTCACGCGATCTTTCTCCCCACCAGCGTGTCATCCTCAACCGTCCGAGAGCTGGCTCCATCTCCGCATTCCGTTTGCGAGCGTCCACTGCTTTCGGATTAGCATCTCATCTACATTTCAGCCATCTGAGATCGCATCCAAGATTCCAGCAAAGATCTCAGCTTCCTTCGCTTCTCCCGCGTGCAATCTTCTCTGCATATGATTCAGCAGTCATCCACGAATCTCTCCATCGCGTCCGTTTGCGAATCTCTCGCGTTCAGCTCCCAGCTCTTCCGTTCGCCAGCATCTCCACGTTTCAGCCCTTCCCAGATCCCGCAGGCGTCCGTGATCCCAGCTCCAAACCTCCATCCGAATCCCAGCAACCATGATCCCGCGATCCACGCCCCAGATCCATCGGGTCCGCTCATCTCCACCGCGTGTGAGAAGGGGATCGACCCCAGCTTGAAATAGACCTCTCGGCTGAGTGAGAAGAGGAGGCCCTCTGCGAGATTCAAAGGAAAAAAAAAAACAGAGCCACTCCCATTCGGTAGAAACAGAGGATGAGCCATTAGAAAAGAAAAAAAGAAATAAAGAAGAGATACTCTGTTTCGGGCCAAAGAAAAGAAAAAAAATGGAAGGGGGACTAATTTGTAAAATGAGTGGCTGATTCTTAGGTGAAGGGTGATGGAGGAAACCTTTGATGTATTGCTTTCTTTGAAGTAAATTCTGAACCTTTGCTCTTATTGATTTATATTTTTGATGTGTTATGGGTTCTTGCATAACTATTTTGTAGATAGATTTTTAATGGTTTATGTTTATTGGTACATGGACTGATTTGTCGTTGATGTAATAGGCACGATGAATGCTTACAAATAGAGTTCATGTCCATAAAATATATTTCATATTTTGACCTATTCTACTCTTACATCCTTAATCAAGAATCGCAGGATTTATTCTTGAATGCAATATTATCAAGGGGGATTCCGGATCCCTAACCATTTCTATTTGATTGAACTTTGTTCATTGATCTATTATTCTCTGTTTTTAATTTCTGAAAATCAAAACATCATCTTAATCCATATATTTATTCAACTAAAATTATATCTAAAAATTACGCTAATAATCTATAGATCGTTCCCTGAGGATTCGACCTCGGACTCCCGAGATTTTACTACTTGTGCGATTCTCCTGCACTTGGGAGAACAATTTTATTTTTGCATCAACAAACATTAGTAATTATACTTCAAGATTTTTTGATCATCAAAATCAATCTTTGGGTCAATATAATTAGATTTCTATCATCCTAAACATACTTCTCCAAAGAATTTACGATTTTGGAGTTGCATTCATTGTAACAATATTTAATTCTATATATTCTTTGCTACAACAAGTTTCAAGAATTGAAACTTAGAAAAAAAAGTCCTTTCAAACCTTGAATTAAATTGTGTTGAGCCTAGGATAGACTCGGAGAAAGTTTTGGTTGATTTTTTGAAAAAAGCAATTGGGTTGATTGTGAACACGAAAAACAATCAGTTAAGGCTTTGGTTGATTATCTGAGAAAATCAACTGGGTTTGGTTATGAACCCAAAAAACAACTAAGCTATAATTTAGGTTATAGATTATAGTAAAATTCTCAAAAAGTCTTGAAGAGTGGATGTAAGTAAACAGGATTGGCAACCGAACTAATATAAATTTTTTTGTGCTTGCATCGTTTGTTTTCTTGCATTTATCTTTAGCATATCTACTTATTAGTTTACTGCTAAAGTTTATCTTCTTTCATCAAGTATTTAATTCCACTGCCTTTCAATTTTAAAATTTTCAATTCATCCCTCCTCTTGGGCTGCATAGCTAGGCAATAAGTGGTATCAGAGCTTGGTACTCAAGCCTATCTTTGAACTAAAGTCAAGAGTTAAACATCTATGGCAGTTTCCTATTGGTACCTCCCTCCTCGAGAGTCAGTCCATGAACAAACCTTCTCTGCTTAATTGGCACCAACTATACTTTTGGAAAGCTTGCATGCATATTTTTTTCAAGCACTAGACTATGACATGTGGAGGAGTCATAGTTAATGGACCACAGACACCCACAAAGATCATTAATGGTGTGAAACTCGAAGGAAAATGAGATAAACTAGACAGAAGATGGCACAGCAAACGTTAAAAACCATGAGCATTTTATATTGTTCATTAGATGCATAAATTTAATTGTATATTAACTTGCTCATCTACTAAAAAAGATTGGGATAGGCTAAAAGTAATTCACGAAGGCACTAACCAGGTTAAAGAATCTAAAATCAATATGCTTGTACATAACTATGAGTTATTTAAAATGGAGTCAAGCGAGTCGATTTAAAATGCAGCGGACTAAAACTTAATTGGGCTTTTCAAAAATTTAAAAGATCAACTCATGATCTTTCAGAAGTCAACTCATGATCTTTAGGAGTCGACTAGGACTAGCCTGTTGTTTTTGCTGCACTCTATGTTTCTCCTATGACCATTGAGGAGTCGACTCTTTTGATTTAAGAATTGACTCATCTATTGACAGGGGTCGACTGCGTTATCTTCATGAGTTGACTCTCCAACAAACTGAACAATGGCCGCTCTCCATCTTTGATTTAGGATCATTTAGGGGTCGAGTGATGGGAATCAGGCGTGTGTGGAGCCCAAACAGGGGTGTGTATGAAGCCCACTAGAGGGCGTGTGTGAAGCCAGCTGGAGCCAATCAGGGGCATGCGTGGAGCCCCACCAGGGTGTACGTGAAGCTAACCAAGAGTCACGTTTTTTATGGGAATCAAGCGCTATTAAGAAGCCCAACCAAGGGTGTGCATGAAGCCAACTAGGAGTCATGTCTTTTTCTACCATGAAGTTAGAGAGTCCTTTTTTTTGCTTCATTTGTTGACTCATTCAAAGTCTGAATTTGTTTAGCGGCTTGAGTCTTTGTGTTTACTCATTCAAAGTTTGAAATTTAGGATTGGACGGGAACCAGGGCGTGCATGATAGCCAACTTGGAGTCACATTTTTTTCTGTCGTTGTTTGGCTTTGTTTTTGTTTGCTTGTTTCATTTCAAAAGTTGAGTTGTTAGCGAGTCTTTGTTTAAAGTTTGAGTTTGATTTATCTCAAACTCTATCTCCAGCGGAATATAAGAGCTGGGTGTTTATGTTTGTTTCCCAACCTCCTACTCTATAAAAGGGAGGTTGTTACACCAGCGGAAGAGGGAACCTTGTACATTGCTTTATGTGTGAAGTTAGATGGGTCAGATTATAATAGTGTGTTCATCAAATCGGTGATATTATTGAAGTAGCTGAGACAATTGGATTTGCTAGTTTGTTTTAGTGCTATAGGAGTTTTAGATCGACATCAGCTTTTAGATTTGAGGTAGATAAGCCCATCCCCATTGGATTTTGATGGCCTTGTAAAAATGAAATCTTTGTCAATCTCAACCATTGGATTAGATGATAATGCAATACCTATCATTATTAGATTTGGTAGAAGGATTTTGAGATCAGAATGACCACCCAACCCTCTGTATGCACAAATTCATTTCCTTTGGATTTTGATATTCTTCTTATGAGCTGTTTAGATCTGTTGCTGGAAATTGGACCCGGGGGCAATCTTCGGTCGGTGAGAGGGACAGCGGGTCACCACGGCGGCGCGGCGACCAGTCGGCGGGCGGCGTCCTCCGCTTGGGGTGGCCGGAGAGAAGGAGCTGGGGGCCTTCACGGCGGGGCGGCGATCCGTCGGCGAGCGGCGTCCTCCGTCTGGTGTGCCTGCAACAAGCCGGTGGCCGGATCTTCCGGCGCCGGCCCTCTGACGCTCAAGTCAGGAAGGGGGCAAATAGTGTTGAAGAGGAGATAAAGTGTTGTAGAGCGTGTAATTTTCCACCCCCCCGCCTGAGAAGCCAAGGTTCCTTTTATAGGCGGGGTCGGTGTACCTGTGATGTAACGGGGCGAGGCCGTAGTACGGACTTGCATGTTGTCCAGGTCGGTGCACGGTCAGGTGCGGAATTATTACATCGATGTCGGGTGCTGGTGAGGTCGTCGTCGACCTGGAATTGGGGCGCTGCCAGGCGAATTATTGCATCGATGTCGGCGGTGAGGTCGTGCTACGACCTGAATTGGGGCGCTGCGCCAGGTGAATTATTGCATCGGTGTCGGAGGTATGGCCGAGATCGGGGACTTATCATTGGTTGACTAGATCTTGCTGGTGCTATACTTGGCCGTGGAGAGCCGAGGGATCCGTAGATGTCAGGAGCCATGCGCATTAATTATGGAGTAAGCCCGGAGATCCGCCATTAATTGTCGAGTAAGCCGGAGATCCGCATTAATGGTGGGAGTAAGCCGGAGATCCACATTAATGTGGAGTAAGCCGGAGATCCACATTAATTGTAGAGTGAACCGGAGGGTTACAGCGGCCATGCGCAATAAATGCTGAAGCAGTGGCAGGGTATGGTCCTCAGTTGGACCTCGGAGGAGTAGATCCACATTAATTGTAGAGTGAACCGGAGGGTTACAGCGGCCATGCGCAATAAATGAAGCAGTGGCAGGGTATGGTCCTCAGTTGGACCTCGGAGGAGTACGGCCGTAGTAGGTGGCTGACAAGGGTAGACCTTGAGCATCAAGATTTTCCTAGGTCGGATGTCTTGAGGTCGGGCGTTCCGAGGTCGGACGCCGACTTCGGCTGTTCAGGGTCGGCGATTGTGCGGCTTCTTGGGGCATTCGTGTCACTTGGGGGAAAAATCTTATTCCCCAACACTACCCCCCGCTTCCGAGTTCGAGCGGCTTGCGGGCTCGGACGTGGGAAGTAAAGTCTGTCATTAGAGTTAGGGGGCGAATCTCGTCCGCGCCCTCGTGTTTCTCGGAGTGTTTATGGCGAGACCCGCGCCCTTGGGCGTTTCGAGGTTGCTTTATTCAGCGAACTTATGGTGGAGCCCGTATCCTTACGTTTCTCGGAGCGGATGTAACGGGGGTGGCGTCTCTTGGATCGCCAAGACCGCTTCGTGCGGCGGACCCATGATGAGGGTCCTCGGGCTCAACGAGGCGACGCCTCGATCCCGTAATCGGAATTCCCCGCTCATCAATGAGCGTGCCGTTACGGGGTTCAAAACGGACACGCGGCATGACCTAGGATCGGACGCTTCCGATCTCGTATTACTGGATCATGGATCCGGTATTGCCCCCAGTACGATTTTTCGACGATCCGTCCGAAGATGAACCTGGGCTACGGGTCCGACACGGAAGACATTCCTGCCGTTTTGACATCCGAGGCGGGATTGTACGAACAAGACCCCACCGAGCCTTCGACGAGGGCAGCCGAGGCGGACGGCGTCCCGGAGGCGGCACCGCGGCCGAGACGGACGGCGTCCTGGAGGCGGCACCCGAGGCCCCTGCCCCCGACCCCGAGCCTGTGCCGGCTGAAGGTCCCGAGGTCATCACAGTGCCAGATGATCCCCCGGATGTTGCTGCCGCCGCTTGAGGCTTGGCGCATTTTTTCATTTTCATCGTATCCGAGGTCGGCTCTTGAGTGGCCGACCTCCAATTTTGTAATTGGCCTTACGGCCCTTTGTCAATAAAAAATACTTTTGTCATTTTGTGCTCGTCTTTCCCTTTCTTGTCGTGAATGAGGCTAGAGTCTTAGCTAACCGCCTCGACGACCTCTAACTCTGTATTTTAGTTCTCGGGCTACTTAACGAAGTTGCCCTTTTTCTGAGTTATACCTTAGCCTTCTCGGATCTTAGTCATTCCGAGCAAAGGGAGCTCCGAGCTTAGGTTTCCAGAAAATTTTTCTAAGTCCTATAACTCGGATCTTAGAATCGCGAAAGTCGTCACGTTCGGCCTTTAGAGAAATTCCAAGGCATTGAGGTCGGGCCTTAGCCCTTCCAGTAGGACCGGGCTAGGTCTGTTCGTGCCGCTATTCGGGGGAGTCTAGTCGGGTTTCCAAACTTGACTTCCGGGTCCTTTGTAGGGAGCGCGGGCTAATAGTCGAATTATCGCCGAAGGTTTTCATAGTTATTGTTCTCGGACTCTGCCGAGATTTCAGTAAGTAAGGCTGGAATCTCTGAAGATCGCCTTAGTATCTGTGTTCGGCTGGTGCACTTGCGGCCGGGACCGCTTTCCTCAACTAGACATCGGAGTCTATGTATGGGGGCCGAGTTGGGCCCTAACTTATGAAGACTTTGTTCAAGTTGAGACTTGACGAGTGGAGACTTGTCGAACGGAGCATGCATAATGTAGTTAGGAGATCGGTCTTAAGCCGACCCATTGGAGTAGCCCGACTTTGGGGCGAGATAGGACTCCAACGTTAGATGATTAGCGGTATGTAGATAAAATTTGACAAGGAGGGCATCGAATTAGATGTACCTCTTGTATTCTCGGAGTTGTGTTTCACATGGCGGAGTAGGTTGCTTCCCTTCCTCGTCGTCCTCTGGAGTCATTTTTGACTTGTAAGGGGGCTCGGGCTTCTCACGGACCCGACGACACCCACCGAAGTTAAGAGGATCTGGGGAGGCTTTATTGATTTACAGTTCTTTTCGAGGTCGAGGGAGCTTGAGACCCTCTGGTCGGACCCCGGGGCGCCCCAACCTTAGTCGAGGAGTCTTGTGTCAGGTCGGCGGGCCTGTGGGCGCTCTACCGAAGTAGGGTGCGCGCTAGTTCAATGGCAGGGCTCTGCTTCAGAAAGTATTGTCCGCTTCGGGGATCGGGGATCGTCGACCGCTCCCGGAGGTCCACTTTGTGGCGCCCCGGGTGGAACCACCCTTTCCACCCCTCACGGCTTCGTCCCGAGGTCGAGGGAGTTTGGAACTCAGCGGTCGACCCTCGGGGCATCCCGACCTTAGTCGAGGGATCGTTCGTCAGGTCGGTGGGTCTGGGCACGCTCTACCGACCTGCGACGCTTCTCGAGGTCGAGGGAGTCTGGTTCTCTACGGTCGACACTCGGGGCATCCCGACCTTAGTCGAGGAATCGTTTGTCAGGGGATCGGGGATCGTCGACCGCTCCCGGGGGTCCACTTTGTGGCGCCCCGGGTGGAACCACCCTTTCCACCCCTCACGGCTTCGTCCCGAGATCGAGAGAGTTTGAGACTCTACGGTCGACCCTCGGGGCATCCGACCTTAGTCGAGGGATCGTTCGTCAGGTCGGTGGGTCTGGGCACGCTCTACCAACCTGCGACGCTTCCCGAGGTCGAGGGAGTCTGGTTCTCTACGGTCGACACTCGGGGCATCCCGACCTTAGTCGAGGGATCGTTCGTCAGGTCGGTGGGTCTGGGCACGCTCTACCAACCTGCGACGCTTTCCGAGGTCGAGGGAGTCTGGTTCTCTACGGTCGACACTCGAGGCATCCCGACCTTAGTCGAGGAACCGTTCGTCAGGGGATCGGGGATCGTCGACCGCTCCCGGGGGTCCACTTTGTGGCGCCCCGGGTGGAACCACCCTTTCCACCCCTCACGGCTTCGTCCCGAGGTCGAGGGAGTTTGGGACTCTACGGTCGACCCTGGGGGCATCCCGACCTTAGTCGAGGGAATCTTGCGCCGGTTGACGTTTCGTCGTCCTGCGATACTTCTCGAGGTCGAGGGAGTTTGGGACTCTACGGTCGAGCCTCGGGGCATCCCGATTTTTGGCCGGAGAATCTGAGGATCACAGACGACCCAACATTAGAAGAGAATTACAGTCATCAAAATGAGAGAATTATTTGCAAAAAGGAAGCTGAATCCATTGTCCTAATTGTCTTGAACCCCTAGGGATTTCATTGGTGGTACATTCGTAGATTCTCGGAGTTCCAGCTTCGCGGGATCAGAGTCCCCTCCAGGGACTTCAATTTGTACGCCCCTGGTCATTGTACCCGGGCAATTCTATACGGCCCTTCCCAATTCGGGGCGAGCTTTTCTTGCTCGGTCGGTTGAGAAGCCTCGGCTCTCCTGAGGACGAGGTCCCCTACTTTGAAGAGCTTGGGCTTGACTCTGGAGTTGTAGTATTGGGCCGTTCGCTGTTGGTATCTTGCCATGCGGACCCGGGCGACCTCTCGTGTCTCTTCGACGAGGTCCAAGTTGCTCCTGAGCTGGGAGGAATTGGTGTCGGGGTCATAATGCTCCACCCTTGGAGAAGGCAGGCCGATCTCCAACGGGATGACGGCCTCAGTGCCGTATGCTAGGTTGAAGGGGGTCTCTCCCGTGGGCAGTCGGAACGTGGTCCGGTACGTCCAAAGGACATTGTACAAGTCCTCGACCCACTGTCCTTTGGACCGATCAAGCCTAGCCTTGAGTCCCTGCAAAATAGTGCGGTTAGTTACCTCAGTTTCTCCGTTTGTCTGGGGGTGAGCAACCGAGGTGAAGCGGTGATCAATGCCGAGCTCGGAGCAAAATTCCCTGAAATGAACATTGTCAAATTGTCGACCATTGTCGGATATAAGGATACGGGGTAGTCCGAATCTGCAGATTATGGACTTCCACACGAAGTCCTGCATCTTTTGCTCGGTGATCCGGGCGACGGGTTCGGCCTCGACCCATTTGGTGAAGTAGTCGATGGAGACGATCAGGAACTTTCTTTGTCCGGAGGCTAGGAGAAAGGGCCCCAGGATGTCGATCCCCCATTGGGCAAATGGCCAGGGGGCGATGATAGAAGTCAGCAGGGCCGAAGGTCGGCGCTGGATATTGGCGTTTCGCTGGCACCGATCGCATTTTCGGACGAAATCCGTCGCATCCTTCTGGAGTGTGGGCCAGTAATATCCTTGCCGCAGGATCTTGTGGGCCAGTGCCCGACTCCCCATGTGATTTCCGCAGATCCCTTCATGGACCTCTCGGAGGGCATAGTCCGCCTCGGAGGGGCGGAGGCATCTGAGAAGGGGAGAAGTGAACGATCGACGATAAAGTCTATTCTCGTACAGGACATACCGGGGGGCTTGGAGCTTGATTCGGCGAGCCTCCGTCTCGTCATGAGGTAGGGTCCCGTCTTGGAGGTAGCAGACGAGCCCATCGATCCAGCTTGGCTCGGAGTCGATGCACATGGTGGGCTCGGGTTCCTCCGTGCTGGGGATCTGAAGATACTCGAGCGTTGTTCCCTTGGGAAGCTCGCTCATGCGGGAGGTTGCCAATTTGGACAGCTGGTCTGCCCTGAAGTTTTCCGCCCTGGGAATGTACTGAATATTGAAAGAATTCAGGGCAGACGTAAGTTCCCGCACCTTTTGGAGATACTTTTGCATGGATGGCTCTTTAGCTTCAAAGTCTCCTTGGATCTGGTTCACTACCAGCTGGGAGTCGCTGAAGGCCATCAGGTCTTCCACTTTCAGTTCTTTCGCCAGCTTGAGCCCGGCGATGAGAGCCTCATACTCGGCCTCATTGTTCGAGGCCGGGAATTCGAGGCGCAAGGCTTGCTCGGCCACTACTCCGTCTGGACTGGTGAGGATGAGTCCGGCTCCGCTACCCCCCGAGGTTGAAGACCCGTCCGAGTGCAGGACCCATGGCTGCCTCAGGGCTTCCTCCGCGGATACGGGTGGCAACTCGGGGTCGTCCGGCAGAGTACACTCCACGATGAAGTCGGCGAGTATTTGGGCCTTGATAGCCGGCCTGGGCCGATACTCGAGGTCAAATTTCCCGAGCTCAACCGCCCATTTGGCGATCCTCCCCGCACGATCCGACCTTTGCAATATTTGCTTCATAGGCTGGTCGGTCAATATAGCTATTGTGTGGGCTTGGAAGTAAGGCCTGAGTCTCCGAGCCGAGATGATGAGAGCGAAGATGGTCTTCTCAAGTTTAGAATATCGGGTCTCAGCATCCCTGAGAACCCGGCTGGTGTAATAGACCGGCTTTTGGAGCTTGTCCTCTTCCCGGACGAGGACTGAGCTCACTGCAGCTGGGGAGACGGACTAGTATAAATAAAGGACCTCGCCCTTCTGGGGCTTGGTGAGCAGCGGGGGAGAGGCCAGAAGGCTCCGGAGCTCTTCAAAGGCTCGCTGGCATTCTTCTGACCACCGGAAGTCTTTCGGCCGTTTGAGGCTCTTAAAGAAAGGAAGGCAGCGCTCGGCTGATCGAGAGACGAACCTTCCCAAGGCGACAACTCGCCCTGCGAGCCGCTGCACCTCCTTAACTGTCTTCGGAGGCGACATCTCTTGCAGTGCCCGGATTTTCTCCGGGTTGGCTTCAATTCCGCGCTGGGTCACTATGAAACCCAGAAACTTGTCCGAGGTGACCCCGAACGCACATTTCGCCGGATTGAGCTTCATTTTGTATCTTCTGAGCTTGGCGAATGTCTCGTCGAGATCGGCTATGTGGTGCTCCGCCGCTCGGCTTTTCACCAGCATGTCGTCCACGTAGACTTCCATATTTCGGCCGATCTGGTCTTTGAAAATTTGGCTGACCAGTCTCTGATAGGTGGCCCCAGCGTTTTTCAGGCCAAAGGGCATCACCTTGTAGCAGTAGGTGCCCTTGTCGGTGATAAAGGCCGTCTTCTCCTCGTCTTCTGGCGCCATTCGGATTTGATTGTACCCTGAAAAGGCGTCCATAAAAGTTAGCAGTTGGTGCCCTGAAGTAGAGTCGACAAGCTGGTCGATGCTTGGAAGGGGAAAGCTGTCTTTCGGGCAGGCCTTGTTCAGGTCGGTGTAGTCCACGCACATACGCCATTTCCCGTTGGCCTTCTTTACGAGGACTACGTTGGTGAGCCAGTCTGGGTAGGAGACCTCCCGGATGAAGCCGGCTCCGAGGAGTTTGTCCACCTCCTCGGCCGCAGCACGTTGCCGTTCCGGGACGGAGCCCCTTTTCTTCTGCTTTACAGGCCTGCTGGTTGGCCTCACCTGGAGTCGGTGAACCATGACCTCAGGGTCAATTTCCGGCACGTCCGCAGGCGACCAGGCGAAGACGTCAGCATTGTCCCGCAGGAAGCTGACGAGGCGATCCCTCTCGCGGGCGCCGAGGCCGGAGCCGACCTGCACGGTTAGCTCGGAGAAATTTTCTTTTAGTGGAACTTGAACAAGAAGCTCACCGGGCTCTACTTGCTTCTTCCAGAGAGTGTCCCTCGCATCGAGGGTTTCTATGGGCAATGAAGGGCCCGTTGGCTGAATTGTCGCCTCGGTCGGTTGCTTTACTCCGTGGGCCGCCGTGTAGCATTGCTTGGCGACCAGCTGGTCTCCTCGGACCTCGCCTACTCCTTGGCCGGTGGGGAACCGCATGAGCAGATGGTGGGTTGAAACTACCGCTCGAAGGGCATTCAGCCCTGGCCGCCCAAGGATGGCGTTGTAGACCGAGGGCAGACGGACCACCAGGAAGTCCGTCCTCACAGTGCTCTCCCGGGGGGCGAGGCCAACTGTGACAAGGAAGCTGGTCTCACCTTCGACCGGGACCGAATCTCCGGTGAACCCGACCAGTGGGGCGTTGATCCTCCGGAGATGTCCTTCTGTCAACCCCATTTTTTGGTAGGCATGATAATACAAAATGTTGGCTGAGCTTCCATTGTCAACTAGGACACGCTTTACATCAAACTTATTTACAATCATTGAGATGACCACAGCGTCATCGTGAGGGGTCTCGACCCCTTCTAAGTCCTCGTCCGAGAACGAGATGACTTCATCAGTGCGTGGGCGTTTCGGGGGTGCTCCCGGGGCGGCTGCTCCTACTGAGGCCCTTCCAATCATGTTGATGGTGCCGGCAATGGGCCTGTTGTCGTCCGGATTTTTGGTTGGTACGACATCCTCCGCCGGCCTCCTTTCCTCGCACCGGTTTCTCACAAACCGGTTGAGTACTCCTCGACGGATGAGTGCTTCTATCTCGTCCCGGAGCTGGAAGCAGTCCTCCGTGTCGTGCCCACGGTCTCGGTGGAAGCGACAGTACTTCCTGGGATTACGGAAAAATCCCGCGTCTCGCATAGGCGGCGGGGGTCGGAAGAAGTCCCGACCCTCGATTTCCATCAGGATCTCGGCCCGGGGGGCGTTGACGGGTGTATAGTTCTCGTATCTCCCCGGGTACGTCCGAGGCCGTGGCGGGGACCTCGGTCGAGGAGGGGTCCTCTGCTGAGGTCGCCCCTGCTGACGGGGCGGGCTCCTCAGTCTGGGGAGATTCTTCTTTCGACGGGGGGATCGGCTCCTTTGTCGGTCGCGCTCCTCGCGGCGCTTCTTCTGCTTCTTAGAGGCGGGCTCAATTGCTCCCCGCCTAGAGGCAACTGCCTCCTCGGCCTTGGCATACTTCCGGGCCCGGGCCAACATTTCGGTGAAGTCGGCCGGGAAGCTCTTCTCGATGGAGAAGAGGAATCGGTAGGAGCGAACCCCAGTCTTCAGAGCCGACATGGCTATCGACTGGTCTAGCTCGCGAACCTCCCATGTGGCGGCGGTGAAGCGGTCCAGGTATTCCTTGAGGGACTCCCCCTCTTTCTGTTTGATGTCGAGGAGGGAGTCTGACGTCCGTCGCTGGCGCCGGCTGGCAGCAAAGTTGGTGGCGAACTGCCTGCCGAGTTGCTCAAAAGAGGACACCGTGTTCGGCTTCAGTCCAGAAAACCAAAGCCGAGCGGTCCCTCGGAGGGTTGCTGGGAAGGCCTTGCAAAGTATGGCCTCCGAGGACCCTTGTAGGGCCATGAGGGCCCGATAGCTCTCCAAGTGGTCGAGAGGGTCGGTGATTCCGCTGTAGGGCTCCATCTGAGGCATTCTGAACCTCGCGGGAACCGGCTCATCCTCGATCTGGCTGGAGAAGGGGGACTTGGTAGTGAACTCAAAGTCTCCCTCTTGCCTCGCCTTCTTGCTGTGGAGTGCCGCGATCTGGCGCTCCAGATGCTCAACTTTTCGGTCGAGCTCCCCTGCCTGCGGAATTGTTGCCGTGGTTTGCACCGGCTCACGGCGGTCCGGAGCTGACTCAGCCTCAGAAGGCTGGAGTCTTCTGTCGAGATCTTCCCCCGGCAGCTCTCCCTGGGGGGAAGTCCGCTCCTCGTTATTGGCTCTGGAGGAGCCATGTAAATTCTGGCCGGGGAGAACCGGGCCGTTGGGAGGAAATTCCGGCGGGAACTGGGCCCGCGAGGGAAGCGTTGGTAAAGCTTCCTCGCGTCGCAGGCCCTGAACGGCGGCGGCCAGGGCCTGGACTTGCTGTACTAAGGCGTTGAACTGTTCCGGCTGGACCTGAGGAATTGGGTCAGCCGGAGTTGGAGAATTCTGGACGGAGCGTCCAGGACTTTGCGGGGGACGCCGGGAGACGTTGGAGGCTCCCTTACTTCTCAACTTCATGACTGCTACTCGGGCCCTTCCTCTAGCGCCAACTGTTGCTGGAAATTGGACCCGGGGGCAATCTTCGGTCGAGTGAGAGGGAGCAGCGGGTCACCACGGCGGGGCGGCGACCAGTCGGCGGGCGGCGTCCTCCGCTTGGAGTGGCCGGAGAGAAGGAGCTGGAGGTCCTCACGGCGGGGCGACGATCCGTCGGCGAGCGGCGTCCTCCGTCTGGTGTGCCTGCAAACAAGCCGGTGGCCGGGTCTTCCGGCGCCGGCCCTCCGACGCTCAAGTCAGGGAGGGGGCAAATAGTGTTGAAGAGGAGATAAAGTGTTTGTAGAGCGTGTAATTTTTCCACCCCCCCGCCTGAGAAGCCAAGGTTCCCTTTTATAGGCGGGGGTCGGTGTACCTGTGATGTAACGGGGCGAGGCCGTAGTACGGCTTGGCATGTTGTCCAGGTCGGCGCACGGTCAGGCGAATTATTACATCGATGTCGGCGGTGAGGTCGTCGTACGACCTGAATTGGGGCGCTGCCAGGCGAATTATTGCATCGATGTCGGCGGTGAGGTCGTCGTACGACCTGAATTGGGGCGCTGCCAGGCGAATTATTGCATCGGTGTCGGAGGTATGGCCGAGATCGGGGACTTATCATGGTTGACTAGACTCTGCTGGGCTAACTTGCCGTGGAGAGCCGAGGATCCGTAGATGTCAGGAGCCATGCGTATTAATTGGGGAGTAAGCCGGAGATCCGCATTAATTGTCGAGTAAGCCGGAGATCCGCATTAATGGTGGAGTAAGCCGGAGATCCACATTAATGGTGGAGTAAGCCGGAGATCCACATTAATTGTAGAGTGAACCGGAGGGTTACAGCGGCCATGCGCAATAAATGCTGAAGCAGTGGCAGGGTATGGTCCTCAGTTGGACCTCGGAGGAGTAGATCCACATTAATTGTAGAGTAAACCGGAGGGTTACAGCGGCCATGCGCAATAAATGCTGAAGCAGTGGCAGGGTATGGTCCTCAGTTGGACCTCGGAGGAGTACGGCCGTAGTAGGTGGCTGACAAGGGTAGACCTTGAGCATCAAGATTTTTCTAGGTCGGATGTCTTGAGGTCGGGCGTTCCGAGGTCGGACGCCGACTTCGGCTGTTCAGGGTCGGCGATTGTGCGGCTTCTTGGGGGCATTCGTGTCACTTGGGGGAAAAATCTTATTCCCCCAACAAGATCATTATTAGAGTTAAAAACAAATTAGATATAGATCAGAAAATGGTATATCCATATTTTTCAATAAATATAGTTATGGATATGAATATTAAGTGGATACAAATATTAAACAGATACCAAAATTAGTATCCATATTTGTTCTAAATGGATACGGATATAAATCGGATTTGAGCATATCCATATTAGTATTGAACGAGTATGAATATAAGTTAAATATTATTTGGATAGAAACCAATTTTTCAGCAAAATTTAGTGATAAAAATTAATATTAATTAAATAATCATAAAGGATAAGAATAGAATTCGCAATGTAAATTACACACAACACACAGGTAATTAAAGATTTAGAGCATCGTTATTAAATAGACACAAAGACCAACATAATCAAGGGTCTAGGTCACTAGTTCGACCAAATTTGTATTAAAATATTAAAAGTTAAAGATTATTTAAGAATAAAAATATAATATAAAAATATTAATAGTTTTCATCGAATATTATCATTACTCTTTATTTATAGCATAAGTAAAAATAACCATGAATTGTTTGTTCTATGAGAGCTTGTAAGAAAAATTGTATATGAGTATAAAAATATATAGAAGTTAATTTTCAAATATTTTAGCAACAAAATTTTGAAAATATCATAACAAATAAAATAAAGCATACTATTTTTTTCATTTTTAGAAAAAAATTATAAAAATAATGATTAAAATATAATACACATCAAATGATCATTTAACAACCTGAATACACGTAAGTAAAATTAAGTTTTTGTATGAAGTAGAAATGCATGTTGTAGCTGATGACCTGTCATTCAACTAAATATTATTGGTTTGATTCTTGGGGTACACAATTTATTTTTAAGAACTTCTTTTTGGGATATTTGAATCCAGAGTCGTAAAGCGAGATGGCACTTGGCACGTACGAGGAGGGAGGACTCTCGATAGAGTCTTCTTCCTCCTAAGTTTGTCGGACGGAATCCGACTCTAGATCGGATTCCGGTGTCCTTTGAGCTCTATTTAGAACTTCTCCCACCTCCCGTCCACCCCACTGGAGTAACCAACTCTGATCTGAGTTCATTACCGGATTTTTTTTTTTATTTTCTCTCCAATTATCGGCCGTCATCTACACCGTGGCCGCAGCCAATCGCTGTCGGAAACCAGGTAAGGATCCGGAATCATTAGATCTACCTTCTTCTCTATCTTCCGTAGTCCTTGGAGTCCCGATTCCGGCCGGTGATCGCCGGATTTAGGCTGAGAAAGAGATCTGCCTAGTTTTGGTCATTCTTTCGGTTGATTTCTTATCGTCGGTCGTCTATTGCCGCCGGCCGCCATTCATGGTAGCCTGGCCATTGGTCCTCCGGCCAACAGTCACCACCACAGCCACCGGCATTAGGTTCCTCGATTCTAGGGGGAGCTCCGCTGTTTCGTCAAAGAGGAACAAGGCAAAAAAAAAAAAAAAAAAAAAAAGAGAGAGAGAGGGAGAGAGAGAGAGAGAAGGATTTCTCTCCTCTTCTTTTTTTTTTTTTTTTCTCTCTCATTTCTCTCTCTACTAGATTCTCTCTATTAGGATTTGCTAAATCCTAGAGAAGGTGGTCCTGGTCTATGCCGTCGAATAGCATACCAGCCCTCCACCCCAGCCTAGATCGGGCACCGCTAGATTGCACCATCAACACTTTCTATATTGTTATTTATATCTTAACATGACTCTTAATTAGTTGTTAATTAATTGGATGACTTAGAACGGACCGACCAAGATGTCCAACACACCTATTTAGTCAGCTCTCTAAATGTATTGGAATTTAGAATTTTATTTTGAAAATAATTATAGTGAAATTTTGATAAAAATATAATTTTTGAAAATTAGACTTTAAAAGAGATTTTCAAAATTAGTTGCATCTGTCGGTTGGTTTCGCTTGCAATATAAGTAATATAACTTTTTCCTAAATTTATCGATAAATTATAAAATATTTCCTAAATAAAATTATTCATAATTTATGAAATTGATGTATAGTATTTTTAGTTATTGAATATGTCTTTTTTCTAACTATTAAATAACTCATGATCTAAAACATTAATTTTAATATCGATTATGTCCGATTGATTTTGATATCATATAATTTTATGAATTTTCAATTTAGAGCATGATATATATTTTGAAGAAAAAGAGTTTTGATTCGAAACGAATTTGGACTAGCAACTAAAGTATATTTGATACTTTGCCATTAGGGGTTGTATGTTGGCATTTCGATATCTTACCAATGGAGATTGTACGTTGGCATTTGGATATCCTACCAGTAGAGGTTGTATATTGGCACTTTGACATCTTGCTAGTGCAGGTTATACATTAGCACTTTGATACCCTGCTAGTGGGGGTTGTATATTGGCACTTTGATATTCTGTCATTGGCAGTTATAAGGTGGCACTTTGATATGATCATAGTTAATAACTATCTAGATAAACTTGATATTTTGAAAAAAAAATGATTTATAAACAAAATTTAAATTTTCAAATAACTGGATAGTGTTTATATTTGGTTTTGAATTGATGTACTTTGCACACTTATTTTCAACATATTATTAATTATTTTATTACTTAATTTATATACCTAAAATATTCATTGCTTACTGAGTTGTCTATCGCATTATTCTATATTCTATTATTTTTACAGATTCAGAGAGTTGCTTGATCCAGAAATTTATATGGGAGAGCGACTAGAGAAAATTGTGAATCTTTATTTTGCCTAGATTTTATTAGAACTGATGTAAAATTTTAAAATATTATTGATTTTATAAAACATTCAATTTTTTATTTTATTATTTAAATTAAAATTTGAATGTTAATTATTTAGATTTATTCTGCTACTTGTTTATGATATCATATTGAGATATCTTGCATACTTGTGAAAAAAAATTTTATAAATATACAATGGTTGCCGCGACTTCTAACTCGCGACCTTGAATTGAGGACATGACAGCCAAAATAAAACCATTTCATAATGCTTCCACCCAAGTCCACACCTCAAGCTTCCTGATAGTTATCTGGCAATCTAAACACAGAAAACTATCCACATATTTCAATCAAGTTATATACACACACAAATGTAACACGCAGATATATGTATCTATGTATGTATGGATGTATGTACGACAGCACCACTCTGATAAGATAGCTTCCACCACCCAAACAAAGGGCTTTTTGCAGTCAATGGTACCACGGAAAAAAAAAAAAAAACAGAAAACAGAAAAATGGAAAGATTCTATTAGGAAATGTAGGAGTAATATCAAAGACATTACATCGGAGTTGCGCAGATTGGTGAGATGAAACCATCCGGCTATCACATCCTGTCCCACAATAGTCCAATACCTCCGAAAGAACAACGGAGGAAAACCATCCGGCCCTGGAGCCTTGTCCCCCTCAAGGGACCAGATTGTCTCCCTAATCTCCCTCTCTGATACTGGCCTGATCAATGCCGCAGTCTCCTCCTCCGTCACCCCTGCCAGAGGCATCGGAATGTCTACTAGGCCAAAATCCCCTGTCTCCTCAGTCCATCTAGCCCTAAAGAAGCTCTCCAAGATCCTCGGAATCCTATCCAGATCCTCTGACAGCTGTCCATCCTCATCTCTGATGACTCTGATTCTGTTCTGATGCCTCCTGATCACTGTCGCCTGATGGAAGAATCTAGTGTTCCGGTCCCCCTCTAGAATCCACTGTACCCTCGATTTCTGTCTCCAAAATATCTCCTGCTGCCTAAGAAGAGAGTCATGCAATGCCAAATGCGATCTGAGCTCCCCCACCTCCTCCTCCAATAACCCTCCACTCTGGACCTCCCGAGCTTGTAGTCTAGTAATGGCCTCCTCTGACTCCTCAATCCCCCTGAAGATGTTCCCTACCTCCTCACGGTTCCACCTTCTTAGCCTTCTTCTCGTCAGTTCCAACCTCCGGGATATCCGGTACATCGCATCCCCCTGGACTGGTACTCTCCATGCCTCCCTAACCATCTCCCAGGACCTCGGGTAGCAAAGCCAAAACTTCTCAAATCTGAAGGGGGAAGATACAGGGATAAGTGCCTCAGTACTCACCAGTAATGGGCAGTGGTCCGATGCTATCCTCGGCAGGTGTCTAACACGATGATCTGGAAAACACTGGACCCACCCACCAGTGGCACAAACTCTGTCTAGTCTCTCCCATACTCGGGTCCGTCCCAGTTGATTATTGCACCACGTGAACTGCGGGCCCAAGAAGCCCAAATCAACCAATCCATTTGAGTCAAGAAAATCCTGAAACTCCTTGATTTTCCTTGTGTAAGTGAAGGGTTTCCCGCCCATCTTCTCCTGGGGGCCGACAATACAGTTAAAGTCACCCGCCACCAACATCGGGTGACCCTGACTGATCAATTGGGAAGCCTCCTCCCACAAAATCCTCCTCTCCCTGAAATCTGTGCTAGCATACATAGCCGCAAAGATCCATGGATCACCACTACCCTCCGAGATCACCATGATCACCTCTTGAGTGCAAACATTGAAGATGTCAACTCTGCATTTGCTCTGAGCCCAAGTAACGATAATGCCTCCCGATAGGCCTTGCGATTCCACTGCATAGAACCCCCAAGACCTCGGCACCGTCCTCCTAGCCTTCTGTAGGCTATTCCCCGACAACCGCGTCTCTAGTAAAATACAAATGTCCAGATTGTGCTGATGCACCAACCTGCGGAAGACCGGGGCAAAGGAGGGCTTCCCCGCTCTCCGGCAATTCCATAGGATCACCTTCATAATGCACTCGATGATGTGGCATGGCCCACTCCCCCGGACTCATTACCACAAGCTTCCTCCACATTCCTCCCCCCTTCACTCACCACACCATTGTGATTCGCTCCCACTGAATTCATCATATGGAGTAGCAGCTGAAGGTGCCTTCCTTCACTGTTGACATGTGCCAAATGGCACGCCATGTCTACAGGTCCTTCCTCACAGCACCCAGCTTCCCCCCGCTGCCCTCTACCATTCTTCTTCCTGTCACTGCAACTAGACTCACCTCTCTGCACCGTGCCTTCCATAGAAATATCTCCCTTCACTGTTACCCGTGCCAAATGGCACGCTACAGGATCGGGAAGCTCATTTGTTCCTGTAGCCGGTGAAGGGAAGAGAAGTAGCCGCCGGACCTCATCTACCTCCCCAGGCCCTCCCCCAGCTCCATCACTGTTAGAGCGTGCCAGCCGGCACGCCTTGCCCACCGGACCCCCAACAAGACCATCCCCTTCTCCCACTCCTGGTTCTTCATTTCCTTCACCCAGCGTTGTCGACCTCCCCTGGCCAGCCATGGATTCGTCTAACTCGCCGGAGTTCTGCCTCGTCGCAGTCCTCTTCCGCCACCCTGCCGCTGCCAGCGCTGCCCGATACACACCCCTCCACGGCTCCTTGGGTGTCCACAGCTGCCTTCCATGTCCAGTCCGGCGGACACCTGTTAACGCCAAAGGTGGAGGCGAGCTGCGGCTTCGCCGGTGGTCCCCTTCCCCCCTTCGCATCGGGCGGGATGTTGCCGGACCAAATGCTTCCGGGAGCAAGGGCCGGCACGAAGCCGATGACGCACACTCGATCATTCGCCCCTTTGGGATGTCGCTGGGCTTTTTGAAAGAACTTGGGTTTGGTCCGCTGGGCGTCGGCCCGCTGGGCTTTTTTTGTGAATCTTTATTTTGCCTAGATTTTATTAGAACTGATGTAAAATTTTAAAATATTATTGATTTTATGAAACATTCAATTTTTTATTTTATTATTTAAATTAAAATTTGAATGTTAATTATTTAGGTTTATTCTGCTATTTATTTATGATATCATATTGAGATATCTTGCATACTTGTGAGAAAATTTTTTTATAAATATACAATGGTTGCCGCGGCTTCTAACTCGCAATCTCGAATTGAGAACACGACAACCAAAATAAAACCATTTCATAATGCTTCCACCCAAGTCCACACCTCAAGCTTCCTGATAGTTATCTGGCAATCTAAACACAGAAAACTATCCACATATTTCAATCAAGTTATATACACACACAAATGTAACACGCAGATATATGTATCTATGTATGTATGGATGTATGTACGACAGCACCACTCTGATAAGATAGCTTCCACCACCCAAACAAAGGGCTTTTTGCAGTCAATGGTACCACAGGAAAAAAAAAAAAAACAGAAAACAGAAAAATGAAAAGATTCTATTAGGAAATGTAGGAGTAATATCAAAGACATTACATCGGAGTTGCGCAGATTGGTGAGATGAAGAAGATGCTTGTACTAATGCTGTAAAAGGCAGTTGTGGAAGACCGGTGTGAAAACTAAAGCGATCGTGAATAATTAGCAACGTCGGGCCGTTGAATCATCCCCTATTTAATCATATATCAAAAACTGCTGAGGAACTAGGAACTAAGTAATATAGTACTTGTTTAATTACACATAACCTGACAACTTTCTGTGCATGGAAGCAAGCAAATTTTATATCCCAGTAACATCCTACCTGACAACCAGTATGCAGTCATCGTATGTAAAAGAATACAAAAGCATGAACATAGAATAAGGCTAAAATTAGATAGGATACAGATCGGATACTAGATAGGATATAGAGCAATCGGCTATCCTTCAATAACATTTCTTCAAAAAGCTGACAGAAACTGGTTGAACAACACTGAAACATATATAGCCTGCAGATGCAAGCTTGAATCAGTATCTAGAATAGAACTAGTTTATTTCCATGAAACATCATGATTAAAATGAAATATGGCAAAGAACCAAAGAGGTTATCTACACAATGTAATGCATAATAGCGAGTTTCATTGGCAGGAGATTACAACAAATCTATTTATGTATGGGAACCTAACTTGCAACTTTATGAGATGGAGCCATGATGCTTCATGGTGGAGCCAATCAGGAACCAACCCATTTCCCTCGTAGAGAAAAAAAGTTATCATGTCTTGGAGCACAGTGTCTATCACTCTTTAATACTGACTGGTTTGGTGATCTTTTGATTTGAAGTTTTATGCATGGTTCTCTTCATCTGGATATTCATATAATAGTTTAGGCGCTTTCACAATTTCTATAGCCCCAAACTGCATGTTATTTAAATAGGATCATGATGTCTAGGGAGCTTTTCTCAGCTTGATCAAACTATGTAGCATTATAAAATTTTTGAAAAAGTGCAGCAATATAAAGTTAATTATCCAACCATCAAATCACTCCAAAACTAAAAATTATTCACCATGAACCTCGTTCGAATCTTTTCCTTGAGTGGTACTGGAAGTTATTGAAAAAGCAAGCGAAGATAGCACAAGGTAAAAAGCAATATATCATAGACAATAAACAGAGGAGTACAATCGGATATTGAAGATCATATTTTGGTGACAAGGAAGGAAAGGCAACTAAATGAGCCTTTTATTTTCCCATTTATTACAAATGCAGTACAATTGGATAATTTTATCAAAATGTTCCAAATATACCTTAGAGTGATGAACTTTGTCTTTTTCTGAGAAGTAGGAAAGGTTGAAGCCCAGCCAAACATTGGATGAAAGTGGCAACGACCTCAGGTTCCCTATTATATCCACACCAAGAAACTTTGCCAACTCAAGCAGTTGGAAACCTCATCTAAAGTTTTTGCCAATTAACTTGTCCAAACAATTGTCTTTTAGAAGCCCTATCTTATTAAGTGCATTTCAACCTCATGATATTGATCAAATGCAACTCTTATAGTCTTATAGCACCTGTCAGTATGATAAGCTAAAGAAATGCAAATGTTTTGTGTATGTGAGAGAGAGAGAGAGAGAGAGAGAGAGAGAGAGAGAGAGCAAACAGAGAGGAAGGGAGTATCTTCTCAGACAAATGCCTCCTGAAACTTACTTTAAACCCATTACAGAGAATGAACAAAGAACAAGTTGAGTAGTACACGAAAAAAGAAAATCAGGAAAAATAATCGGAGCCTTCACCTCATTTGAGATACAAAAAGAGAGACATTATAAAAGGATAGAAGATCAAAATCATAAAAGATTAACAATACAATTACTAGCTCATTCAAGGGAAAATTCTTTCCTCAGATTAAAACTGTTGATGATGTCAAATGGCCTGTCCAAGCTGTTTTTCAGTATAGAGAGCTGCCCCTCCTTAAGTAGTATGTCTTCATTGAGGGTTTCAACCTTCTTCCTGAGAGTTTTAACTTCATCATTTATCAGCATGTTACTCTTTCTCAACTGCTTCACTTCCTCCCTCTTTTGATCTCTCTCCTCAGAGACCTTTGTAAGTATACCCTGGAGAATTGCTAGTTCCTTCATGGGGTCTTGAAGGTTTTGCTGGAGCTGGTTGATGATCTCATCCTTTTTCACTATCTGCTTTATCATCACCAACACTTCTATCATTAGCTAGATCCCAAACACAAAGTACTAACAGGATATAAAATAAAGTTAGTTACTAATTAGCAACCAATGCACCTATATCCACCTTTATTCAGTGTTCAAAAAACACCAAATGAGAACCCCGGTCACCAGCTACATGATGACTGGTGTTTGCCAGAATATTGTAGAAATGTTTTGCTGGCAGATAATAACATTCAAAGCCTAGAATTTACCAGTTCAATCCAATAGAGCTCAGATCATTGGTAGTTAAAGATAATCTCTTTTTGCATTGAGTCCAAAGCTTTATATTCATATTGAAATAAAAAAGGGATCATCTTAACTTGCACATTACTGGGCATTGGGATTGGCATCTATACCTCGTTTTCCAATAGATGCGCTCTTGCTATGGCTAATTAACTGTTGCTCGCTAGACTATAGGCATATGGATCCTCTAGGCATTCTAGACATTTCTTATGGCAAGCAATGGAAATCTGAATTATTCAATATAAAAGATGGCAGAGTCATGAGAAAAAAGAAAAAAGAGCAAGTATGCAAGATAAGCAGAAAGGCATGAACACAGATACCCAATAGCTGGTTGCCAATCAAACAAAATATCTATTGAGACAAAGGGAATTCCAGCATATTTTCGCTTATATATGAGGAAAGAATCATCATTTAGGATGTTCCATCAACTTTCCCCATGCAAAGAATCCTTATCTTAGAAGCAATTAGGAAGCACATGCATGCCCTGTCCCCTTAACAATATTAGGCACTCTAGCTATCAAGACAGTCAGTTGATATAAACAAACAGAAAAGAATTAAATGACAATATTTTTGCAAATAACAGAGTTGAATTATAATTCTAATTTGTAACAAGTACTACTCATGGAAGAACAGAATAAGCTGATAACTAACAATTGCCCTTTTCAAAAATAAAACACTTAGTACTAGAGTGGAGAAAGTATAACAACTCAGATATAATTATGAGAACAAGAAATTAAGAACTAAATTACAAGTTAATAGCAATACGCCATGCATGTGGTTTGAACATGAAGTTCCGAAAAAAAATAGATAACAGGAAAAAATTGTTCTGCTATTTTTTGTATTATTTAACTGACTAAGACTTTATGGTAACAAATTCTTTGAAATAGATTACTAATGTGAATAAACTTTGAATGATGTTTGCCTGCATCTTAGATCTGGACTTCACAGATCTAGAATAGTATGAGGACAACCCTTTTATTCCAATATAACACTGGAGATCTGGATTTTAAGCATTTTTTCTTACATAAAAGACTAGCATAGTATACTTTGAACCGGCTGCTTCAGTGTTTACATAGGCATAATGTGGACAAGCAGCTGGACAATGATAGAATGGTATCTACTATGAAATTGAATAGTAATAGAGAACCAAAAGTAGGTGTCGTTACAAACACTAGTTCTTCAGGTTTGGTTCATTGGCATGAATACAACTGCACACAAGCACCTCAAGCACAATCTTCATGTTCACATGTTTTTTTTTTTTTTTACATCCCGACAGTTATAGGGATACATGTACACAGCAGACACTGCCTAAATTGAATGACATTTATGCATAAGAACCAGCACCTATTTGTGTTGATACTTCATTACAGAACATAACAATTAGATATACAAATATCAATTTTACCACAATAACATAGAGTGTATCTCCCGTTGTAGAGACACGGAAGTATTCTCATACATCGAATATTTGGATTAACTAAAACATAGTACTTCACAGAATTTACTTATTGGACAGTGCTTAAATTTTATGTTCACCTGATGCTCCATATTCTTCATCTTGTGGGTGAGACAAGAAAGTTCATCCTGCTGCCTCTGAATCTCGGTTTGCAGGATATCACGGGCCCTTATTGAAGATGCTAAGTCTGCTTGTACTTGCTCAAATTCCAATTCCCTAGAGCACAACTTCTCTCTTAATACTCTAGTTAGCATAGCTTCTGTCCTCAATTTGAGTTCCATATCTCCCTAAACAGGTAGCATACAAAAATAATGTCAGTGAAGAAAACAAGCCTAATAAAGCAGATGAAACGTGTATATTTATGAACCTCTTTTACAATAATCTATGAAAGTTCTTTATATAGAGAACTTTCTTGGTTGATTGTAAAGAGGCTCCTAAATTTACACATTTCATCTTATGTAACAGGACACTTATCATTTTTTTCCCATAATCACGATCTTCCAAACAATTCCTGCTCTCTCTGAATTTTCCAAGGAAAGCGTGACTACCCGCACATCTCACCTTTATGTTCCTCCCCTACCTTTTGCCTTTTGTTTCCTCCCATCTCTCTCTTTTTCTTTTTCCGTCTTTTTGTGGAATGGCACATGCATCGGACATGATAAATGCATATGTGTTCATATATCATGCATTTTCATGAAGCTACAAACTTAGACAGGGACAAATAAGGGGAGGATCTAAAAAGGCAACTCAATTTTATAACATAAGGGTTTTTAACTATGTGTCTATTGACAGGGATAAATAAGGGGAGGATCTAAAAAGGCATCTCCATTTCATGGATAAGGTTTTTTAACTATGTTTATGTTGTTTCTATATAAATTTTTTTTCAAATTATGACTTCTAATAGAAGCATTTTACCTTCAAAATAAGCACCTAATGCATGATTTAGTTCTAGAAGGAGAACAAGTAAAAGAAGACGAAAATAAGGACCTCTTAATAACTAGAAATCTATATATGCTTCTCTAATGTACTTTTGTCTCATTACCCCAGAAATAGCCATGCAGATTTCCCAATGGTTTCCAAATTCAAAGCCATCTCCAATCCATGTCATGTAGGAATGTCTATGGCCTCGATGTAGTATCATATATGGGATGTAAATACAAAGATCAGATATTGAAATTAACTTATATCCCTTTTTAAACAATTAAATAAGTAGATATTACCTCTGATTCCTGAACCTTTAATTGCCTTAGCCTACAATCTTTTGTTGTCTGCAACTGTTGTTCCAATGCTTCTATACTGGACTTCTCATTCAATATTGCCAACGTTGTCTGCAAACTTCTTCTGAAATTGTCAATTCCTCTCTTTAAACTCTGGTGCTTCAAAGTGTGTTCAAGAATTGCATAACCACCTAAGTCACTGCTAGCTTCTTGATTATGCTCATACTGCTTCCGTTTTATATATTCTAATAGGACACCACAGAGTTGACTGTTGTCATCAAGTAATGACAATCCTTGAGTCTGCAAGCATTCTACTCGGGCATGAAGCGGCTGATCAAGCTTCCCTGTTAAGAACCCATATCCACTTCCAGTGCCTTGCAAACGGTCCAAGAGGGACATGTTCTCATGCCTAAGGCACTCCAGCTCAAGCCTGCAAGACTCAATCTCCCTCCTCAGCATTTGTTCCACGCCAGTAAGTCTTAGTTGCTCCATTTGCAACCTACTGACACTTCCACTTCCCTCCATTGATGTCTTACCAATTTCATCGCTGTATCCCTGTCTCAATCCACTAATGGACTTCTCTTGTTCACTGCATATCCTCTGCAGTTTCACAACCACTTTCTGCAACTCCTTATTTTCCTTCTCTTTCTCCTTGTAGCTTCTTTGAAGATTATCACGGTCCTCTTCTACCCCATTAAAGCAATCTTGCAACTTTGATAGGGATTCATGGAGACTGTGGTTTTCTGTTTTTGCTTCTTCTAGACAAGCTGTAAGATCCCTCAAATGCATTTCTGAGTTCATTATCCTACTTTGAGTCTCCTCTCCATTTGCTTTAAGTGAACATACTTCTCTTTGAAGAGAGACATTCTGCTCTGCCAGTTCTCTTACCCGTTCACGTAGCCTCTGCTCTTCAGTCTGAAACTTCCCAAGTTTCAATGACCAGTCATTTGTCCTTCTGTCCAACTCTTTCTCCAAAGTCGACTGCAGTTCATGCTTCTCCTTTTCCAGCCTCCTCATTCGGGTATCTAAGTCTACCCTTGATTTTTTCAGCTGCTCTTTAGCACAAAACCTCTCTGCAAGTCGGCACTTAATTTGTGAAGAGAGTTCGAGTGCCAGGTATTTCCTATCTTCTCTGATGTTCTGAATCATCTGTTGCAATGTTGTTAAGCTTAAATTTTGATCCCTAAGCTTCTCCAACTCAAGATTTTCTTCCGACAGAAGCATACTCTTCTCTTCTACCTCTTTAAGCTTCATAAATAATTCTTCATCTGTGTCCTGTTCGTGTAGCCCAGAACTCATCAACTCACCAAGCTGAATGCCTAAAGGTCCATTTACAGGAAAAGAAACATTTCTTTGAATACCCATTATTTTATCCAGGCAATGGTCATTTGTATTCTCAGAGGATGAAGTAAGCTCAAAAGAATGTGCTTTGGGAACATCATGTAAATTCAAAGATGGCTGTGCATCCGATGAATCCTCATAAACATCTTCTATTGTGGTCGTGGTTTCAGAGTCATAATCTTGTGATTTCAAAGATTTTCCAGGAAATGCATGAGAGGGCTTCTCACCATATCTTCCTGTGTATCCTTGAAGGGATGCTAGCCTGAGATAATCTGCTGTCCAAGCTCGAGCAGAATGGTGATGATGGATACTTTTTGCCTCCCTAAATGAGAAGCTCCTAAGGTTCTCTTTCTTACAAGTTGGTGAAGATGGTGCTGTAGACTGAGCTTGTGGTGGCCTTCCTGAACTTGGAAATGCAGTTTTCTCTTGTAAGCTACCATCATCTCCAATATCTGAGGAGTTCTTATGATAGTCTTTGTGGGGTTTGACTACCTGATGCTCTCCATCAATGTAAAGGTCTAGGATGTTTCCCTTATTTGAAGTATCTATTAGGCAGGTAGCCCTGGATCTTAATGGAATAGAACTGTAAGATGAATTTCCTGATGAACAGTGATCACATTTTAAACCTGGAGAGTCAAAATCTTCAACTTCATTTGACTTTTGAATCACAGACTGGTCGCCTTCTTTTCTTCTCCTATACCTTTCTGGGGTCAATGTATGGCAGCTACAAGGAATCAAAATTAAAAGTAGTCTGATTCACTTTTGACAAAGATAAGTTGAACAGTTGAGACATGTCAGGAAAAAACACTAAGCAAGCAAAGCTGCTAACAGAAGTGGTATTTCATATTGATTAAAAAACAGTAATGTGGAGGAAACTGCTTGTGTAGAAGATAACATCTTACTGAAATATAAGTATAGACTAAGGACCATAGGTTAATGAGTTTGTACAGCCAAAACCAGCATAACTTTAAGGAGCTAGCTGTAAGAAGAGGCTTGCTCAGAGCAATCTTCACTATCATGACAGCTGAACAAATGCACTTACTAAATTGGCAAACGATGTACAAGATTAGCTACTGAAATTCGCTGGAGTGTATTCACATCTCATTGGAGCACAAATCCACACATATAAGCTAAACACCTTTGAGTGCAAAACCGCACTTAGGATTGCACCTATTTTACCCATGTAGAGCTCTAGAGCATATCATTTATGCACAGAGTCATTAAAGAAAGAAAGGATTCATAAATGAAGATCATAAATGGTGAGCAGAGACATCAATGGAGATAAAATGGTGAAATGTTCATGCAGAAGCAAACAATGAAACAGAAAAATGCATGTCGTATTTAAAAAATTATAGCAATTAGTATCATAAAGTAAGAGTCTTACCAGCCTATCACTAGTAATACTTAAATGAATCCATGATGATTACTAAGGAATCTAGAAAATGAAAACACAGAACAGAAGCTAAAGAATTTCACTAATGAACACTGAATTGTACAATTTCCCTCTTCCTCAGTTGCATATTCATCATCTCAAACTTCTGTACCTCACACAATTTTGGGAGCTCTAATTTAACAACCTGCCATAACTTATTACTTTAAAATGGACTTGTTTTTTTCCAAAATACTAAAATCCAATTAAAATTAGTTAAAATGAAAGGTCAAGGACGCATGTCTTATAGCTGTTCAAACATATTCATTCTATTTTCCATTGGATGCATAAAATATGGCAAGAGGGCCCATAGAAACTTGCTGATATGATAATCAATGAAGTAGAATTTTCAGGATTCGTACATCTAATAGCATTGGCTAAAAGTGACTTGAGAAGTTCAAAACTAACATGTGTTCAATTTTCCATATATTTTTTTTTCTCTGGCTGAAAATACTAGTCTCCAGATAGAAGTTGACATTGCAATGCAAAAACTTATTTATTTATCAATGGAGTAATTTTAAGGCTACATAATAGTTTCTTTTTTATAATATAATAAAATGGATGGTACAGTTATAACACACATAGAGTGTAAAGATGGTCACAATCACTAGAATTTCAATGTTGGGGGTTGAAAAATGCAAATATAAACCATTGAATGTGTTCTACAAGTCCTAAAACGCCTACGCATAAAAAATTACATGTTTTGGAGGCCTCTTGGTTACACATAAAGACCTTTCTTTTATATAATTTTAGTAGCACAATACTGTGTATTGATTTTGGAAGGACTTGATGCATAGACGCGGGGGGGGGGGGGGGGGGGGGGGGGGTGTCAAAACATGTAAATTTTTCTATACTAGCACTTCAGCCTTAATAGATCAAATCCAATGGCTTAAATATGGATGTTTAAACTCCCAACATCGAATTCTGCAGTGGGTCTGAAGTCCTCAATTTCACAACCCGTATTATAACTGTACCAAGATACATATAGAAATAGATAGATCGATAGATGGATGGATGGATGGATGCATTGCTGCCCCTACAATCCGTATTGTGCATTGGCATGCAAACAGCTCATTCATACATAAAAATAGAGAAAACAAGCCAGTTCTGCAAGGAAAAAAATGAAGCAGCACTCACAGATATTGCAAATTAGCTTGGCATGTTGTATATAGAACTGAACATATGTTGTAGTTTTTAAAAGCAAGTCTAATGATATGGGAAATGAGAATATTGAAGGAATGTGCCAATATGAAATGACAAATGAAAATCAGAAAATGCATCCAATATGCAAGTTGATAATTATCAACACTTTTCAAGTTGAATCAGATGGGTTATTCTTGCAATAGCTCAATATCTTCCTGCAACTTCATTGAAGCTCAGTTCGAAGGATTCATGTCTGATATCTCAACAGTACTGGCATTTCTCACTGGTACCACGCCATTCCAGGAAGAAAACAGCACTCTGGACAGGTGGGAGACACTGGTTCTCCATTGAACTGAGAATCCCCGACCAACATGATCTATCCCGACCATCCTGGTAGCATCTCGACACTTAAGACATATTGGGACAGATCGCGATGCATTTGTTTTCTTCATTTTTATTCCTGTTGTTAATAACTTTTTCATTCCTGCCACGGTTTCATACCATCCCAGGAGAAACTGAGAGAGGAACCGGTACTGAGATTTAAACATTTGCTCAGTTCTATTAATTCATGAACTACTATGAAATTTGAATAGTGCCAGACTGTTGGAGGGGCTCAGACTGACCATGAAAGGAAACAATCTCTTTGATATCAGGAAAGAATCCAGAAGAATAAGAAAAGCATGTAAGTTTAAGACTGAAAGCATAACGACTCAACCACCTCTAAGTTAAGGAATTAACACTTATCTAATTACTAATGGAGGAGTTTAACTTATTGATCAGAAACAATGCAAGCAGCATGAAAAAACTTCTGTCAATGTGCTAGTTGTGCGCATCTATAGTGTGGATGCATGGCAATGTTGATATGCCTTCTTGTTGAGTTACTACATGGAACTTTCGATGCAGGATCACTTCTCAACAGATTAACAGGACACTATACATGAATTGCATAAAGAAAAACAATATAAGCTTAATCTCAATATTTTAGATGAAGTGAGCTAAGTTAGTTGTACATGGATGCATAGAGATGTCTACCAGAACTTCAGTGGTTAAACTAGCTCCTTAGTTCCAAGATGCTAAGTGTAGAGAGAGAGAGAGAAAGAGATGCACATCTGCACTCTGTTTGGATTGAAATCTAAGAAAAGAAAAAAAGAAAAACCATGGAGCAAAACTCAAGATCTCTCATTTGGGTATAGCGAGAGAATATAAGAGAAACAGAAAAGAGATTCCTCATATGTTTTAAAGAGAAACAGTCATTTCTGATCTATTTTAAAGTGAAGAGATTTGAAGAGAAAGGGAAAGGAATTGCCCCATATGTATTTTCTACTTTTTCCCAAGTCCAAGTTTCTTGTCTTCAATTCCTTTTACATCCAAAAAACAGGAGAAGAGAATTTCTTGCTCATTTTTTTTCTTTCCTCTTTCCTTCTCTCCTTTCTCTTCTTTTTTTCTCTACTCTATTATGTATCTAAACAAAATGTAGTTCTAGAAGAAAGCAGAGATCAGGTAGCAAGCTGATTGAAGTATATATGCAATAGAAGATTTAAAAGATGAACATATAAATTTGCTGATTTTTTTTTGCTATAAGAGTTTATTTAAACAAAATTAAAAGGAAAACATTAATTTATCTTAGTAGCCCAACTCATCAGCTGATACAACTGCTTATATTGGAGAGATCCACTTAATGCGATTCCAATTGTTAAAATGAAACTAAACACAAGATTTATGTTTTAACTAATTATTGGGAAAAAAACCAATTAATGAAAAAAAATACTGCAATGAAGATGAAAGAAAAAATCTGGTAAAAGCATGGAAAGGCCTTTCAGAAGTAGGCTATCACTGCAGTACAACCTAGAAGATCTATAAAAGGGAGGGTAAAGAACTTTAAGCAAAATTAGAGCATCACAGGATGAACATCATTGAACAGATCTGCAGATTGTGAGCACTTACTGGATAGGGCATTCGCCTGCATCATGTAGTCTGTTGCCATAGCTGGATGGTAATCTATTGATGTCACTTGAAAAATTCAAATTCTCTTCCTCCAAACCACTGTAAGTGGATGGAGAGGAAAATGAAAGGCTCCTTCTGAGATGTGAATTGGATGAGTCTTCACTTTGTGGGTAGTGGTTTCGCGATTTGAGAACTGAACCCTTGGGATTCCGAGAGCCATCATGGACCTTTTCACCTGCAGGATTGGCACCCTTCTTCTTGTTTCTAGGTGCTGGAGTTGTATTGCTATTCCCAGTGCTGGATATCGAAGATCCTAAGGAAAAGAACCTCCTCATCTGTAAAGCATTATACAAGTCTTCTCATCAGAGATGTAAATCATCTTTGCAGCCTTAGTAAAACCTTATCGTCAAGCTTTGCCCAATCTGGAGGCTCTTAATAGCCTTAATCCAAAAAGAATAAGCTTTACCATACATTGAATAACCTCAGGAAAGAACGTAATGAGTATAAAAAGCTTCAAAAACCCTACAAGCATATTCAAATAAGATATTCGGCTCAAAAGCAAGAAAACCTCTCTTAAGCATTCAGTATCGGCTTAAGTTCCAAGATGTAGGCCTTCCAAAGAACCCTTAACCTAAATCAGACATGAGGTCACATAAAAATTGCAGAATGGCAACAGAACTATCTTGATAGTGTATAAAATCACTAAAAAAGAATAATTCCTGAACAGAGATGAAAAGGACGAGCATGATGCATAAAAGAAGTAAATGCAAATCATACAAGTGAACAATAAAACTTAGGTCACAGAAATACTCAAATAGATTGTTCAGAGAATGAACATGCTCAGAAATCTCAAACCAAAATAAAGCAAGCAAATCTTCAAGACATGACTAAAATATAAAGCTGAGTTGAGGTATCCAAGTACTTGCCTATCTTTATCCAGAACAAAACTAAAGAAAGAGCTAAAAATCGAACGAGGTTCTCATCTACCTGCTTCAAATTTGAACTGCAAAAGAATAATGCAACAGAGAGATAAGCGGAAATGAGAGAGGGGGGGATCTCAGCCAACATTTTATCTACTAGAGGAAACAAGGAGAATCTGACATCCGCACAAATATCGTTTGCAATCATTACATGCAGAACAAAAACTAGCAAGAAATTCCTATCAAAAAGAAAAGCAGGAAATTTTATTCCTTTAAGCAATTGGCATCGTTAATAACCAAATCGACATTTACCGATCCTCATTCAGAGACAGCATCCTCTACAAAGTGAAACCAAATTCATGAAATTTGAAGGAAAGCAGTTCTCACTGGCTACAAACCCTAATCTTCTACTTTAGGAAAGATTTCTGTAACATAAAATTAACAACCAAAGCATCCCAATTTTTTGCTAAGACAAGAAAATGGAAAACAGCAACCGAAAAAACCCTGAAAATTTGGCATTCGTAAACCCAAAATAATGGAAGACGAATCAACGCAGCAAAACCAACATAAAGAAAAGCCGAAATTTTCGCAAAACATCAAGAATTACTATCTTCCCATTTAGAAACAGCAAGTAGAAACAAGAAACTAAATTTAAAAAAATAACAAAATTAACTGTGAATGTTACCCAGATAACAACCATTCAATTCCCTCTAACTACTCTACGATGTCGGAAATTTGGGTTTGGATATGGAAGCTAGCAGAGAAAGGCAAGCAAAAAAAAAAGTTACAGTGAAGCTGCTCTTCAAATTCTTGGGGGCTTTGGGGAATTATTGAATTCTAAAATTCAAGGAATTTTCAATAAAAATCTTTAATTGCAAGGAATCTACCTTCGCTAGAAAATATCGGCTGTTTTCTCTCGGCTTTTGCGACGACGGAGAAAAAATTTTCCCGAGAGAGATTTGAAAAAAAGTGAGGGCCAGAAGACCGCCTCGGTGGGGGTAGTTCTATATACACCCCCCCTATTGCTCAGGACACCCCCCAAAAACCAAAAAGAAAATATCCAAACTAACCTTTAGTGTAATTACCATATTGCCCTTGAAATTTTCTCATACACCCCCTCCTCCTCCTCCGTTTCGTTTTGAAAAGAAAAAAAAAAAACACCCCTCAAACCCCCCTTAAACCCCTCCTCCCCCGTTCCCCCTTCTCCCTCTCGTCGCCGGCATTCTCCCGATCTCCGACCACCTCGCCGGCTTCTCCCGGAACCACCTCGCCGGCTTCTCCCGAAATTTTTTTTTTCACGGTTCGTGCTCCGTTCGGCACTGGATCGCCGAACAAAAGGCTTCTGTTCGGCTGAACAGTGCCGGACAGAAGCCTTCTGTTCGGCACTGTGCAGCCGAACAGATCTGTTCCGCTGCACAGTGCCGAACAGAAGGCTTCTGTCCGGCACTGTTCAGCCGAACAGAAGCCTTTTGTTCGGCGATCCAGTGCCGAACGGAGCACGAACCGTGAAAAAAAAAATTTCGGGAGAAGCCGGCGAGGTGGTTCCGGGAGAAGCCGGCGAGGTGGTCGGAGATCGGGAGAATGCCGGCGACGAGAGGGAGAAGGGGGAACGGGGGGTTTTGGGCGTTGGCGAGGTGTTTTGGAGGGGAAGAGCGGGGTGGGGGGGGGTTTGGGGGGTGTAGAGAGCAATTTAGGTGAGGGGGTGGGGAGGGTGGGGGGTAATTTAGGAATTTTTAATTTTTTAGGGGTGTCCTTAGCAAATGGGGGTGTAGAGAGTATTTAATTTTTTTTTAATTTTTGGGGGGTGTCCTGAGCAATAGGGGGGGTGTATATAGAACCACCCCCTCGGTGGGTGTACTGTGTGAGAGAGCAGCACAATTACCCTATTATTTCAATCAATTTACTTATATGCCCTCTCTTGGTAGAAATTTTAAAGATTAATCCGGACCATCCACCATCATGAACGAGTTTCTATGCAAACTATAGCTGATTCATGCCTGTGAATTTTATGTTTTTTATTATTTACATGACCTGAGTATTTTACACTTTATGGATAGCCATTGTAAGTTTACAACCATGGATAAATTGCATTTATGTGACGAAAAGTGTTAATAGCTTCAATCTTTTATACTACAATAACGTTTCATTTTAGACAACAGCAATCTTCTCTGATTCTCTTTTTAATAGAGCAAAGTTTTGAATTTGAATTGCCTTACTATTTTCTTCCTTACATAAAGTTTTCTTCATAAAGACCATTTTATACATATCAAAAACTAATTATACATAGCAGTCTTGCCTAGCTATAAAATATACAATCTTTTTCCCTTATATCAACTGGCATTGGGAACGTATAATGCTCTCTAATCAATTATATATCTAGCAATACTTTTTATAAATATAATAGACATGTAAAAGAGTTATATTTAGTCAATGGTCAATCATAACAGGTAATTTAAAATATATTGCTCAGTGATAATTTTCACCTTTAAGATATTTAAAATATAATGCTTTCTCAATGATGGCCAAATCTTGGTCAATAGAAAGAACCGTATCAAATTATGGCCCGTTTGGAAGAAATTTTCAAGGGCAAAAAAGTATTTTCAAATTCTCCAAAAGTACTTTTAGATAAAATAGAGATGTTTGATAAAATTTTTGAAAAACTATTTTAGCCTTTCTAAAAAGCTAAAATAACTTTTTGAGAGAAGCTCCATTTTTGAGCTTCTCCAAAAAAAGCAATGATAATTTTCATCTTTCAGATATTTAAAATATAATGCTTTCTCAATCACGGCCCAAAAGGGAATTAAAAAAACACCGCTATGCTTATCTGCTAAGTATCAATTTTCTCTTAAGTGACCTCGATGCAACTTGATTCCTTATTCGGGTCCTAATGTTGGACCCAGACCCAACCAACAGAAGATCGGGTCGGGTTAGATCAGCCCACGCCTACAATTTTTGATTCAACAGGTCATTTAAGTCGCGTTCGGTCCATGTATAATTCGGCCCTAATCTAAAAAATTCGAGTTCGAGTTGAGTCCGGTTCAGATCTAGATAAAAATATAAGCCAATACTTTAATGACTTTGCTTACACCGCAAATAAACTGTATTTAAAAAAAAATTACTTTCTCAGAATAAGATTGATAGAGATATAAAAATCAGATACCGTTGTATAAAGATAACGAATAAATATTTGTTTTGCTTGAAAATGGGTTAATGTTTATCATTTTTAATATGTAGAACATGCTTGAGATATTATTAACACAAGCTGACATGACTGAGTCCAGAAATTATTTATTTAGAACAAAGACTCACGAGGCTCAAGCTGTTTGCAAAAGCCCCATTACCACTGAAGCTAACACCAAACAAAGCCTCAACCCAATGACATTAAAGATTAAGTCTACATTGCTAAACAAATAGAATAAACTTATGGACATTCACCTATTTTCAGTATCAATAACATTTGCTATTTTTTTTAAAGTCGATTTGATCTGCAACACTAATTCCACTACATGTTACTATGTTTGTTGCTTTCTCTTCTTTTTAAAAAAATAAATTCTTCCATACATATTTTTGTTTTCTTTTCTTTTGATTTTGTCCCAGCAAAATGTAATCAATGAACGCATTCATACTTCTAACGAGCACTAATCTCTACCCAACCCACCTACCTTTATGAAAAACTGCAACCCTACATTTTTAGACTATCACGAAGCTCGATATCATTATATTATTCCACATTTCTGCTCTATGTCAACTTCAGAACAGCGATTAGGAATAGAGAGTTAAGATTTCGCGTCAGGCCATAAGCACCACTAGGGGGCTAGGCTTGCACGTCTGTGGCCCGTAGGCCCAAATGGCTTAGCGAATTTGGGTTGGGTCGTAGGGTTGGAAATCCAAAATTGTTTAAATTTTAAGCGGATTGGGTCTGGTTAGGTCTAAATTCAGAAAATCCAAACTTAAACTCGAAAATGGAAGGGGTCCAATTTTAGAACCCAACTTGGCCCCATGGTTCTTTAAAATGGATTGGATCGGGTCTAATTGGGTTGGGTCGGGTCGGATTACGGGTCAACCCAACCCGTTTGCAGTGTTAGACATATTTCAAATAAATCCCGTTGAAGAAAGTCATTCCCTTTTGCAGCTTATTGCCTGGTATGGTCAATATAACAAAATATTTTAACTATACTGTTTTCTACTTATTTATTTAAATCTTATGCACATTACTATTTTTTCTTCTATATTTTTTTATAGGTTAAAACAATTGCAAGATGAATGCTCCAACTAAAATAAAAATAATTTTTTAAGTTTATAAGAGAATGAATTGAAATCTTTTACATCAAATCAAAAAGATTCAAGTGTCTCTGTACGAGGACACATTTTCTTATTCTTCTACAAATATTCAACTGTTATGTTGAATAATTTATTTTTTTATTTCTGCTGAATTTTTTATTAGGAGTTGTTGGCACTGAAATTATCAATAATTATTAATTATATTTTACTTAAAATATATTTTTTATTTTATTTTTTCAAGTTGTTGCTGTCCTTCTATTATTATTAAATTATATTTTGGCTTTTATTATTTTTCTGCACATCATTCGGATATCATTTCTTGGACGTGTGCGTGTGCGTATGTATAAAGTTTGAGCATTATTTATGCAGGCGATGTTCTCCTCTTCCTCTTCTCCACGGGACTTGTAATCCTCGCCGGTTCCGGCTTTCGCAGACAGACAGGAACCAGTATGAAGAAGACACGTGTCTCACGGACCTGTCTGAAACAAAACAGAACCCCGTTCGCCCGACACATCCGGTCTCCTGGACCGCCCGGGCTGCCTCCTCCTCCCCGATCCACTCTTCCCCCTCGCCGGTAGCCATCGCCGGCGGTGAAGTTGCACACAATGTGGACCTTATCGAACACGTCCCGGGTCATCCAACCTCTCCACCGACCCAGCGTCTTGTGCCGCTCCGTTCTCTCCACCTCCTCCTGCTCCTCATCTCCGCCACCGTGGATGCCGGTGTCCGTCTCGAGCATGTTCGACTCTGTCGCTCTCCCTTTTTGTCCAAGTTCCGACGCCCTCCTCGCCGTCAGTCCGAGATCAGGCCGCTAGTTCTACCCCGTCTGGCTCCGCCGCACTCACATCGTCGTCTCCACCCTCTTCCCCTCTCCGCCTCCCTCTCGCCGGCACCCTCATCGACCACATCCATCCACTGTGCCGGTGGTAACCGAGGAGAACGGGGCATGAATGGGATGAAGGGGGACTGCTCGTTTGTTGCAGAAACTGGAAGAGCCGGTGGAAAGAATGAGGGGCACCCTTTTTGCGTCTCTTTTCCTGCGAAAGCCGTCGCATGCGAACTAAAAGTTCGCAAGCCCCATACTTTTTAAGAGCCATATAACGGAGTTAAAGGATAAAGAGGGGAAAGAAGCTAAAGAAGCAACATCAATAAAAAAAATGGGGTTTCTCCTTCAACCTTTTCCTCTTCCCTTTCCAGCAGCGCTATCCACAACTCCAAAAATCCCCAAACGAACTTTTTCCCCTCCAACCGCCGCTTCGAATCCAAAACCACCGGATTTGAAGACTTGGGCTCACGATTTTAGGTCCAAGTCGCTGAAATTCGTACTCGCCGGCACTTTCGCTCTCGGAATTTCTCTTTCTGGTATGCACCTGCTCTGCCCGTAGTTTTCGGTTTTTTAACCCTTATTTTTCAGTAAAGGCATAGATGTTGTTGTGTCTGCTATGTCTTGTTGTTTGGACCTTGGAAAACTCTGGATCTTTTAGCTTCATGCCACTAAAACAAATTATATGTCTAAATTGTACACATGGTTTACTGTTATAAGAAGGTTCCTTACTAGTAGCAGGACTACCTCTATAGAGAAGAAGGCTTGCGAAAGAATAGCCTTGCACGCACGGCCAACTCAACCCTTAGGCGACGGTCGCCTAAGGCCCCATCCCCCAAATGCCCAAATGCATTTATTATAGTGAGGAAGGAAGGAAGGGGATGATGTATCTCTGACGTCATTGTTGTCTTGGCACCTCGTCATTATTATCATTTGTGGTGGCAGCGGCAATGATGATGGCAATGGAACCCTAATCCTAGCAAGGGATCGCGACTGGCAAGAGGCAAGGATGATTGGGAGAGAGGGGAGAGCAGGAAAGAGGGGGAGAGGGTACAGGGGAGAGCAGGATCTGGAGAGAGGGAGATAGGATAAAGGAAAAGAAGACTAGAAAAGGGGGGAGAAGGATTGGGAGGAGTCGTGACTCGCTACTCAAATTATAAACCATCAAACTATCCAATTTGGTCAAAAACAGCCTGAAATGGCTTGAACTTGGGTGGAACCAGATGATTCAGCCCAATTTAGGCTAATTCTCAGCTGGGACTGAATTGGGTAGGCAAACTATCCCAGTTATGGCTGGTTCTATTTGGTACGTCCCAAATTGCCCAATTTGAGATGGTTTGACAGTCCTTGTCTGGGGCCAAATCTTGCCTTTACTAGGGTTTTGGGGCTAAGGTTGTCTGGAGGAGGGCTACCCCCTATTGTATAGCCCATTGTGTACGGACCTTTTTATAAAAAAATGGAAAAGAGATCTGGTAGCCAGATCGATAGCTAATACTACTTTTCGGGGACTATTAATTCCTTTGCTAAGGTTATTTTTCATCCCTAAGAAAAATGGATTAGCTGTTGGCTTGCCTGCCATGATCTCTTTATGTTTTGCTTCAAGCTTTTCAGCATACTTTTGACACTGAAGCCCTGTCCAGAATATCTTATTTAGCTTATTGGATGGATGGCATCCAAGAAAGCTCCTAATCAAATATTTACAATTGCATGTAGTACCCCATCTATGCCTATTTGTGCATATCTCCACCATTTGATTTTGTCTATATAATCAACTCTACTGACAAAGATTTTATTTATAATATGCTAGTCTGCCCAATTTAATGCATGCCATTAAAAGGAAAATATGCAACTCATGTGTGTCGAATACTTTTGAACCATGGCCATCAAACATAATCCTTCACTCATATCTGTTGTAGCACAGCATTTAGAATGGATTTATATCTTGTCCATGTGCTCCTGCATTGACATTATAATTACTAAGCTTCTTGCTCTAGTTGTTATTTATAATTGATGCGTCTGAACTTAAGGATTCTGTTTAGAAATAGATGCTTAATTACTATTCTTATGCATAACATTTTTATCTAGCATCATGATCATATTAGCATTAACTATAAAACAATTTCCTACTTTTAATCAAGGTTTTAACTCCTGGCGGGACGAGAGGCATCCTGACTGTCCTGTCTCGTTCTCGTTCCTGTGAGAAAATGGGACTAGGACGGGGTTGGGACTCTGAAACCCAACCACGTGAGGAGAAAAGAAGAAAGAGGAAAGAAAGAAAGGAAAGATGAAGAAAAGAAAAAAAGAAAAGGAAAGAGGAAGAAGAAGAAATGAATTAGAGGAAGCGAGAAGAAAAAGAAAGAAAGGAAAGAAGGAAGAAAGTAAAGAAAAAGAAGAAGAAAAGGGAAAAAAGAAATAAAGGAAGGGATAAGAGAAAAAGAAAGAAAGAAAGGAAGGTGGAAGAAAAATAAAGAAAAGAATGAAGGAAAGAAAGAAGAAAAAAGAAAGAAAGAAAGAAATAAAAAAAAAGAAAGGAGAGAAGAAGGGGAGAGAGACGGAGGGTATTTATCGGGATGCATGATCGAGATTGCTGCTGGGATGGGACATGACAGCAGGGCATTCAAATCCATGGAGAAACTGGGACACCCCCATTCCACACGATTTAAGACCATGTTTTAAATATGATTTTGCATGTTGCTATTTTTGTGCTTTCAATTGTCATTTGCTTAATTTAATCTGTTACACAATTAAACAATTTGTGATAGAATTTTGTAGCTTGTGATTCTCTATAATCTATATTTCTATAAATTTCAATATTTTGATTAGTGTACAAAAAATATGAAATTTATATCATTAAGCTCCATAAAAATGATAAATTGATCAAATTCATCTAATCTTGGATAATTTTTCCCCTGCATTTTATATTTCATATTTTTCTTCTTTTCTCCAACTACTCAAGTTTGTTGCAAAGCATTGGCAGCAGGTTGTTTGTTGTGATCACCTTATAATTCTTTAATGCATGATGCAAATTCATGGCCCATTTTAGTTTTATCTCTGATATAAGATTGGGTTGTCTAGGACTTAGTGCAGCTGATGCCAAAGTTGGGGTCAACAAGCCAGAATTGCTTCCTAAAGAATTTAGTCCTGTCATTGATGTTGCTGGGTTTCTCTCTGCAGGCCAGGTGTGAGTAATTCCTTGTTGCAAAGTTAGTTTTTACCTTCTTTTAGCATTGATGTTTGCAATTTGTAGTGATATATGTATTGGGAAGCAGTGAACTTGAACAGCTGAGAAGCAAGGTTCAAATTTTAAAATACTAATAAATCCAGTGCATGCTCATCGACAAGTACCATACTGGCTCTGATGCAAGGGGGCATTGGTACGGGCAAATATCGCCTAAACCACACTGGAACTGCTCGAACTGAACCTGGATTGAGTAGTTTGGCATGGATCGTGGTCAATTCACCCTAAATTGAATGCATATCAGCTCTAAACCGAGTGATACAGCTTGGGATGACTAAAACAAACCTTTTTGCAATCATTTACCACCATTTGAATTTGGGAACGAAATGAGGGAGAAGGGAAGAGTGAGATTTGCTTGCAGGATTGAAGCTTGGATTTTGAGTTTCAAGACTCTAAATTTCATTCTAGCTAGGTATTCTCCCTCCTCCCTTCTCTTATTCTTCAAAAATCTAAGTGAAATTGTGTTTAATTGAAAAAAAAAACCGTTGGAGTAATTTTGTCAAATATGGATTGAATGATCACTGATCATTGAATTCATGACGTAGAGCATGAATCTAGGCTCAAAATCAATGATTTTGGGGATTGTGAGTTGAAACCCAAAACCTATACAGCTATACTCAAAAATTGTGCACATGCAAAGTTTTTATTCTAAAGAAGGCCATACCAAGCCATTCTAGCCATATCTATGCATACCCATCTATACTGTTTGTCGGCACAATCATCGGCACAATGCACACTCTACCCACCTCTGGGTTCAGTATGCTCTCGTTCTCAACATTTCAAACCTTGCCATATTCATAAAGTTGGTAGTTATGCTAACATATTGGTTCATAAAGTTGGTAGGTGTGCTGACACATTTCAAGCTGTCAATCATGGTAGGTTTGAAAAGCCAAGATATTGGTTTGCTAATGTGTTCTTTTCTCTATTTTTCTTCTTTGACTTGGCTTAGTAAGTCAATCAAATAAATGTTTGCTTAAATATAGGCACTTTAGCAGATGGTACGTAATTCCTGGTTCTTTTTTTTTTGGGACTTGGAGTTGTTGGAGTACAGTCTGTAACTAAATAAAACAGTGAGTCTGATATCATGTGCTTTCTTCTTTGATTATATGAAAAGAAGACAGGACTGACCAGAGTTTAACCATCAGCAATAATCTTCATCCAGTTTTAATAGGTTTGGTGCATGAACCCTTCATCCTATGTCAAAATCGGAAACACATCCAATGATGAAATTTAGCCCATGTTAAAGAAGGTGATCAGCTGATTGTATTATTAGCACCAATAACATGAGTTTGTCAGAGATTGATGACAAAGTTTGTTTAAAAGTTTTGAGACTTCTAGGTCCAACAGTTGTTAGCTTTCATGGGTACTGCTTGTATTCATATTCTGACTACCACTGTAGCAAAACATGCAGCAATAGAATCTTTCATGATTAACATTTTGTGTTCAAAGCCAAATTTTTAATTTGTTCAATTTTGTTTTGGTTTAAGTCTATGATGATTTCATAACTTATGGGTCTCACCTACTTATTGAACATTTTATTTTGGATTGATTGGTCAAGTTTCACTAGATTCAAATATGAACAAGTTATGGATTCAGGTCTAAGTATGGACAAGGTTCAAGAATTTTCATCCACTCTTGTTTTAGTCTAAGGCCAAAATCGGACCTCATAGAAGTAAGAAAAATAGAAAATTTTGGGAAAAATAATAGATTTAGAAAATACAAAAGGAAATAGTGCATGATGATGATCTTTTACATATAAGTTGCGAGCCGGACCCAAAAATTGGTAAGATCATCCAAGTTGGTTTCCCCTTTTCTTTCTCTCTGAGTTTCTAGGGGGAAATCTTTGATCATTTTGGCTCGCAATCAATTATTGTGGATGGAGGCCAGCTACTTTTCCTTTCTATGCTCTCATTGCAACCTTGGCCTCTCTTTTGCTTTGTCTGGTGTCTGCCTGGTCACCATGTTCCTCCATCATGTTCTTTTCAGTGATCCTTGCGGCCTTATCCCTGGAACAGTAGGCTGGATGGCGTACATGCTTTGATTGGCTTGTTTGGGGGCATGGAGGATTTTGCAGAGTTCATGACATGCAGTTCACATTGGAATGCTCTAATTGCCTTTATGTTCTGGTCTATTTTATTTGATATGAACAAATCTTCTTTATACTAGCTCTCTTCAGGCCATCGCTAATGCCAGTCTTTTCTTAGCTGATTGGCTGAAGGGGTGTTCCAATAATAGTTCAGAGAAGATACTTCCTTCTCTTGGGATGCTCAAAATTATCCTTGATTCTTCTATTCTATCCTCATCTTTCTTACTGTTCTTCTCCTCCATCCTCTCCTGTGCCTACTTTAGGCTGTAGGTTCTCTTTTATTTACTTAATAGGAGGATTAAGGCTCTACTAAAGGCTGAAAGGTTGGAAAAAAGGAACTGTATAATGTGTATAGTTGATATAATACAACACATTTATTGTTGGGTGGTTGAATTTGCACTGAAGGGGTTAAGCTGTATGATGTGAAAGTTTATAGCATGTTCTTCTTTATCATTTCTAAAATTAAATACATCTATTGGAGTCTACCTGCAGAAATTATTACAATCTAAAATTCTAAATATATTTCTAGGTGATGATATGGCACATTTTTAATCTTGTGACAGATTCATATTTTTCTGGTGTTGTTAATAATAACAAAATTCTGATATGTCTTAGAATATTCCTAGGAGAAACGGCTCTTGCAAGAGATAGAAGATCTTGAGAAGGATACAGGATTTAAACTAAGAATTCTCGCACAGAATTATCCTGACACTCCAGGTAAACTATAAACAATCATTAAGTTTGTTATATGTTGAATGCATTGTGACAGGATTCTAGTATACTGCCTTCCATTTTCTAACACAGGCAATCAACGTGGCTGATCTTGACACCTTACCAGTAGTTAGTCTAAAAACTGCAGGATATAGTTCTTTGAAATTTAAACTGATGCACTACTTATAAATAGTTAAGTCCAGGGTCCTCAAACAAAAGCACATCTTTAGGATACTTGGTCAATTTGCATTAGCGCTTTTCTTTTCCAAATGTTCTTTATGACATCGCCAATGTTTGGAAAATTTCTTTCTCCAGTAGACAGTTTCAATACAATCTTTTATGAACCTCCACAGAGAGATGACCAAGCAGACTCCTGCTTTTGCTTTTCTTTTTTCCTGTACTGCAGATTCCCCCTTGTTTGATTCATGACTTATTTATTTATCTATTTGTTCATATTTGACTATTTATTTTGCAGGATTGGCTATTAAAGACTTCTGGCAAGTTGATGATAGAACTATTGTTTTTGTTGCTGATCCAACCTTTGGTAAGATCTAGAAACATTCAGCTTGAAACTTTTGTCATGAAGTCAAAGATCAGAAAGTGTAGTTTTGTCAAAAACCTTGTACATAAAAAAGTTACCACAAATAAGCTTATTATTTCTATCTTATTTTTAAGTATTAAAAGTTATAAGTGCATCAAGTTCTCCTAAACATATCATATCTGTTTGATTGTCATGAATGACAATCATATAGTTGTTTGGGAGATGACATCTTATTAATTATTGGAAATTTAAACTTTATGACTCATTTATTCTGGATTGACATAAGATGATCAACAAAAGAACTATAATCAAATAAATGACTCATATTTATTGTTGATAGATTCCCATGACTAGTTAAACCTTGTAGACCATATGCAATAAATTCATCCCAAGAGTACATGAGATTTAAATACATAATTTGATTTGGTTGTATCCTCTTTTTTTCTTCTTAAATATATAGAAGTGTGGAGTTTACTCTGCAAGTTATGGCTCTATTTGATCTTAGCATCAGAAGATTCTAAGATATCTCTTACCATCTTTTGTAATTAGTACTTGGTAGTGAAATGTTTGAAAGTAGAATCTTCAATAACATCCAATTTGACTCCAAGAGATTGCAGGTAAATCAAACTATATTCACTTTGCGTATGCTTTTTCTAATTTTACAAACTTTGATTTTTCAAATATTGCCTCCAAATGTGTGTATCTTGGTGTATATGTCAGGCAATATCTTGAATTTCAATGTTGGTGCATCGGTTGATTTGGACATACCTCGAAGTTTCTGGAGTCGCTTATCAGGGAAGTATGGGAACATGTTTTACTGGAAAGAAAAGGTATTTTTTCGATAATAACTCATAATTGAGTAGGCTTGTTATACCAATGCATGAGACAATTTAAGTTACAATGTCTCACTCAGCATCACGAATTCTTGCAAAAATATATTGAACAGCTTTTATCTTCTTCAATTGATTGGCTAGGAAGAATTATTGCTTATTTGGGGGTAACCTTCATTGTGTATGGGTTCCTGCATTGGCTTTTTTACTAGTTTCAGACATTTATTAGCACATTCTTCTTGATACTCCTATATTTCCATCAAGGATTGAAGTGCTCAACCATACCTTACTGCATCTTGGATAAATACCATACTTGCAAGTTATCAGCATGATACAGGGACACATGCCTTTGTATTGGATATTCCAACTTGTATTAATGCATATCAATGTGTCTCAATTTTACTGCTCTGATACACAGCAACATGAGCTGTTAGTGGCTATGGGCTTATGCCCTACTTTCCTATTATGAACATGTACTCAAGCATCTTAAATACCTTGTAGGACTAAGAAGAAATACATGAAATATAGTTTTAGTAAAAATTATAAACAGAGATAAAGGTGGAGTGAAAACTGAGAATCATGAAGTTCCTAAGGGTCTGTTTAGGAAATCCAAAAGGATTAGGCTGGATTTCCTATAGGATCATGGACTGGACGGTCTATTTAACTATGGTCCATAGCAACCCAATCCCTCTCCAGCCCAAATCTTGTGAGAGGAAAAAAAGATCTTTACAAGTCTTTTTTTATTTTTTTATTCTTGTAGTCCAACAGGCCATAGATGGGATTTAGATCAAGACTGTAGCGAGCTTTTTTTAAAAAAAGAGGGCTGGGCAAGCTAACAAGTCCGATTTCTATAGGAAATCCAGCCCAATCCTGTTGGATTTCCCAAACAGGCCTTAGGAGTAGTTATTTTCAATATTTAGAATCTATTATTCATATGGAAGGGGAGATTGAAGAGGATGTTGTCTATAGAATTAAAGCAGCATGGCTAAAATAGAGAAGTGCCACTGGGATATTATATGATCATAAGATACTTGCCAAGATGAAGAGAAAATTTTATAGGATAATCATATGACCAACTATCTTTAAATACATAATGTTGGGTAGTTAGAAAACAACAAGCGCACAAGATAAGTGTGGTTGAAATGAGAATTTTTAGATGGATGTGTAGTAATACAATAAGAGATAGAATAAGAAATTAAGTCATTCATAAAAATGTAGAGGTCACACCAATTGAGGACAAATTGAAAGAAGGAATGACTACTTAGATGGTTTGGACATGTGCAATGTAGGCTAAGAAAGACACCAATACTAAGAAGTGATTTGATAAATGTAGAAGAAAAGAGGGATAGAGATAGACCGAAAATGCCATTAGATGAAGTAGTAAGGAAGGACTTGATAACATTAAATCTTTTAGAAAGTGTGAGCCTAAATAGATGGGGCCCCAACTAGTTTGGTTAAGGCTTAATTGAGTTGAGTCGAATGTTGTTTGATAACTCTTACTAGTGATTTTTCTTTCTTTTATGATGAACTGAAGGCCATTTATAGATCAAATCACACATTAAAATGATAAAAAATCATTATTTTAGATCAAAACAATTGATAAATGTAATGATATATAATAATATATAAGCTTCCCAGTGCAAGTATATGAGCTTCTCATAGTTTTAGCAATATCCACATAATGGTGCAAATATGTTTGATTGCAAGGATCATTACTTAGTCCCGAGTATTTCATCATGAATTTGGATTTGTGCTAGTAATTGTTAGATAACTGGGTAATGTTGATTTGTATAAGAAATTAATTGAATATGTGAATAGCACATATTGTATATCTGTTAATTAGAAATTTATTTTTGTTAAAAACATTTGTTTGTCCAATATAAAGAGATGGATATGGCCTTTGCTAAGAAGCATTCTGGTTGTGAATATGTGTTACAGACTTGCATATTTTTCTTTGGTAGCACCAAGTGTTGGCAAGATATGATATGATAAATGTGTTATGCCAGCATTTAACCTGCACAGATATGATGAATGACACTTTAATCCTTAATTTCAATGGCCAGATTTTGTGAAACCCAATGTCTAAAATTTCATTCCAGTGGCTTATTCTTCTTCTTTTTCTTCTTCCTCCTCTTCCTCTCTCTCTCTTTTTTTTTCCGCGTTCATGATGCCAGTATAATAGTCATATGGTAACACAAATACTGCAATAACCTGGCTTAGTGAGTCCCTGAACTTGCACTTTTGGAGATAAAAGTGGATTTTGGGGATGGTGCAGCATCTGGAATCGGCTTTTGAGGTCTAGAGTAGATATTGACACCGATCAGGTTCAGAGAATTTGATACCAGTGACAATCGTGGGTTTCTTTCCTACTATGCCGAGCACCCACTTCCCTACACATTCAATAATCTTTTGTGTTAACTAAAAATGATGTGCATAAAGGATAGTTGAATTAGTTGTAACATGTGTATCCATGTTGGAAGCTAAAAATAATTTAAAAGAGTTGAATACAGTCATCATAGTTGGGTTACATGATCCTCTCTCTAGAACAATTATCCTTATTGTTTATCTATTTTTTATTTACTCTGATAATCTTCTAATCTTGTGTAAGTTGTATTTTCTTAATTCTGGTTGAACAGGGGGAGGATGCATCAGTTGAAGCTGCTGTAATTGCAATTTCAAATTGCCTGAGAGAACCTGTGGGACCAAATAACTGCTCTGATGTAAAGTAAGGTACTCTTCTGTCTGTGAAATTTTTGCCCATGAAGTCAAAGGTGGAATTCAAAGTATGAAATATTACTATGTGATGTTGGGTATATGAAGCAATAGAAACACCTAGTTGGTGCAAGAACTTGCCATTAAAATATTTCCTTGTTTTTTCAAATTTGGCTTGCTGTCTCTACCAACTGCTTCAAAATTGTAGCATGTGAAAAAAAAAGTAATGTATACCAAAATGCATATTGACCTGTACTGGCTGGTACAATCTGAACTGACTAGGATCCAGCATCCAGTAACCCCTGTTTGTGTGCAGGGAGGTTGACAGGCAGGTGGAATTTTCATCTGTGTAGTGGCCACTGGATCATTTCTAGCTACGTAATGGTCCCCTCCACTTATTATTGATGGTTCATTTTAGATTGCATGGCAAAATCATATGTTTCTAAATTCATGAGCAAAGACAAGTTGTTAGATTGATTTCTTGTCGTAGGAACTCTGGATTTGTGTCCTAGAGCATGGATTAGAGATACATTCTCGAGTAAGGGCTAATTTTTTCAATTCAAGCTATATAGTTTTTAAAATTAATATTCATGAAAATAATCACCTAAAAAATATTTTCAATATATGTATGCATGTATATACATATGCATGGATGGTACCGCAACTACAACCCTTGCTGAACATCAAGGCATCTTATCTGGCAATAAGATGTGTTTAAATCTATACATGGTCTAAAAGTTAGGATTTTGAGAAGTTATGCAATGAGGAGGGAGTATTGAACCATGATGAACAACTTTTATTTGTCTGCATAAGGAAAATTACCATATCGTGATTTTCAGGGATCTGGTCTTTGGATGGTTTTGATCCCAGTAATTTCTCTTGCCCATACATTTTCTACCCTTCTTACTTTAAATTCTAATTGGGCTTTATCCAATGAATAATGCGGCCACCGAAAAGGCCTTACATGTTGCTCTAACAATATTGGAACTGCCTCTACTAGGTACCTGATGTGAACCTGATAACTGACGAGGACATCTACAGACCCGATGTGGCAGTGAGGTGAGGACAAAGTGCAACTGGTGTGCATTAAGTCCCAATGAAAATGTCTTTTCTAATAGTGCTTGACTTGCAATTCCATTAATATTTGTCTTTTATAAATGTTTAGACTCATTCAAACATACACACAGTTGAGTGAACCCAAATGTCTACATTAAATAACATTAGTGCATCAACTATTCTCCACCTATCTAGAAAAATCAATGAAACAATACAAATTGCAAAAAAGAAAAAAAATAAATTTGCAGTCAAATGGCTGTGTGACAGGGCATGCTAGCCTACCACAATTATGCTGATCATACCCTGTGTGAGTATGGCACATACTATTGTATGTATTCTGTCAGCCATTTACGTGTAGCAGAACCAATTGTGAAATTCTTGATATATATACAGAACAACCATCAGAAATTTATACCTGGCAGCTACAATAGATCTTGCTAAATCACTAGGTTGTACTAATACAGGCTTATGATCAATTATCTAATCCTCTACTATCTATGAGTCTTGTGTATGTAAAATTTTACTATATCTTGTACTTTTATGTAACTAGCCCTTACATATCCAATGGACCTGTCTTTGGATTCTTCCATTGGCAACTTTAGAATTGAATTACCTGGGATGACATTTATACCTTTCCTCCATATTAGAACTTAAAAATTGTATGGCTTCCTTTTGTTTACCCAACAAGAATATCACTCGCCACTATAATAACAACCTGTTCAATGTATCTGCCTCATTCACTGCAACTATGACATTAGATCCATGGCCACACACTTGAAAGTCATCATGAACTAACTTGGCATTTAGTCCTGGATTTGGCATGTGCAATGCTTGTGGGGTCCAAGAAGATTGTAGGCCTCAAGAAATTCACATGCATCACTATTTTTAATTAATTTCTTGCTTTTTGAGATTCTCTCTGATGTCGGAGCATCTAAGGCTCACTTGCTAGGTGAGTGAGTTTGAGCCAACCTGGATGTGAGACTAGAATGCACACGGGCCATGGGACTGTGCAGGACGCACGTGCCGGCCACATGGGTCATGGTTCATGTGCCCACGGGTCTCAGGACACTTGTTAGTTTTTGATGTTAGTTAATTCTACAGAATTTTGATTTTTGTAAATTTTTGAAGATATTAGGAAAGCTAGTAGTTAGGGTTCTTCAAGTTAGAATAGAATTTGGAATCCACCATTAGAAAGGAGAAGAAAAGAGTCCTCTTGGAGCTTCTTTTGTAATCATATTTGAGTTATTATTAGTAAGAATTATCTTGCGGAAATTGTTATTGCCTTCTCTCTATTCTCTCTCTTTCCTTCCTTTTGGTAGATTTCTAGAGCTTGCGAGTGAGTGTGTGAGAGCTGTATCTTTGGAGTGGCTGGCCAAGGTGGTGCTTTTATCCTTGGAGCTGTATCAGCCCCTACTCCTCCTCTAACTATCGTCCGCCCTTGTTGAGAGCCTATTGGTTTACAAGTCACTGTTGCCGCTTAGGTTACGACCTCCTTGTATTGTGTCGTGGGGTTTTTGCCTCGCCACAATCGGTTGCATCGACATACCTTTCTTCTTTGAGCTTTTAGTCCAAGTTCATCTTCTATCCTAACGTCACTCTCTCTTCAAATTCCTAATTTTTCTTGTCAAGTTAAAAGGTGGCAGTAAGCATTTTTCCCCCTATTAATCTCTCTTTTATTTCAGAGTCCTCACTTCTCCTCTTTTCACATGAAATTGATGGTTATGATCTTAGATTCTGTTGTATTTGTGAAGTAGAACTTGAGAGTCCTCATTTCTTGAAGTATCAAATATTTATTTAAACTCTCGAATTTTCTAAAGATTTAAAAGAGAGAAAGTTGGATGAATTGCTAAGTTTTAGGGAAGTGTGAGGCTTGCAATATACTTTTCTAGTGTCTTTTCTCACTGATTTCAGGTGAGACCACTGAACATCCAACTGACTGGTGATGGATCCTCAAGAGTTTCGATTGTATATTGATTATATATAATTGGACCCTAGTGGCTGCAGTTGGCACACTTTTTACATGTACTTAGTGTATTTGTCTAGATGTCTTGCTACCATATTAAAAGAGGGATGAGAGGTCAGTTTGAAGTAGCATGATAGAGAAAGAATTAGCACAATAGGGAAAAGGAAGAAAATAGAGAAAACTTGTTTTGGACTTACATTTTCATCAAAAAGATAGTAGTGAGTCTTACAAAGTTTAAAATCTTAAATATATGTACATATCCATACACAGATGCAGGCACACTTTGTGAAACAATTGTCATGATAACAGTTCAAGGGTTCGTACTACCTGGTGTATGACTGCGTCACACTATTGCTGAATATAAGACTATAAAATATTATAGTGCCAAACACTTCACATGATATCTGATCACTAGTTTCTCACCTTAACATGAGTCTTAGTCTACACTAGATCTGTAACTGCCAACCAGGCTATCAATTTTGTCTGTCAGTCAGCTGTTTCATTCTAGCTTAAAGCATGGAATTGCCACTAATAGGTGTAGTTATCCTTTTTACTGAAAGAGTTCCCTTGAACTTGATTTACCATTTCCAGAGCCTAACCTATGCCTGATGGAGTTTTAGATGCTCATTTTCGCATAATTCTGACTTCTTTGCTTGAACTTTGTTGGTTTTAAACATTTATTTGAATGGCTGATGCAAGCTTTGTTTTGACCTGTATTCCATAGCCTTGGAGCATTGTGTTTGATTATGGAAAGGCATCAATATCTTCTCAAAGCCATATTCCCTAGCAAGTGTCATGCATGAACTATACTACGTAGTCCTATTCACCTCTCATTACTGCACATGGTTCGCTTTCTTGTGTCCCATTCTTTCTCCATCTGCACCACCCATGAGCTTTCTATTTATATAAATAGGGGATTAATATTAAATCTCGCTAGACATAAATCTCTTAATTTGTTGCTATGACATGCAATGTTGCCAAGGCACTCAGGACGAAGAGAATCTCTAAAAACCTAGAGAGGAGCCTAGGCAGGCTGACTTGTAACTCAGGAAGTCCTTTTATTTTTCTTAAGCAAATGTTTTAAGGAAAATTATATTGATCATGAAACTAAAATTTTATGAAATAATGATATAATGTGTATCTAAAGAATTAATTTTAAGCATCTTGTTTTAACACATTGTTGAGGAAACTAGAGTACTTTGAGTACAATGTACTATCGACCAAGGAGTGTAGAAATGAATTAAAAATTTATGATCCTGGAAAAAATTAAAATATTGGAAGGCATACTTCGTAATTCACAATTAGATATCATGATGGTGGAATAAATATAAATAAAAGTAGTATATCAATAGCAGATGATCTTACCCACTTCAAGTATAGCCTCTACTTGCTAGTTAGTTAACAAACCAATCATAGAAAACTGGTGATGGCATTAAATTTGAATTTTGTTATTGCTTATTATAGGAATTATGTTTGAGAAACATGAAAAGCAAACATATTTGAAGTTCATAACAGATGTTCATCGTCATGACTTTAGTTTAAAGACAAGAAGAAGAAGAGTTACAATGAAAAGAAAAAGAAAAAGAACAAAATGGTCAGTGGAGGGAGAAGGGAAAAATAAGGAAAAGAAAATGAAATAAATCATTAGGATGAAGAAATGAAATGATAGAAAAAGTGGTAGAAAACAGAAGAAAAAATAAAGCAAAAAGAATAACATAATTGCTATATATCCTGATACCAACCTTAAAAAATTGCACTATTGGTGGTTTGTTATGTTTGATTGCTGTGAATACTTCATACAACTGCGATGCTTTTTTCCAATGATCCCACCACCATGAGCCCCATTATTCTCCTGCTATTACAAGATTTTATGGAGATCTTTAGGGTAGCAGGAGAAGACAAGTGCTCCATCTTTCTCCAAGCCTAACTCCTCTTCTGCTTGTTTCAACACCAAGTGAGGATGGGTTAGGCACCACAGTCCCAACAAGAAATTTTCTTTTGCTTGCTAGCATCAGTCGCATGAACAACAGGTTTCCCCTTCTTGACATCATTGGGCACTCCCTTGCTCTTTGTGACAGGGAGGTTCCTTTGCAACTTTTCCATCCGAGTATTGAGCATCTCAAAGTTAAGCTCATGCATGTCCAAGCACCCCTCAGTTTCTTTCAAAGTCACCAAGAGTTATTTATACTAGACAGGAAGATAATCCGCAGAGAAAGCACATGCTTAAATTCTTTGATGGGACAACGGTTAGTCACAATTTTCTACACTTCTTCATATTGGAATTTTACGACATACTAAACAAGCCACTGTCTTTAGCAGCTCTTAAACTCCTACCCTCCTGTGAAGATATTGTTCCCTGACAATTTACTGAATTATCTGAGACATCCATTGTAATTTGTGTTCTTTCTATTGAATCTTCTGAATGATAGGGAAAAGGGGAGGTTTCAATCCACTGAACTTGCACAAATGCTTCAGTAGATGAGTCCCTGCTGAGACTGATCTCTGGATAAATTAGAGGGACATGGACTTGCCATTCTGCTAGTCATGCCATGGTAACAAAGTGCAGACATCCTTTAAGTTTTGGTTCTGGTGGAGCATTGTCTGTCTGTTAATGAGTACAGAGTGTGACCCAATCTTCTGAAGGACTCTCCAAACAATTCTCTTATAGCTTAATTTTTAATTTGAAAACGAATGACTTCCTGGTTCCCTCTCATCTCTTTGTTCATTTCTAATGTTCTATCCTTTGTGATCTATCCTCTTTAAGAGAAGTATGCATTGATTGAAAAAACACTAGAGTGAGACCCGTTGTCCATTTCATCGTCGCTTGAACTTAGTCTTTTGGTAGCGCATGACATCTGAGACATAAGCTTCTGATATAGCATAGCTGGGGTTAAACTTTTTGTAGTAACCTCTCTTTGTTATGTACTTAAAGTGTTTCTTGTTCATGTACTATATTCTTCTCTCTATTGATTCCTCCAGTGACTAGGTTAAATTTTTGTTCCTTGTTCTGTCCCTTTAAAGTTTTTACAACACAAAACAGAGAATTCTGAGATACTTGAGAGCTTCCGAAGGGTGTTCTCCTTATTTCTTGCATGAATCAAGGCTTTGATACCCTCGTTGGCAACCTAGAGTAGAGTTCACATATGATGCCATATCGTCTAGCTCGATGGTCCATGATCTGTAGGCATGGTGCAAGGTTTGAGCTTGCCATGGCATCAGGGAAACCATATTCTTATTAAATTTCCTTTTTGGCATGAGGCCTCCTAAGCTTGTAGGTGGCATACTAATTTTTTAAGTTCTCAAAGATGATGACACAATACTGTTCCCATCAGCTACTAATCAATGGGGTCCAGGACAAGTTGAAGCAAGAGTAAAAAGTAAACTATTTAGAACTCAAATTGAGCGTTGATGGAATGGGTACCATAGCATTAGCATCATGGGCTGAGCTTCTCTTCTAGGCTTTCCTCTGGGTCTAGTTCATAATTGCTCTGGTGCCAGTGTCTTTTGAATTGGAAAACTCATGCTCATGCAAATGTCTCATCAAGTCCTTATTTAATTGAGAAGTTCATTATGTTGAAGGTGGCCAAGGCATGATGCATGCTAGTTGAATGATCTACATTCTGTCTTTGAGGATCAAAAGTTTAATCTGGCATGATGAATTTCAACCATGCATGAAGCACAGCTACTGCTTCAGAAATAACTTAGCATGATTGTCTTTACGTATAGATACAATATTTGTGCATCAAATGTAATGTAGTGGTCAAATATTTAGAGCAGTTGGTCCTACAAATGGTGTGGGGTCGAAGTACCTTGACATCTCCATCTCTGTTACTCTAAAAAATGTTGTTAATGGTTATATACCTTGAGATCTCCATCTCTGTTACTCTTAAAAATGTTGATAATGGAAAGCCAAAATTTTGTTAGAAAGATCTTAAGTTTCCATGGAAAAGCAAGGTACTTTTTGGTGCGGACACCAGTGCCAGGTCAGCCGGTCGCCACAGGATCCAGCCAGCTCAGCGGGTTCCAGCCGATTCAGCCAGCCTGATTTTATTTTAGATTGATTTATTTTATGTTGATTGGGTTTATTTGCATATTGTTATTTGGGTTTATTTACATATTGTCATTTTAGGAGCTTTTTGGAATTATTTTATTTGTAGGGGTTATTTGTTATTTTGTGACCCTATATATATGGGTCCATCCTGATGTTTAGGGTTTAATGAATTAATGAATGAACAATTGGTCTTCTTCTTCCTCCTCCTCTTTTCCTCTTTCCCTTCTTCTTCCCCTCTTCCTCTCCTCTTTCTCTCTGTATTTCAATCCGTACTTCTGTCCTGCATCAGCTTTGGTAAAGTTGGTGCGGACACCGGTGCCAGGTCAGCCGGTCGCCACAGGATCCAGCCAGCTCAGCGGGTTCCAGCCGATTCAGCCAGCCTGATTTTATTTTAGATTGATTTATTTTATGTTGATTGGGTTTATTTGCATATTGTTATTTGGGTTTATTTGCATATTGTCATTTTAGGAGCTTTTTGGAATTATTTTATTTGTAGGGGTTATTTGTTATTTTGTGACCCTATATATATGGGTCCATCCTGATGTTTAGGGTTTAATGAATTAATGAATGAACAATTAGTCTTCTTCTTCCTCCTCCTCTTTTCCTCTTTCCCTTCTTCTTCCCCTCTTCCTCTCCTCTTTCTCTCTGTATTTCAATCCGTACTTCTGTCCTGCATCAGCTTTGGTATTAGAGCAGGGCTGACGTTGCCTCTGTTGCTGAAGTCGAAGGATCCGGTTTATGGACGGACCCCCGCCGATTTCTTTTCGGCCTTTTCCTCACCTGTATTTTGCTAGATCATTTGCACCGCAAACGCCGGAACGCACGGAAGGTCGTCGCACGGCACGCACCCCGAAGAAGAAGGGTCACTCCATTTCTTCCTTATTCTCTTCCCTATTCATCACCTCACCCGCTGTGAAGAAAAAAAGAAGTGAAACCCTCCCGTCGGTCGGCTGCTACCCGGCGTCGATCCACAGAGCTCCTTCGCAAGACGCCGTCGCCGCCTTCATTTCCCTCCGCCGCTGCCTCCGACGCTCTCACCCTTTCTTGGCCGTCCTCCTCTGTCGGATCTCACGCAGAGAAGGAAGGCTCGGTCGCCGGAAACCCCCAAGGCAGCCCGAGAGGCAAATAAGCCGGCCTCCTATCACTGTGAAAGCATCATCCACCGCCACCGTTTCGCCGCGCCGCCGATTTACCTTTGATCGCCGCCGATTCGCCTTCGGTCGCCGCCGTGCTTCCCGGAGGTCTCGAAAGCATTTTGCTGCCACCGACCGTGGCCGGATCCAAGTGAAGGACGTCGCCGCCCCGATCACTGCTGCACCAGCACCCTCTTCCGCCGGCGCAACACCTCCCCGCAACCACCGCCGCAAAATCAGGCGAGATCTGGCGGAAGCGAGCGGACGGTTGAAGGTTGAAGATGATCTACAGTACGGGTAAGGTCTGCACCCGTTAGCCCGTTAACCCATTATCCATTAACCCGAGTCATTTCAAAAAAAAAAAAATGCGGGTCGGACTGTCCTAGTGGGTTGGGTCTGTTAACCCGATAACCCGACAACCCGACTTGAGTTAAAAAAAAAAAAAAAAAAAAACTGGTTGACGCACGTGACGCGTAAGTCGCGCACGTGCGGGAGGTTTCCTCCTTCCTTTTTTATTTTCCCGATTCCCTGGTTTCGTTTTCTTCTTCTCTTCCGACCACCGTCCCCCGTCAACCCCACACTGTTTCCTCTCCGCCGTCAACACCTCCGCCCACCGCCACCGCTGCCGCCGTCAATTCTTCCGCGTCACCACATCTCCCGTCTCTTTCCTCTACTATAGTTGTGTCACTCCGCCGGCATTCATCGGCCCGGCCGAGTCCACCACCACCACCGTTTTCAGCCCTCCCACCACCGTCAACTTAGGCCTTCCACTGCTGTCAGCGCTCCCCGCTCGCTCCCCACCGCCGCTGCCACGCCTGCTGCTGCACCCCTGCACTGCGCGCTGCCCCTGCAACTCTTTACTGCCGCTCGCCGCTGCTAAGTTGCTGCCGCACCGCCGCGCCGCCGGGTTGCTCTCACCGCCGCGCCGCCGCGTTGCCGTCGCCGCCGTCGACTGCTGCACCACCACTGTCGGCTCTGACAGTCATCACCGCAGACCGCTCCAACCGTCCTGCATCAGCTCCTCCCTGCCAACAGTTGCTCCGACCACCACCACCGGACCCTGCAACGCCGTGACCTTCTTCCCAGCATCATCTCAGCTGGAACATCTTCGGCAAGCACAGGCCTCAATCAGCTCTGGCCCCCAAGTTGCTGATATCAAGTCCACCGAGTTGCTGTGCTCAGACCCGATTCGCGCTATTTGCATCTGATCGTCGCCCCAACCCAGGTCAGGTTTCTTCCTTACTGCAAATTTTATTTGTTTGTCTAAATTTAGAATTAATTAACTCTTATGTGCTCTATTGATATTGCTTCCTAAAATTCAACACATCCACTCCAAACAACCCCAAAACCCTAGTAGTGGCCTGTCTTTGTTATTAATTGTAGGGCTACCTAATCTTTGGAAGTTCTTTGAGGCTCTGTGCAATCCTGCAACACGCTGAAAACTAGTACTATTTGACCGCAACTACTTATCTGAATTTGTTATGTAATTCAAAGCCAATTTCAATTGCTTGAGTTAGCTTCCGATTATATTAAGTATCTACTTTGCAATTTTGAATTCATTTCATGCATTAGGTCTACTTAGGAACATTTATAGTTGGTCGGATCATACATTTTGACATTCATTTTATGCATCTACGTAGTGGTCGTGACGCATCTCATCCTGAGTCCCAATTAGGCATGGATTCCAAAATCGAAGCCCTATTAAAAGCTATCCAAGACACTAATGCTCAAGTCCAAAACACTAATGCCCAAGTCCAAAAACCTAATGCTCAAGTCCAAAATACCAATGCCCAAGTCCAAGCAAACAACTTTGATAATAGGCATGTTCCAGGTCACCATTATGCCTACCCTCGCCTTAGAGGACCAGGTCCCTTTCCTAATATGAATAGAGGTTACCGACATAACGTAGAACCCAGAGCTCTTCGTGACCCTGATGAAGACGTAATGAGAGGCATTAGGGTGGAAGCCCCCACTTTTGACGGTCGTCTTGACCCGAAAGTCTTCTCCGATTGGTTACACGAAATGGACCACTTCTTTGAGTGGTACAATCTGTCTGAGAACAAAAAAGTTCGATTCGCTAGAATGAAACTCCTTGGTCGAGCTAAGCTGTTTTGGCAAAACACTGAACAACTATTAGCTAGGAGACATCAACATGAAATAACTGATTGGGTAGAGATGAAAGAGAGACTTAAAGAAAAATACCTGCCCCTTAACTACCAAGACGATCTCCTAAACCGATGGAATACTAAGTCCACATTTGTAAGGCGCCCTGACACACGGAGCACTCCCACCGGCCTTAATTCCTTAGGGTCCAAACCTTCTGTAGGGTCCACTACTCATAGGCCCCCTCCTATTGCCCATGTCACAGGCCGAGACACTAATGGCAAGGGAATGCTTGGTGAGCCTCCCAAACCACATTCCAAAATTCGGTGTTACAAATGCCAAGGTTTTGGTCACGTTACCTCCCAATGTGCGAACAAATTTTTCGTTATTGCTCAGCAAGAGCAGGGAGGTGACATAGATGACTTAGAGGAGCAAATCTATGAACCAAACCTCGATGACATTCAGGACATTGAGGAAGAGTGTGATGACAAACCTGAAACCCTAGGATGCACCCACACTCCACCTAGCTCGCTTGCACAGTCAGATAACGAGTCTGACCAGTCTACCATGAGTGTAGTTGGATATGCCCTCGCACAACCCATCAAAATTGATGTTAGGATTTCTGAGCCTGCATATGCATTTACACAACACATTCATAAGTTGTATCAGGAAATCCATAAGGGCATTCATGCATGTACTGCTCAGTATAAGATGCAAGCTGATTTCCGTGCTAAAGAATTTCAAACTTGGGGTTACGTAATGATCCATCTTAAGGAATTGCAGTCTCTTAGTATTGGACCATTCAGGGTGTTGCACAAGGATGGCACTGACGCCTATGCCATTGACTTTCCATTTGATTTCGGTCATAGCCTTACTATTAATATTAAAGATTTGGTTGCAATCCCTGATGACTCTTTTGCTGCACACTCTCCTGCGCCTGATGTTTATCCTATTATTGATTCCATGCGATCTTCGTTTCCTTTTACCCTCCATCGAGCACAAAAAGAGTATATTGATTCTATTTTAGCCGAGCAAATAGTTTTTACCAGTGATGGAGGCATCCAACATTTTCTGGTTCGTTGGCGAGGACGACCAAGGTCCGGCTACACTTGGATCCAGCGTGAGGAGATACCGCCGATTGACCCGAACTTGTTGGAGTACTACCGGGGCTTTACCAAGCCGCTTTCGTCGAGGTCGACTTCTTTCCACCCGAGGAGAGTTGGTGCGGACACCAGTGCCAGGTCAGCCGGTCGCCACAGGATCCAGCCAGCTCAGCGGGTTCCAGCCGATTCAGCCAGCCTGATTTTATTTTAGATTGATTTATTTTATGTTGATTGGGTTTATTTGCATATTGTTATTTGGGTTTATTTGCATATTGTCATTTTAGGAGCTTTTTGGAATTATTTTATTTGTAGGGGTTATTTGTTATTTTGTGACCCTATATATATGGGTCCATCCTGATGTTTAGGGTTTAATGAATTAATGAATGAACAATTGGTCTTCTTCTTCCTCCTCCTCTTTTCCTCTTTCCCTTCTTCTTCCCCTCTTCCTCTCTGTATTTCAATCCGTACTTCTGTCCTGCATCACTTTTCCATGGTAACTAGGGTTTCTTATGGCGCTAATGTAAAATGCAAACATGTGCAATTAAAAAAGGAAAAAGGCAAGAGCCATAGGTATACCCCCAGTATTTAGTGGGCTATATGTGAGCAAAATTGTGATTCTTTTTTGTTCTTTTTTTTTTGTTGAGAAATCCTTGTATTTCGAGATGGACGTTTCTGATTTCCCCTGCCAATATGTTAACACAAATCTAAATGTAAAAGGAATATCTAACCAATTCAAGAGCAAAAATGATCTTGGGTATCCCTTAAGGCGAATAACGAGAATAAGATGTCAAAACTAACCAAAAAGCATTGCAAATTTTTTATAATTGTAATACTCTTGAGTGCTTAGATTATATGCCATAAGTGGGCAGTTCTCTTTTAAGTTGTTGCTACAAATATTGATCCACCATTCAAACATAGGGAAAAAACATCCAAACTAAAAACTTTTATGTGGATATATCAATCCAAATACAATCTCCATGAAGTTTTGGCCTCAAACTCGGATATTCATCAAAATGAGCTCCAATTTAGTAAAGTACGTTGCTACTTGCATGTAGTTGTAATTAAATATCTTGTCGATCAATTGGAAATAAGCAACCCTTGTAGCTTATTTGATCATGAGTGTATAGATGAGCCCCAAGAGACCCACAACAAATCCTGGTGCAAAGCTCATGTAAAGCCATATCATGTTAGACTCGTCTGGGCTCCTCTTCTTGACCTCTTGTTTGAAATGGTCTTTTTCAAGGGGCATTATTAAAGCACCATGTCAATGGCCAACCATAAAGATCAGGATTGTGATTGTAGATAGAGCAATTGTAGAATGTTTACAATTAGTTTCCCCATGGAATTCTTCGTGAGAAATTGATATTGGACAAGTTCAATTGACATAAGGAATACATGGGCATATTTGAGGCAATCATGCTTGAGTGATTGTTTATGGTAAGATTCTCATTGCTTGAAGGCACCAGTATTTTCTAGGATCTTTCTTGTAAAGTGATTATTAGAGAGGTTGAAGAAAAAAAGTCAAATGAAGATGTATCGTTTCTTGAGGTATCATTCCAAAAACTTCTTGTGAGAGTTCTATACTTAATAAGTGACAACACACCAGTGTATTCAATTTCTATTTACTTTGTGGTTATGCACAAGCTCTTTAAGTCTAGTTTTCTCGAACCATTGGTTTATCCACATTCTCTATTGCCATCATTGCGCTAAAGTTTCCAAAAAATTGAGGCAAAGCATCTGCAAAATGGTCCAAAACTTGAAGAGAAGATATGATAGTTGTTCTGGTATATTACCATTGAAAAAGAACTCCCAATGATATGAGGCTTTCTTCTATCCACATTGGTAGGATGAGAACTTATTTATCAAGAATGGCCGATTATCTACAATATCTCAGGAATAAAGGAAAATCTCTAGAGAGACTATTATTTCTCCCGAGCTTTGAGAATGCCACCATGCTGTGTTTTTGTAAGTCAACGATCCATAGCTGCAATTTGTGCCAGTAGTTTGGATGTCCTCTGAACAAGTTATTATTGGAAGGTCGAGAATGACCGGATAAGTTATATTAGAAATGAACGGGCGTATGCTACCATTGATGTAATCCTTGGATAAAGAAAGGAGTTAAATTCGATGGCTCTAGCAAAGCTCAAAGTGAATAGGTCCAAAAACTGAGTTGTTGGATAGATTTATGCTACATAGGGAAGTATGCAGTTCAGGTACTAGACCATGAAAGTTTTCTTGTCATCCTATTAGGAGATGAATTAAATCATAATTAGATCCCAAGAAGGAAAGTCATCTGAATTGCTATATCTCAGAAGTCGTAGTTTGCCCAAATTTCTTTGGGTTCAAAGTTAACGTAGGAAAACTCAAATGGCGAGCATATACTAATCCATCAGGTATTAAAAGGAGGAACCCAATCATGATTTAGGATCACGACAAATGAGTTGTGAGATAGATCCAAGCCTTCTAATGTCATAAGGACGGCAAATTAGGCTTCAATCAAACGACCTGTAAAGAAGTTGGAGCCGACAAGTGGAAAACATCTTGTGCGATTTCTTGAGAACATCAAAACTTGTAGGTTGCGAAGCATGTGGAAAACATCTGGTATCTCACCACTTATATAATTATTTTCCAACAAATCCAATGCCACCAAGTTGAGAAGGGTCCCAATGCTCTTTGATATCTCACTGCTGATTCTATTACATTCCGTAAGTAAATTCTCCAAGTAGGTGAGGTTTCACAGGTGTTCTGGAATCTCTCCATCGATGTTATTCATAGACAAATCTAAGTACTCCAAGTTTTCTAGCATTTTCAGAATATCTGCAGTGATTTCATTATTAGACAAATATAAATATTCCAAGTGGTTGAGGTTTTCCAGCTTCTAAAAAATCTCTCCAATTATTTGATTATAAAAGAAATCTAAATGCTTCAAGTTGCATAGATCCCTTACAGCAACAGGTAGTTTATCGAGCAAATCACATCCTCTTAGATTGAGGTGCATGAGGCTGCTGCTAATGTTAAACAGCAAGAGGGATACAATAGTTTTGATGTGGTCATTTTGAGAAAGATCAAAATGATAATGGGATACCCAGGCCCTTTTAGAGCCTGATTATGTACTGGGCCAGGTCCATTTGACTGGCTTAGAAGTATACTTCGCCCCTCCACACCCCCTCCCCCGCCCTGTGCCCCCCCAAAAAAGAGAGAACGCACGTGCTGCACACATGTGAAGAAGGGAAGAGGACTTGCGATGGGAGTTTTCTTCCTCCTGAGTTCGTCGGATAGAATTTGACTTTGAGTCGGATTCTGGTCGTGGCCGAGCTCTATTTAGAGCTCCTATCCGTCCCATCCTCCCGCATCGGAGATCCAGTCCCAATCGGAGTTTAATCAGTGGATTCTTCTCCGATTCTTTCTGCGATCGTCGATCGTTATTGGCACCATTGCCATGGCCAAGCATTGCCGGAGGCTAGGTGAGAGCCAAAATCCTTTGATTAATCCTTCTTCTACTTCTTTTTGAATTTATGGATCAAAGATTTCGGCCGGTGATCACTAGATTTTTGGTGGAAAAAGGATGATGCCCTGTTTTTCTTGTTTTAGTAAGCTGACACTTACTTCACTTGTTTCCAGCTGGTTCCGCTGTTGGCGCCTGTCATTGGGGCCTTCCTCCAATTCCTCACAGTGGCTGGAAGCCATGGCCAGAGTCCCTGCCGTCGGGATGCCTCTGTTCATTGGTTAGGGGGGAGGGGCAGAACCCCTATTTCTTATAGTTTTAGTCGCCGCCAACCGCTAGTTGCTGTCGACTGCCTGTTGGCCGGTTGTGGGTCTCTGACCTTGGGCACCACCTGCAGCCACTCCCTTCCCTTCCTCTTCTTTGGTTAGCGAGAGAAACTTGTTCTCTCTCTTTCTCTCTCTTTTTCATTTTTTCTCTCCTTTGATTTTCTCTCTACTCTCTCTATAAAGATGTTAGGTCTACCATAACACCTCTCTTCATGATTTTGGATCTACCTTGGTGAAGGGCCTTGATCTATAGCCGGCAGGCGGCGTGCTAACCCCCATCTTGGCCCTTCCTAGATATTGTTAGAATTGGTCACCTTGATCTCTATCGAAACCTCTGTATCCTAGTGCGAGCATGATCAGATGAATTCACTTTGATTGGACCTCGTAAGCACGACTCTTAGTGATTTCTGGATCGATCTAATTGAAGGGTCATGATCTAGGGTTGTCAGACAGTATGTGAGCCCTCACCTTGGCCCCTGCCAAATACTGTTAGATTTGATCGCTCCGATCTTTGTTGAACCATCTATACCCTAGCTCAAGCATGATTCGATGAATTTCACTTTGATCGGATCGACCGGGATGTTGGGCACTCTCGCTTGATCAGCCTTGTGTGGGTGTTGGAATTTAAGATTGTTATTTTTTTTAACAAAATAATTATGATGAAAACTTAATGAAAAATATAATTTTTTGATATTAGGCTCTGAGAAAGATTTTCGAGATTAATTGGATCTGCATTTGCAAGGTAAGTAATGTTTCACTTTTTCTAAATTTATCAGCAATCATTAAATTATTTTAGTCATGACTTTTGACTGGTATTATTCATTATGCATGAATTTGACGGATAGTATATTATTACAGAAACTGTTATTTTGAAATATTATGACAATATATGATCTTATTATGGATATGATTGATTGATTTTAACTCCATATGATTTTAGAATTGAAATATGAAACCTAGAGCTATTTGAATTTCGACCTGGCTATGTTGAGGACCCCACCAATGGAGGCTAATATGTTGGCACTGATTTGTCTTAAAGGTTGTGTCCAAGATGATTAACGACATACCGCCAATAGACCAGCGATCCTAAAGAAGTTTGCTGCAAGATGATGCGCAGCTCACCGCAAGAAGTTTAGTCGGTGTTATGATCATGCTACATGATGATGTAGTTATAGCTCATGATCGATAAAATGAATTGAATATTTGAAAGAATTTGAATCCATGAACAAAATTTAATATTTCAAGAAAGATTTGATTTGTATATTAATACTACATATATGCTTATTTTCTACAAATTATTATCTATTTGATTGTCTGATTTGTTTAGCTAAAGTGATCATTGCTTAGTGGGCTGTCTAGCTCATTATATGATTTTTTATTATTTTATAAATTCAAAAAATGAGCCCGATCGGATTTTCAATATGGAAGAGCGATTAACATAATTTTGGCATAGATTATCTTAAAATATAGTTCATTTAAATTGATTTATTACCCTAAAATATTGTTAGAATCATGAAATATTTAAATATTGAGCTAGTTTTCGGAATAAAGTTTACATATTATTATTTAAATTGTTCCGCTGTATATTTATACTATCATGTTGAGGTGCCTTGCATGCTTATGGGGAGGGTTCTCTATGAGTATGCGGCAGTTGACACCGACCGTCGGTGCGTGAACTCGGGTCGAGGATGTAACTGATGATGATGATGATGATGATCTATTCCAAATTAAGATCAAGGAATTGCAATCTGGAGGGATTTCTTAGCTCAGGCTGAATAGATCTGCTGAACTCGGCATTGGAAAGGTTAAGATATTCCGAATTAAGATATTCCAAGTGCACAAGGAAAGTGATGAATTTTTGGGACGTGAACTCCAGAGAAATTGTTGAGGCTCCAATCCAGATACTTCCAATGCCAATTTTTAGTGCCTGAACATTAGGATAGTTGTGGCATGGTGCCGGAATCAAATTTCCAATTTGTGCCCCCGTGGAACTGCCAACAATCATGCGAAAAGATTGAACAATGTTGATCAAAAAAGAGCTTATCAGAAAATACTAGAAAGATAATGCGAAAGAATTCCATTGAATTTAGATGATGCAAACACTTGCACAATATCTAACAAATTGTGCATAACTGTTACAGAACGCTAGTGTTCTTATGAGAATAAAGCTACGGTGGCTAAGAGATGGCATTTGAAGCACTTCGTTGGAGTTTACAGGACATTATGGATTGTAATTTAAAACCTGTCTAATAAAACCGAGTTTGTGGAATCAGATAGAACAAGTTAGATTACCCATAAATATGCGAGCAAAAAATGATCTGGATTACGCGCAATTTCTTTTAGATGTAGGCAATAGAACAATACCAACCATACATGATAATATGATTCAGATTTCTCAAGAGCTGATTATTCTAGATGAAGATGAGTTTGCGTCAAGAAATAAGACATTGCACAATATTTGTTGCTGTATTTAGAAGTGAACATGTCACCGTTTTTATTCCATAGAGCATTGTGTCAATTCGTGCCTTTTATTGAAAGCTTGTTCACCAACTTTAAGTGCAAAAGTCCAAAAATAGTTCGTAATTAGTATATTCTAACCACAAAATCCCTTTTCCCTTAGGTTTTGGATCTCTTGACAACATCTGTGTTGTGCTTCTCAGCTCCAGGTCATCTAAATTGATCAATAGGTTATCGATTTCAAGCGTACAAGTCTAGATGTTGATGCAATATTTTTAATAGTGCACGTGCAATCCACGTGAAATTATTACCACAATATTTAACCTCAAAGCTCTATTTCATCGAAATTAATAAAAAGGAAATATTAACAAAGTTTTTTTTTTTTTTTTCTTGGACAACGGCTGCCCACGCGTAAGCGCAGCGAGTAGAAACAAGAGAGTAGAATCAGGAGAGAAAAATGGCAAAGTAATGGAGGGGCGCCTAGAGAATTTTTTCAAAATGTTGGGCAGCATAGGTGATAATCTTCTGGTACACATGTGCAAATAGATTCGTCGTAGGATTTTTTTTTTGTTTTGCTCTTTTTCATATTTGTATTTTATGTACCTCGGATCCAGAATTAAGGTAAGGAATAAGAAATATGAAAATAAGATCTCTATCCGTAAAATTTGTGAAAAATATCGGCTGATCCTTAGGTGCGGATGAATTATAGTAATTTGTTCCAATCCGTGACATAAACAGAGAGAAGGTATCGTTCATATTCACATAACTTTCAATGAATGAATTCCATGGTAACAACGCGATCTAAGGCCAAATCGCTTCCACCGAGATCTTCGCCTCCGCTAGATTCTCCATAGCATCCAAGCCGTCGCTCTCCGAAGATTTCGACGATTTGCTTTCGACCTTCGCATTCCGAAAGGAGGCGGCAGCGGCGGCGATGGCGGCAGAAGAAGAGCGAGCAGTCGTCGAGTAGTCGGCGGCGAGAAGCTGAGCTCTCTTCGGAAGAAGAAGCTCGGATAAGAGAAGAACAAGAGAAGCCATGCGAACAAAGAGAAGATTTCCAATATACTGGATTGATGATGGATAGAAAAGAGAAGAAGCCAATTGGAAAAATGATGTGATGATTGAAGGATTATATTGGGATAAGATGGCGGTAGAGGGAGGTGGTTTCGGTGAATAGAAAAGGTGGGCAGAGAGGTTGAAATGGTGGGTGGGTGGTATTTGTGGTATTTATCTGCAAGCCCATGGTTTTGTTTGATGCCTTTCTTTGTTTCGGTTTGATGGTTTGGCCTCCGCTGGTCTTGCTGGAGAAGGCACGGAAAGAAGCCCGTGTTTCGGGAAGCGGCCGGCGCCGGTGGTTTTTTGGGGATGCCGGCAGCAAACGTGTCTCGATGGTGGAATTCTGGTGGGGTGGGCTATCCACCACGTAGGCTTAGACAAATACGCTCGGAATCTGGATACCTGCACACAGAAAATGACCTAGGACCATGACCGGTAAATTAATAATGGTCAAACATATCTTCGTCATTAATACCTTAACTGGTGAGTGGTGAATGGCCATTGCATTCTAAAACAAACAAAAAAAAAAGATAAAATAAATTTTTATAGAAAAAATTATCAAAATACCTAAGGCTGTATATAGGTCGGGTTTACTCATGACCCGACCTAAACCGACCTATTTAGGCTAGACCCGTCACCCGTAGGGCTGGGTCAGGTCCAAAAATTGGGCCGGTCATATATTGCTTTTTGTTGTTCTTCCATTATGTCACCAACCTCCATATGCTTGCTCCCATTGATGCTCTTGGACGAAAATAAAAAGAATTAGAATCTGAATTGACACCCTTCTGCCTTCTAATATCAGTCAGTATTTTTGGCATCTGCTGCCAGGGCTGAGACACAAAAAATGCATGTAGAAACAACAGTAGTCATGGTATCTTCCCTCTTTTGCTCTGCTTTACGTTGGTTCTGGTCCTGCTTGGTGTCTTATTAATTTGATTCACTTCCTCAGAAGATGTGGTCTCAAGAATCATTGCATTGGATTCTTTTGACAGAGGTATTAGGGGTATGAATTAACATATGGGCATAAGATTGGCCAATGGATCATTCATGACTAGCTCTTCAGCTGAGAAAATAATTTATTGTATCCATAAACAACAAACAAACGAGGGCAATGTGGAGGTTTTGATGGAAAAGCACCTCTCAAACAATTGCATGCTATTGATGGCTTTACATAGAGATTTACAACTTCATTTGCTTTACTATAGGATGTTGTTATTCAATTTATAGGGTAGAGGAGCTTGTGTTTAGAATTTGTTGATCATCAATCCAGATGTTTGGGATGTGAGATATCTTGTGCCAATCTTCCCCTATTTCCTTTTGACAGCATTCCTTCAACAATTGACAATGGGAGATAACTAGACGTTTCACTGAGTTAGGCAGTTCTGGCAATGACCTGATCCGGCGACAGTTTTTGATGTACAAGTGACTGAGGGAGGTGAGGTTTTTTAGCTCCGTCGGCAGGCACTCGAGGCTGTGGCAGCCAACAATCTGAAGACGCCGGATGGAAGTGAGGTCTTGTAGCGTCACTCCTTCGATCAATGTCTTGAGATCTTGACATGAGTCTACCTCTAGCTCTTCCAGAGCTTGGGGAGCAGCCCCATCTAGAAGGGACTTGAGCTTTGGACAACTTTCAACCTTCAAACGTCTGAGAGAGACAAGGAACTCAAATCCTACCTCTTCCAATGAAACAAGCTCATCAAGATTCCGGATAGTCAAATCCTTGAGTGCAGTAAGGTGTTGAAGCCATTCATTCTGCAGGGATGTGAGCTTTCTGAACCCAGAAATCTGTAGCATCGTAAGAGATTTAAGATGAAGTAGGCGTGCTGAGCTCAATATCCTCTCATTGCATCCTGTTAAGTTCAATAGGTGAAGAGATGGAAAGCTTCCTGCAAAGTCCATCAACTGGGGACACTTGATTACTGTCAGTTTCCTAAGAGCAGGAGAGAGATTGGGTAATACCTTTAGCTTGGGGCACTCTGAAAGTAAAAGTAGATGGAGGCAAGGGAATTCACCAATCTCAACCCCAGTCCATTCCTCAAGCTCGGGTACCTTGCATATTTGCAACTTCTCAAGGGATGGGAACCCACTGACCTTACCACTGCCACAAAATTCATGACCCAACCTCCTCAGTCTAGGCATCTTACGAATGATTACATGATTGAGGAAAGGTAGCTGCCCAAGAGGTGGCAGGACCTCACATCTTTTGCAGTTAAATAAGGAAATCCTCACCAAATTAGGAAGCAATGGAGGACTTTGGAACCAGCTTGGAAAATTCAGTCCTCCATACCCTCTTACGACCAGCACTTCGAGGTTGGCATGTGGTTGGAGCTCCTGAAGTACATGTTCATCTTTTCCTTGATCTATTGAATTGATATGCCTATCAGCAGTCCATGCCAGCTCCAATTCCTGGAGCTTTTGCTTGTTGTTTAGCTTGGCCTCGCTGGCCTCATGCACATCTACCACCATCTCCAGCTTTGAAATGCGTAGTTTTCCTCTAAGCCCTGTCAGATCCTTCAGTTCCTCCAATTTGTATCCTATCTCCCTGACCACCTTGAACAAATAGAGTTCTTGGAGACTAGTCAGTCTCCCAATTCCTTTTATGGTGCAGACCAATCCACGTTCTTCCTCAAGATGACGCAGATTGATCAACTTATTCATATCTTTGGGCAAAACTTGGAGCTTATCACAAGACTTGAGCTTCAGTGTCTGCAGATTGTAGAGATTGCACACTGATTCAGGCAACATTATAATATTACAATACGAGAGGTCAAGCAGCCTTAGTTGCTTCAGATGATGTATAGAATCTGGTAACTCTGTGATGCAAGACTTGCTCAGGTCCAGAACGCGTAGATTTGTAGACTTCAAGACCAAATCATGCGGAATACGACTGGTGCAAGTCCTGTGTACACATCGTAGTATAAGTGTCCTTAGGCTCTTAAGGTTGTGGGAGGACTGCGACTCCCATGAGCTCAAATTATCACAGGTAACTGAACAGTGACGGGTTAATTTGGAGCTCTTGCATTGCTCATCATCTTTCACTATTACAGATTCACCAACAGAAATAGACTGTGCTAGGTCATGGATTAGGTCATGCATGGTGAACCTTGATTTGTCGAGTCTGTAGTGCTGGAAGAGAGATCTACAAATCAGATCATCGAAGTACTGTCCTCCAATATCTTCCATTTCTCGCATTCTTGAAGGTCTTACGTACCCTTGTGCGATCCAGTGCTGAACTAGCTTCGTCTTATCAAAGGTTGAGCCTTTAGTGAACACTGAGCAATATACAAAGCACTGCTTCAGATGTGCAGGCAAATGGCGATAACTCAACTGTAGGGCTGGCAGAATGTCATTTCCATTTGCAGGTAATTCCCATATCTCACTTTTCAAGATAACTTTCCAGTCATCTTCATGTTTCTTAGAATACAAGAGGCCTCCAAGAGTCTTCGCTGCTAAAGGTAAACCTTTCAACTTCTTTGCTATCTCTTTGCCTACTGTTTCTAGTCTTGGATGGGCATCAGAATTTCCTTCTGCAAATGCAATTTTTTTGAATAAAACCCAACAATCTTCATTGGATAAACTTGTCAAGCAGTAAGATGGTGATGTACCCATTATTCTTGAAACTGTTTCGCTTTGGGTGGTCAACAGGACCTTACTCCCTCTCGCACCACTCGTTAAGGGCTTGCGGAGGCTCTCCCATGCACTACGACTTTCATTCCATACATCGTCGAGGACAAGTAAGAATCTCTTACCCTTCAACTTTTCCCTGAGACTTAGATGAAGTGAATTCAAATCCATAAGCTCAAATATCTTTCCTGTAGCTGACTCTATTATTGCTTTTGTGAGTCTCTTCACATCAAATATCTCAGATACATGAATCCATATTCTTGGCTCAAAATAGCTTTTTACCCTCTCATCGTTGAAGACAAGCTGTGCAACTGTTGTCTTCCCTATCCCCGCCATGCCAACAATGGGGAAGACAGAGACCGTTGTTCCACCAAATTCATCTGAAACCAGTGACTCCACAATCTTCTCTACGGCACTGCCTCTTCCAATTACTGTTGACTCATCAACCAGAGAAGTAGACTCGCGCCCTTGAGATGGGTCAGACTGGCTTGCCCCACCCAAACCCCTTAGATTGAGGTCTTCTTTTTCCTTAACAATCTCATCTAACCTTCTGTGTATGTCATTTATCCTACTTGCAACTTCATGTTGATATAAATTCATGGTAAGAGAAGAGAAGAGAGTGCATACCGTGTTTCTTCCACTCTGACCTGGGTCGGATTCCACATTTGCATGAAGAGCTAATTCAGTTGTTAGCTCATCCAAGATGTCATCCATATCGTAAGCCACGTCTTTTAATTCCTTGAGCCATATCTTCACTGCCTCATCATGGTTCTGCTTCTCCTCTGCATCATTGAGGACTGCTTGAACCTTTGCAAGAGTTATGGGTAACTTAGCTAGCTCTCTCTTGATCCCCAGAAGAGATTCAAATTCCTTTAACATGGGAGTGGCCAATTTGTCAAAGAGCACTTGGAAGAAGGCAGAAAGAACTGCTTCTGCGGCCATAGTTTCCTTTCTCCCTCGATCCAACAGAAGAGCCCCAGAATGGTTCAGCTTAGAGGAATGTGAAGAGGTGTTGTAGGACTTGTAGAAGACAAGAAGAGCATATGGTCATGCAAAACAAAAATGAAGCTGAAATTTCTCTTCTTGGTCCGTCTCTTCCAAAGCTTCTGCTTGTTGGATACGTCCAAGCATTAAACGGCAAATTATAGGGAATGTATTTGTCCCTGGGCATGGTGTCAAACATGGCTGCCAAGCATGCATCCTGCTGCACACTCCATCATCAAGATTTGGTGAACTTTGAAAGCAGATGGCGTCTGATTGAACTTCAAGCCTAGTAGGTTGCAATCTATTGAATTGCGGTCTTTGAAAAGCTGGCCCGTAAGTTATATGTTTTTAAAACAAGGTTTTTCTTGCACAAGCCAAGCCGGCCGGAGAGGACAATTGGATTTGTGTTATATTCCTTCTAGCCAAGTCTGAGATGGAGAAATAATTAATGAACAGTAGAATGCATACAATTGGATGTTTATGGTCTTGGACAAGGACATGAAGAAAGAGGAACAAAAGATGACTTGAATATGTTGTTGAAGTTGATTTCAACATCATGATACATACTCTTGAGAACCCACCGTCAACTCAAGGCATCTATATACAAGTCTTAAGAAACTTCCAGTTATAAAACAAATGTAGCACACAACCGGAAGGCAATTTCCAAGGCATCCTTCACTTGAAAGAATAAAGGGAAAATTCAGAAACATCCAGACTTCATGACACAAGATGCTAGCTCATGCGCCCTTGTATTCTCTCCAAAGCATCATTATAAGCAAAAAGTCTTTTTCCAACTACTTGTGGTCAGTTTGTCAATCATCATTTGACAGGTTTTCATATAAAGAGTTTCGGCAGCCATGGTATTGTTTCTTCTTCAATCGAGGAGAACCTCAGAATGGTTCAACCTAAAGGAATGCTGTTAACAATGGAAGAATGGTCCTGCTTTCAGGAATTGTGATGTATTCCAGTGGTCCTTGTATCATTATATATCATTTGGTTTTACTTAGAGGACACATAAGATATATAAAGTTGTTAGCACCGATCCGGCTTTAAGAGATTTTAAATGCCATGCAATGTACAACAACAAATAAATATTGAAAAACAAGGCGAGTCTAAACCCGAAAAATGACAAGAAGATTCAGGTGCAAGGAACAATAACTCCCACCATCCTGCTTCTTCCTTCACCAGCCCAAAATTTTCTCCACCGCATTGGTGGATATCTGATGAGCCAAACCACTTTCATATAATGGCAGGAGTTTGCCGTATTGAAACTAGGGAGGGGTTATTCAGAGGCAGACTTTGGACCTAGGTGGTGCAATGTGAGAGGTGTACTGTTGGAGATGTCATAAAGGAGATAGTAGGGGAATACGAGGATTGTGAAAAGAACCTAAAATGTCCCCTTTGTGCTCCATCTCTTCCAAAGCTTGTGTCTGGGGAGTGGGCTTGTCACTTTGCTCGAGGTCTAACCTGGCTGCCCAAAGATTTTCCTCCATTCATCTGTTTATGGGTTTCTAAGCTAGTTGTTGATCTGGTATTGCAAACTCCATTATCCTGCTTTCTCCAACTTTAGAAGCGTATGGGATTTGGTCAAACTTGCTGGTTTGTTGCTTGCATTGGACCATAGTCTTGGAAACCAATTGATACAGAATTTGTATATTTGTTGCTTGCATGCTTTCTCCAACTTTAGAAGTGTATGGTATTTTACGCTCCTTTTGGTTAGATATAAAGGAAGAAGCAACAAATAAACACAGGGATCAATCTAGTTAACTACTAGTAAAGCACATGCGCCATACATGTCTGTGCTTCATGTTATATAATATCATCAATCATTCATCATCGATAAATGTATAGCTAAATGAATATTATAATATTGTATATATATAAGTAAAGGTAATTTACAATTCATGACTGAATGAAGGAATAAACAATTCACTAAAAAATACAGATTAAATTAACTTTCTTTCTTTTGATACAAGTTTAAGATAACTTTCTTTGATGGGGCATTTTTTATCCTGAAAAGGCAAATAAGATATTGCAACCATAGAAAAAAATCTACTTCTCCAGAAGAATCAAAGCTAAATAAGGCTCTGCAGACCCATACAGTCTTAAAGGTTCTCTTCTCTTGTCTCTTCCCCGAATTCCTCTACTCACCTTCTCTCTAAAGCCCAAGGAATTGTCCAGATCAAATGCTAAATTCCACTTCAGACAATCATAATAAGATCCTAAGAATTTGAGTAGCCACCAACATCCACCTTCCATTAAGATCCTTTGCTATCACAGGCCTCTTTGATAAAAATAAGAAGAAAGAAGCACTCAATCAATCTCACTATTTCAAAGTGGAGAAGAGAATTGATAGAGGATGAACAGGCACTCAAGAATATACAAGGATCAGCTGAAAAGCCTCTCTAAATTTAATGCAATTAAAACAAACAAAGTGGGTAACTAATGCCCACCTTCAGCCATAAAATAGAAGGGAGTGGGTGACCCTTTCTCTTCCATAAACTAATGATTAATAACACCCATTAGTTTTGAACGGATGCCAACAATAAATGACTAATAACACCCACTAACTTTCTACAGTTTTGAATTGAACGGATGCCAATTGAACGGATGCCAACAATTGCCCCCTCAAATCAAAACTGCTTCCAGCATGTCTCTTAGCTTCATGAAAATTTCACCTGATAGTGGCTTAGTAAATATATCTGCTACTTGTCCAGTAGTGTTGCAATGCTGGAGCTCTACAGTCTTCTGTTTCACATGATCTCGTAGAAAATGAAACTGAGTATCAATGTGTTTGCTCCTTCCATGATGGACTGGGTTCTTTGCAAGCTGGATAGCTGACTTGTTGTCCACATATATCACAGTTGGCTCCTCTTGTAGATGATCCAGCTCCTTCAAAATATTCTGTACCCATATTGCTTCATAAACAGTAGATGAAGCTGCTATATAATCTGCCTCACAAAAAGATAGAGCCACAATTTTTGTTTCTTGGAGGTCCAAGAAAATGCAGTTGTGCCAAGATAGAACACATAGCCAGTGGTGCTTTTTCTCTCATCTTGGTCCCCTCCCCAATCACTATATGAATATCCTACTAATTTTGCATTTTCACCATAAGTATAAAAGAGACCAAGATTAAGTGAGCCTTTGATATACCTTAGTATTCTCTTCGCAGCTAGCCAATGTGACTCCTTTGGTGTCTCCATGTAACGACTCATAAGTCCGACGCCATACATAATATCGGGCCTTGTAATTGTCAAGTACCTTAGGCTTCCAACCAGACTTTTGAAAAGAGTTGAGTCCACAAATCCTCCATTTCCTTCTCTTGATAGTTTCATACCTGTAGGTACTGGAGTGTTTACAGTGTTGCAATTACTCATCTTGAATTTCTCCAAAATTTCCTTCATGTACTTTGTTTGAGATATAAATATCCCATCTTGCTGTTGCTTTACTTCAATCCCAAGGAAATAGGTCATCAGTCCGTTGTCTATCATCTCAAACTCTTTGAACATTGATAGTTTGAATTCCATAAGCATTTCACTGCTAGTTCCTGTGTACAACAGGTCATCAATATATAGGCAAATAATCAAAAATTCACCTTGATGATTTTTCTTCATGTAGACTGCATGCTCATATGGACATTTGGTGAAGCCATTCAGATGAAGATAGCTATCAATACATGCATTCCAAGCTCTTGGCGCCTACTTTAAACCATATAATGCCTTTTTCAGGTGGTACACCTTGCTTTCTTCTCCTTCAATTATAAAGCCTTCTGGCTGGTGAACATACACTTCTTCTTCAAGAATGCCATATAGAAAAGCTGATTTGACATCAAGCTGATATATTTTCAAATTATGATGAGCGGCAAGTGCAATCAATAATCTCACCGTGTCAAGTCTTGCAACTGGTGCAAAAACCTCTTCGTAGTCGATGTCGTACTTCTGCTTGTAGCCTTTAGCAACTAGTCTCGCCTTGTAACGAGAAACTTCTCCCTCAGCAGTACGTTTGATCTTAACACCAATAGCTTTTTGATTTATTGGAAGTGTTGTCAACTCCCAAGTGTCATTCTTCTGAATAGCATGAATCTCCTCCTCCATTGCTGATTGCCAACATTCTTCTTCTACAGCTTCTTGAAAAGTGAGAGGTTTATGATCAGTATATAAACAGAAGAGGTTGGTCTCTTCGTCTTCTTCTCTTTGATTATAAATCTCCACGAGACTTCTCATTTTGATGGGACTCTGGTGTATGGAAGATCTGTTGCTACTGCTTTCTGTTGAAGATGGTGAGTTTCTTCTAGGAGAAGGTGTGTCATGTTGAGGAGATGGTGGTATACTTGGTGGAACTTGTGTTGGAGGTTCTTCAAGTTCTTCAAACACTTGCTGCTCTTTGGCTTTCTCATCATCATTCCAGCTCCATGCTTTATCTTCATCAAAGATAACATCTCTACTAACCACTAATTTCTTTGTTAGTGGATTATAGAGCTTGTATGCTTTCGATTCTTCACTATAGCCAAGAAAGATGCATTTCTCACCACGATTATCCAGCTTTTTTCTGTTGGGCTTGGGAACTTGAGAATATGCAATACACCCAAAAATTCTTAGGTGTGCAATAGTTGGTTTGTAGCCGCTCCACGCCTTTTGAGGTGTCATGTGCTTCACACTTTTGGTAGGACATCGGTTCAGCACATATGTTGAGCACGCCACAGCTTCCGCCCAGAATTGCTGTGGCAATTCTTTCTCCTTGAGCATAGTTCTTGTCATATTAAGAATCGTGTGATTCTTTCTTTCAGCGATCCCATTTTGCTGTGGGGTGTATGCCACTGTATATTGATGTTTTATGCCTTCTTTCTTGCAATACTCATTAAATACTTTTGAGGTGTATTCTCCACCTCGATCAGAATGGAGAGTTACAATTTTGTGACCACTTTCTTTTTCTACATGGGCTTTATAGTTTTTGAATACAACAAAAGCAGCTGACTTTTCTTTAAGAAAATAAACCCATAATTTTCTGCTGAAGTCGTCAATGAAAGTAATAAAGTATCTATTACCTCCTAGAGACTCAGGTTCAATAGGTCCACATATGTCAGTGTGGATCAATTGAAGTGGTGCCATTGCTCTCCATGATTTGCCGCTGGAAAAAGGAAGCCGTGCTTGTTTGCCAAGTATACATACATCACAAGTGTTACTTGGCAGCTTGATCATTGGTAACCCATGCACCATGCTTGATGAAGATAGCAGTTTTAGACCGCTAAAGTGAAGATGCCCAAGACGATGATGCCACTTCCATGACTCACTTTCTTTGAGTCCATAGAAGCATTTCTCTGACTTTGTGTTGAGATGAAGTGGGAACATACGATTTTGGGTCATCGGAATATATGCGATGATTCTTCCACTTGTATCTTTCAAAATGAGAGAGTTGTCTCTCATTTGTATGTTATGTCCCTTTTCTACAAGCTGTCCAATGTTAAGAATATTGCTTTTCATATTAGGTACATAATACACATCAGAGATATACCCATTCTTACCATCCTTCTGATAGATTTTTATTTTTTCTTTGCCTTCAACTGATAGTTTGGAGGAATCTCCCAAGTTCACCTTTCCGTGGACTTCTTTCATGAGTTTTACAAACAATTCTTTCTTGCCACACATATGATTACTTGCCCCAGAATCAAGATACCAATTTTCATATGAAGTATGTGAATCATCATGTGCAAGAAGTAGGATAGATTCATTACCTACATCATGTGATGCCTCTGCAACATTGGCTTGTTCATCAATTTTGGACCGACAATCGGAGGCGTAGTGTCCAAAATTATTGCAATTATAACATTGGACATTCCTATTGGCTCCATGTCCATAGGATCTTCCTCTACCATGGTTACGGCCTCGTCCTCGTCCTCGACCTCTAAAGCTTTGATTCCCCTGCTAACTTTGGCTTGATTGTTGAGGAGTACCACGCCCTTGGCCTCTGCCTCGACCACGGTTGGAGGTAGATTTTCTTTGATCATTTAGAGTCAGTTTTGACTCTAATGCTTGTTCCAATATAGCTGGATTGGATTTCTTCTACATCCTTTGCTCATGTACTTGTAGTGAACCCAATAATTCTTTAATTGTAACTATCTCTAAGTCCTTAGACTCTTCGATAGCTACAACTACATGCTCAAAGTTAGAGGAAAGGGATTGAAGTACCTTCTCGACGACACGAATGTCATCTAGCTTCTCACCATTTCTCTTCAAGCCATTCACAATTATTAGCAACTGTGAAAAATAATCGGACACTGATTCGCCATCCTTCATGTGGAGAGCTTCAAACTCGCCTTGCAATGCTTGGAGGCGAATCCGCTTCACTCGATCATCTCCTTTGAAGATGGAAACTAGAATCTCCCATGCTTCTTTGCTTGTTGTTGCTTCAGCAACCTTTTCGAAGGTAGCTTCGTCCAACCCTTGATAGAGTATAAACAAAGCTTTTTTATCCTTCTTCCTCTGCTCCCTAATAGCCTTCTTCTCATCTGCTGTATATGCAGCCTCTTGCTCGTCAGTGGATTCCACAAAACCATTAACTCCCAAAGATCTTGAGATCCAAACAAGGCTTTCATTTGGATACACCATGAACCATAGTTATCCTTTGATAACTTAGGAACTTGTTGCTGGAAGGAATTCATCCCACTCTGATACCTGATAAAAATAAGAAGAAAGAAGCACTCAATCAATCTCACTATTTCAAAGTGGAGAAGAGAATTGATAGATGATGAACAGGCACTCAAGAATATAAAGAGGAGGAAGAGAATGGGAATTCTACTAATTTTCTTTCTTCAAATTTTTCTTAATAAAATTCAAAGATACAAAGCACTCTTTTATAGGGTACAAGGACTAGCTGAAAAGCCTCTCTAAATTTAATGCAATTAAAACAAACAAAGTGGGTAACTAATGTCCACCTTCAGCCATAAAATAGAAGGAAGTGGATGACCCTTTCTCTTCTATATACTAATGACTAATATCACCCATTAGTTTTGAACGGATGCCAACAATAAATGACTAATAACACCCACTAACTTTTTACAGTTTTGAATTGAACGGATGCCAACACTCTTCTCATTCTTCAGCTAAAGCCATGACATTCTTTTTTGACCTTGCCTACATTCCACTTACTCCTTCAAAAGTGCAGGAGGTCCACCTACATAGCTTGTAAAAGCAAAAGAAATAAATGAAATGGGGTTCCTATGAAATAATAAAAATGGAAAGAAAGAGGAGCTACCTTTTATAAGGAACTATAAAGATTGGAAATGTAAAATAGTGTCTCCTTTTTCTTATTGTTTTAAAATCTCAATCTTTTACATACGGATGATACGGCTCTAAGAGACAATTCCTTAATGTTGCCTTCCCTTTTTCTCAACTTTATAACTTGACTGATTGATGGCTCCTTTAGTGTTTGATAAGGAGATTAATCCAATGGAAATCCATTTTTCTAGACTTTTGTACCAACAACTCTGATGAGAGTTTATAAGATACCCTCTGCTCTAGTAGAGTTCTTATGGGACTTATGATGGAATTCAAGGTGAGATTTCCTAGAAGCTCAGCTTGACTCCAATATCTGACCAACCTTGACTCCAATATCCGACCACCAAGGTTGGCAAAGAGGTGTGCAAGGATATGAGATGTGTAAAAAGACAACTAGTTTGTCATTATCTCTATCTTTTTCTTGTCATAACTTCATTATGTGATAATATATTGTAACACCCAGTCCTATTAGAGAGCGGAGCCTGATCCACTTGACCAGTCCAGTAAACATTAACGCCCCCCCCCAAAAAAAAGAGAGGCGCATGTGTTTGGCATGTACGAAGAGGGAGAGGACTCTCGGTAGGAGTCTTCTTCCTCTCAAGTTCGTTGGACGGAATCTGACCTTGGAGCGGATTCCTGCCTTGTCTGAGCTCTATTTAATGCCCACCCAACCTCTCTTCCAACCCACCAGTGACCTCAGTGCTGATCGGACTTCTCACCGTTGGATGTTCTTGGTTTTCTTCCCCAATTGTCGGCCATTACCAGCCGTGTCCATGGCTAATCGCCATTAGAAGTTAGGTAAGAACTCGACATCCCTTAGTTGATCCTCCTCTCCTTCTTTTGTTTTCCTTAGAGCCTTAATTCCAGTTGTGATCACCAAATTTTGGCTAAGAAGGGCGATGCCTTATTTCCCCTATTTTGGTAAATCAGCTCTTTTTCTTCTTGTTCTAGTTGTTTTTACCATCGGCACTCGTCGTCCGGATCTTTCTTCGATTTCCTACAACAGCTTGAATCCATGGCCGAAGTTCCAGTCACCTAGATACCATGGATTTCGTGATTTAAGGGATCAAGCCCCTATTTTCGTATTCAGCCTCATTATTTAAGTTCGAAAATTCAAACCATAAAGCATACTCTATGATCATCCATCCGGGCTGGTGAGTATGAGTCCAGCCCCACTGCCCCCTGGCTTGATGACCCATCCATGTGCCGGATCTGAGATGCCATTGTATGGCTCTACTTTGGGCATCTTGAATTGAAGTGGGGCTCTCTGAGAAGAAGTTGAGGTCATTGATCGCCCTCAGAGTCTGTCCTTTGGAGCCTGAATCTGTCGGCCCATCTCCTCGATTCTCCTATCGAGGTAGGCGTCCCACTAGGGTGAAGCCTCCACATGGCGAGGAGGTGAGAGGCTCAAAGTAGAGTTTTTGCCGGAATGGAGGCTTAGAGTCGTTGTTTCCCATCCCGACCAGGGCTGCTCTTCTAAGTGTGTCGACTCTAGCGAGACCACTTTGAGTCTTGGCCTCAAGGGTGGTGGCTGACCAGACGCATGCAGTGCACCGACGACAGAGAGTTGTGGCTGGGCTGAATGAATTTTGGCTGGACTGGCTCCGGTAGTGCCACTACTTGCTGCAGGTCCTAGACCGCTGTGGTCAGCTCCTGCACCTATTGAATGAGTAGTTGAACTGCTCATTGCCCATAGGCACGGTGGGTTCATCTAGCGGAGCAGGTTCCGTGCTCTACAACGACCCTCGGGAGGTTGGAGCATGGCATTGCAAAACATGAGACACACCGTGTGCTCCTCGTGACCACATGCTGGCTTTCTCTTCCTTTGATTGATGTTGATGTAGCTGGGGGATCTCCTTCTAGAGCCAATCTGTTGTCACTGAATTCTAGATCAAGGTCGGAGCGCTGCTTGGCTGGCTTGAGGTTGGCAAGAACCAAGCAAATGAAGTGGCCGAGGAGTGGTCGAGCTGGCTTTCTCCGGAGGGTGTCCTGTAAGAAGTTCGCTTGCCGGCGAGTTTCTGACGGGAGACTCTCCGATGCCTAAGTCAGAATAGAGAGACAATTGTATGGAAGAGAGAAATTTCACCAGAGGGTGGTTCTTTATGAATGATATTGTATTATGCATGCCATATCTGAGGTCCCCCAAACTTTTTTTTTACATAGGGGAGTCGGTTTGGTCGTTATCTAGGTCGGCGTAAACCAGTGGTCAGGTAGCAGTCAGTAGTATGATCTCGGTATAGCGATGTACAGTACTGACCGTGCGCCAGATGCAGAGCTGTCGTAATAGCCAGTCGCTGTCACGACAACCGATTGCCAAGACTGTCAATCCCTATTGGTACGTGTCGATAGGCTCCTTGGTCGAAGGCAAAGTTATTCACCTCGATCTATTGGCTCCTTGGCTGGAGCCGAAGTTGCCTACCTTGTTTGTACCAAGGTTGCCGAGGTCTATCTGTCCGAGGTCAAGGTATCAAATGTTTCCCCCATCAATGGGTATTTTATGTCTAATCCCCATCCCTGCTGTTTACAGCACTCCGTCTCAACAATCCAGCGGGCAGTCAAGATCAAGTGCCACATGGATCAAGTGTGATGAAATCAGAACATGTGAGAATCATGTGACCCTTGCCAAACCACGGAGAGTTCAACTATGATAAATTTCATCAAGTATAGAGGCATAGACCAATGAAGAAGAATTTAGTCAAATGCAGGCCAAAAGCCTAGACTTGACCGTGATCAACTGCATATGCAGAAATAGACTAAGATGACTGAAGCAGTCTTAGGGATAGTCCAAATACAAAACTACAGGTTAGGCAAAAACGACATGATGATCAATTTGACAATCGTAAAGAAACCATGCTAACGAACATGCATGGTAGGGGATAATTGATGTCGGTTACTGCAACTACCAAGAGTAGAGGCTAGATGGGAGAACAACCATCAGAGCGTACAGTTATTGTCGGTTAGTATGAATAAGTAAAACTTATAATTTGTAAAGAGACCCTTCAACAATCAATCAATCTAATGCCTCAAATTTATAATTAGAGGATTTTCCTCTGCACTAATTCTCTTTCTTTGGAGGTAGATGAATGTATAAACTTCTCCGAACCTTATGTGGTAAGGGAGTTTGACAGCATACGAAACAAGGGTCTAAAACCTGGGTGTTATAACTTGTAATGCTTATGATCAACAGGTGTGAGGCCAGAGGCCTATTTTTTCTTTATTCAAGTTTGTAGTTTCTGTTATTTCGTAAAAATAAATAATCTGATGCTGGTGGTATTTTACTATAAGAAAATATCAAGTACTTTCTAATATATGTGAAAGATAAACTAGTGTCAAGTATTTCAAAGGAGTTAATTGGTATTTGTAATTTTGTCTTCTCAAAATTTGAGTTGCAACATAAGAAGGTGAGAGAGTGATCGGATCCAAGATTGTGGGATAAGATTTGCCCCTTAAGTTGCAAAAATAATTGTTATAATCTTTCACTTCAATCCCCTATGCAACTACCAAGGTCTTTTTTGCAAATTGAATTGCAAGTTGCAAATGACTTGCAAGCAAATGAATAGTTGCAAAGATTTTTCTTTTCCTTTTTTTTTTTTTGCTTTGACGGGTTTTTCATACAATGCGCGTACGAATACACCCAAGAAAATCAAAAAACACAAGCTTGCGGAGTGTCAGTGGCAGCTCCCCCTCTCCTGACCACAGGGTGTGTCCTGAGTGGTGGGCTGCATAGGCAGCCACCCAGTCAGCCGTCCTGTTAGCCTGTCTGAATACATGCTTGGCCTCGAAGGCCATCCCATCCCTCATCATCATCCTTATGTCCCGGATCAGGGGATGGTCCGTGCTCTCACCATTCGGCCCCCTCCGAATCCACCCAATGACCGTGGCCGAGTCGCCTTCAGGATGATCGAACCGGCCTGCAGCACCTGCTGCGCATGGCGAAGACCTGCCCAGGCAACTCGCAACTCCGCCCCCAGAACTGATGTGTCAAATAACTATCAGTCACCCGCTGCCACTATCCTGGAGTGTAAAGATTTTTCTTTTTTGGTAAAATTTGCAAAGATTCTTCACAACGTCCATGGCTAAGCAAAATTGTATTTGAGATTACTTTTGCAGTCTTGCTAAGTAACTTCACTACAAAATAGGAAGAAAACCAACTTCAAAATTGAAAATTCTATCAAGTGTTCTCATGCTTAATTAGGATCATATATGAAATATTAAAAGGCTAATTAATTTCCATTTAATGGATTAAGATATTGGAGATCTTATATTGTCGTTGCAAGGTTTTAGTTTGGTGACTGAGGGAAGTTTTGTATGATTCTATAACCAGAAGTTAGTTGGATAATTTTGATGATATTTTTAAGATATTTTAGTTTTTTAATTAATTGATACTTTAACAGGAAAGCCTTAGAGTGAGATGCTTCTTATCATGTACATCATGGTACTTCTAATTATTTATAAAATGATATCAAACCTGTATAGTGTGAGCAATAATTAGAACTAAAGTAATTCTAAAAATAAAAAAAAAGGTGAAACCCTTTTAATTAATCAAGCATAGTAAAATATTGTTTTGAAAAAAATCAAGTATATTTGGAAAAGGAACTGAATTTGTATGAATAATTATTTGTAATAATTATTTGCTTATAAAGAGGGATTATAGATATTACAATTCTTTACAGAAGACAACATATTTCAATGATTAATGATGTCAAATATAACAAAGATTAAGTGGATGCCCTTGACATGCCCTTGTTACCATGATAACATTTTCATCAACTTGTCATTAATTTGAAAACAATGTCAATTTCCAATTCATGTATAGTGCTAACTACTATGAACCGGAATGCAAACATATGGACCAACATCGGCTGATATGAATTGGCATGAAGTGATAGACACTGGTATGAAAGTATGAAACCCATTTTTCTTCAACTACCATTGATATGTGTATAAATTGTTACTTAGATTCAGGTACAAATCAGGTAGCCCTTCTCCCCTCTCGACCGATCTACCAACCATTTTGGTTTAGGCATCTAGCATGATTGAATTCAACATCTGGTTATTAGATCGCTAATAGGCACCAAGTAATTGTATTTCCATCTTGAATGTGGTTCATATGTGACACAAAGTTTTTCGTCTTTAATCCTAAATTTTCTATTATTGATATAATTGTCAATAAAAGTGCTTAAAAGTTCAAGTATTTTAATGTTTAAAATATGGATTGACACATGCAAGCAAGGATTTGTAAGAATTGACTTGGACCATCTTTACTTAAGTTATTCTATTGCTATTAATTTAAATTATTATAGCATCTCATATTTATATAGTCATCAATCACCATGCAACTTGAAGCGGTGTTTTAAATTCTACATTTGTTAATCAAGTGCTTGAATGGAATTGTCTTATAAATCACGGGTTGATGTGCAGAAAGGTAATATAAGATGACTAAATGAGACTAGCCATCATGCAATTATTTAGACCATATTTTTTTTTATTTTACATGTTTTCTTTTTTCTTATTTTAGATGTTGCAAGTCCATTTTTCTTCTTTTCTTGGAGGAAAATGTTATTTCTAGGATGCAAGCGAAATTGTTATCACGCCCGGGATCAACTTGGTAATATGCTTTTTCCGCCGAGCAATCATAATATGCTTAATTGGACTTATCGTTTGATCTAACAAACAAAACAAACTTCTAATTTATTCAACAATTTACTCAGGAACCAAAGTTTCCTATCTCCTACCAAACTTATTCCAAGCTTGACTTATAAACGAGCCACATTAACCTTCGATTGGGTTGGCTTGTGTTAGAAAGCCTCTGAGAGGAAGCCCCATTACCTAGTGGCACCATGCTTCCTACTAAGGATGCAACCATATACATGGCATTGGGATTTGAAACCTCTTAGGGAAGTTATGTTGAGATGCCAATAATTAGAATTTAGCCTCTAATATGATGTTAGGAAGTGTCATTTGGTCATTGAGTTAAGATGGGGACACTTTAAACTTTTGCATTTAGAATAGGATGTAATTCTAATAAACTTAATACCTTGTAACAAAGTTAGTTATCAAATTTCTTCATTTCCTCAATATTCTACTCTGATGGTTTGACGTAGGTGATGACGGTGTGAAAAGGATAACGTTTCTCCTCTTTCTTTCTTTTTTTATTTTTTATTTTTATTATAATGGATAATTCATACATACGTGCACGAATACACCAAATAAAATCAGAAAACAAAATATCATGAAGCTTCCGAGGCAACTCCTCGACCCCTATCCAAATGGTACTGCCGGTGTGGTTGGCCATATAGGTGGCCACCCAGTCTGCAACCCAATTCTCTTCTTTTTTATTTGCGTTCTCTTTTGCAGCGGTGCTGTTAAAGACACTTACAGCTCGAGCTGTACTTGTTTGGATAATTTCGTGAATAATGAAAAATTAACATTCTGAGGATTTATTATGAATACTAGTTGTATATACATTTCAACTTACCTGAAAATGACATTTATCTATAAACTTGATATGGTTGTACATTTTAGACATAAATACACAATAAAGATTCTACTATTATGTTGGTGGAATATGCTTACTTGTATAATTAGTTATTAGTAACTAAAAAACCCTTTAGAGGTGGTCATTTTGTTGTTAGGAAGGCACTATTTTTGCAATCAAAAGAGTCATGAAATGCTGATATTAACTTGAACAGAAAATATGGGAGATATATTGTCATTACGAAACTCGCATCACATGCACACACGCACACATACAAAAGCATAGTTTACTCAAAGTTGATAAAAGGTCATGTTATAATGATGGTTAAGTCATCCATCCAGACAATCTAATATGTACCCTGCTGTCTAAATCTAAATGTTCAACCCAGGTCTGACATAGAATTCAAATATACTCATCCCTCATATGGGATCTGGCTTGACAAGAACAAAACAAAAGCAAGTAATTCCAACCATGGACTCCTTTCAACAGCATATTTGAGGCGAATCGAGATATATGATGAATGAAAGTGCCTAAATTTGATCTGCATAGAAAAGGGAGGTAAATAGTGATATCCTGCAGTGCAATATAGCTGCCAAAATGCTGGAGGGAAGGAATGGTCTAACAATCAAAAATTAGAAGACATATTAATGAGTAATGACAACCGGCATCCTGCAAAACAAACTCAGCACGTAGGTCTTTGATCCAGCGATTGCGCACAAGGATGGTGAGATGCCACCGCTTCTTGTTAGGGTTAGAGTGGAAGCAAGATAGGAGGATGAAAAAAGATTTGGATAATGTAAAACTAACATAAAAAGATCTTGAAGGGAAGTTACTTATCAGTGAATGCAATCCTGGTAAAATTAGACAAATACAAAGATCCAACACCCGAAGGAACTAGCATTCATGATAAGCCACATAAAATATAAGTACATGTGGGGCAGCCCATATATCAGAACTTTGAATGTCATAATGCTCAATTCGTTTAACTTCTAATCCTCTGATGTTGGAAATGATGCTTCAACTTCTGTAATCACACTATCAGCTTCTTCGATTTCAACACATTGCAGGTTGGACTCCTTCATTTCAGCCTGCAATAGAATAATATCAGTAAGATTTAATTCACGATGTCATGGTATTTGTCTGTGGCAAAGTATATATACCAGTGTTCCTTTTAACTCTGCAAGTGCAGCTTCCAATCGTTTGTAGCAATCAGGAACCATCATCCTTGACTCTGCCAACACGTTCTCCTGCTCCAAAATTGGAACTCAATTCATGATTTATTAAAAATAATGAGTATTATTGATCACATATACTATGATGCTTCAAGGATGAGCCCCTTTCTTATGTTTAATTAACATTATGCAGGTTGGGGAAAAACTTTCTTTTTTTGTTTTTCCTAGTTTAATCAATAATAGATGAAATCATACTCAAGCAATATTGTATGACATTAAATAATTTAATCAAATAGTTTTATCAAGTTAGTCAAATTTCTTTCAATAAATTGTGCAAAATTGATATTGTATTTTATTTTCCTTGGTACCATACCACCCCTAGAACATGTGCTAGGCTATCCCATCAATCAGTATATGTTGCTTTAATGCCTACTATTTCTGAATGAGAATGGCCCACTACTACCTCTTGAATCCAAATAAGATCATATCAGGGCCCCTTCCAAACCATTTAGTCTGCCATCATTAGAACATTTAAAGTTTACTATCATCATATTGAAGTTTGTGTTGTCCTCTTCATGCTCCTATCATTGTTTAATTTCTTAGCAGAGGCATTACTGAAATCTGGGAAATTTAAGCACTGTTATCCGCCAGATTACATTCAAGAATCAATACAAAACATAAGGTTTTGATTTTTGAAGCTCTTGTCAAAGTGAGCTGGGGGCTGAAACATAATTTCCTGACTAAAAGATAATATCACTATCTGATTTCTTTAAAGCTTGGGCCTTAAAGAACTTGTCATGGTGAACTTGTTGGTATATTGATGAAGAGGTGCTTCTGCAACCTTTCATTTTCCAGTTGCCTACTTTTAGTAGATGGTCAACTAAAAATGGTTTGTCCATTTTTGTGACCTCACTAGAGCCCGATAGCCCATCAAATTTATATTCAACATCATTTTTGCATCATCCCATATCTCTGATCGAATGTATAGCAATTTCATGTGATGGAAATAGCCATAAGCCACTGCCTAATTTTAAGGCCACATTTGGTAATCAGGAATTGGGAGGTGGAATGGGAATCAGTTTTCTATCCACCCTCCTCCCATGTGCTAGTAACTCATTTGGACATGGGAATACTATTCTAGCAGGTATTGAACTCCCATAAAAAGGGAGAAAACCATTCTTGGCAGGGAGGGTGGCTTAGGTATCATTTTCCATAATCCTAGATACATGAGTAATGATGAAGAGCTTTTTTATATATTTTATTGTTAATATTAACTGTATATCGATAATATATTATAGTAATTTATTATCCATTAGATAATATAATGATATATATTATAATATTTTAGTTCTATTGATTATATAACCTTATAATTATTATTATATCAATATTATATTATTATTTATTATTCATATTAATTATTATATAGTATTATATTAATAATTTACTACAAATATCTTATATAACTAACAATATCATTATTCACAATATATTGTATTATATATGAATATCAAAATTATTAATTACATAATACAATATAATATTAATATTAATCGTTTTAATTATATGATTTATAATATAACATTAATATATTATTGAAGCATCAAAACTAACACTACTATGTTAATAATATTGATGTTATAATAATACTACTCTAATTATATAGTTTGTACAATCATAAATTAAATAACATTATATGTAGTATATATTACATTATAGATTTATATACTACATTATTTTGATAATCATGATCACAATTTGAATAAATCTAGATATAACATTATAATTAATATTAACATATTAAATTTATATTAATAATTGCATACTTATAGTAATATTATTCCCTTGAGATTACCTAGACTTATCCAATCATAGGAACGGTATCAATCATTCTGATTATTTCCAATAATGGATTTCCCAATGAAATGGAAACCATTCTGAACTTCCATTCCTAGTAACCAAACATGGCCTAAGATTGGTTAGCTTTATCTACCATCTAGCATGATTAAATAGAAGATTATGATTCATCAGCATAATATTAATGAGAAAGAAGACGAACAAATTGAAAAAGATATATGAAAATTGAAACCAAATACTGATTTCAACAACATTACTTAAGGCAATGCTCTTTATTATAGATACGGTCGTAATAGGCATAATTCATAGTTGACAAATGTGCATGATCTTAATGGTGGAAAAAATTCGCCATCTTGGTACCGAGCCCCATAATAGTACCATCCTATTATAGTGTCAGTACACCTAATATGAGGGTCGGTTCGACGTACCGAGTATTGATACGTCCCTTGTATTGCATATCAATTCAATATCAGTATAGTATGGTACGGTCAGTACACACTGGTACTAACCGATACGGCAAGGTTTGGTGGAAATATACTACTAATTTATTAGGCCAAAGAGGAAGTTGCCATAAAGTCGAAATATCCATTCAGCATAACTGAAGAATTTGGAATGGTAGTATGGTCGAAGCAATTTTGTTTCAAACTATCAATTTTATTCCACATGCTTGAGTCTTACTACAATGAGTTGAATTTGCATATTCCTTTTAACAAAGTCATTGATGTTTCTAGGAATAAACCATGAGCCTACTTTTTAACAATATACGGCCTTGGCATAATTCCATCAGAACAATTTGATAATGCCTAAATTATAAAATTTAGCCTTAATATTCAAGGTTTGAAATTTCCCCTTCCAAACAAAGAATATTTTAACAAAATTGACAAAATAGCCATGCAACAAGGTGGCAAGTTTAGATAGGTAAGAAGCATTATGATTTTAGCTTCAAAATTCAAATAGGTCCTTTACGCATTGGATAAAATAAAATAAGTAGTTATTAGTTTGAGATAAATCTAAGGTCTGCCGAAGCGGTATCGGGACCTGTACTGGTTGGCGGGTGGGTCGGTACGGTACCGGTTCGATATTGTACTGACACACGGTACGCTTGGGCACGCCAATTTCAAACTAATACGCCTAATTTTTTTTCTAGTTTTTCAAGTTTAATTAATTGGTAATCAATCTTTTTCAACTTTTTGAATAATTTTAAGTTTAATTTGATGTTATTTTAATATTTTTTGATGTTTCTATGATCTCGGTTTAATCTAAATGATCCATCATGTTGTTTTAAAGTGATACAAAATATAAAAAGATTAGTAAGATATTGCATGCTACAAACGTGAAATATTCTAAAATCAGCTAGTGAGGTAAAAAATATAAAATAATACAATCAATTAGACATATTTAAAGTACAACATACCTACTGATATCTAAAAATTATATATCATCTGAAAATTAAAAAATTTTATGTTATCATGTAGATCATCTATAGATCTACAACATATCATAAAATCAAGCCAAAATTAAAATTCTGGCATAATCTCCCTTATTTTGCAAATTTTGAGCTATTTTTTAGAGCCCCCCCCAAAAAAAGAGAAAATGAGATAAGAAAGAGGAAGCACACCTTATTTAGGCTTGGATCTTTATTCAATCGTACTGAATCAGTGTGATTTTCGCTGTAGGAAAAAGAGGAGACGATTAAAGAAGAGAATAAACGTTGGGAAGGCTTGAAAAACTTCTCGGAATTTTCCAACATTCTCTTATAACAAAAGAAGGAAAGGGGGAGTAGGGCCGATTTAGAACCAACCCGACTCAGTGCGAACCAGATCCACTGAGTTTGAACAAAATCGGCCGGTTTCAAATGGTTCCGACCAGGTCTAGTCGGTTCGATCCGGTTCTGGCCCTTTCCGGCCGATTTGGGACCAGTTTCGGCCAGTTTGGGACCGGTCCCGATTTTAATAGCTGAACCGGCCTAGTCCCCCACTGGGGCCACTTGGTACGGTCCAAACCGGGCGGTTCGGTCCGGTTCGGCCGACGTTGGTTAAATCTCATCATCCCACTATGCTTTGCCCAATTGAATTATTTTAAGATAACAATTTAAAAGTGGTTACAGTGACTTCCAACATTAAGCTAAAAATTTCAGATGGTGCATAATAAAAGCTTAGCTTAAGACTTTGTTGTATTTTCGGAATTCTTATTTAGGTGACATTTAGAGTGGGTTTTAGAGTTCTACTTTTAGTAGGATTGGTGTGAAAGAGTCCCACTTTAAGTATATACTTGGCTGGACAAGTCATAAACCTTTAAATTTTGATTTTGAACTGTTTTAGGTGTTCTATATGGGGTTATCTAGTATTCCCAGTTTTGCTTTTTAGAAAAGATTTTGGAGAAGCTTACTTGGTTAGGAGTCCTAGTTTACTTGTAAAACTAGAGTCAAGTCTATAAAAGGGTCTATCAGGGCAGGATGCAAAAGCATTGTACATGAGATGTTTTGAGAGAGTGGTAGAATTACTTTAGGCTGGGTTTGGCCCTTCTTATCTCTCTATTTCTCTTCCTCCTCTCTCTTCATCTATCTTCTATTATTTTCAATTCTACTAATGTCATCTTCATATTTGCTCTTCTAAATCTCACCTTAATCATTTTTTCCATGAATTTAAAACCTGTGATCTTAATTTCTGTCAAATGTCTAACACGAGCCACTACCATTTGACAAGTTTCCCTTTTTTTTACAAACTTGTTCATTGGACCTATGCATGCTCTAACGATCTAAAAGTAGATTTAAAAACCATCTTAAGTTTTACAATCACCAAAAAGAAATTGTTTCTATCTTGTTTCTAGGAACATAACAGGACAGCAGGGTGGTTTCTTGGCCTAAACCTTTATCAAATCCCTACATTAGTTCCACTTAGGCCCTTGTAAGGCATCCCTAATTGGTCCTACATCAGTTTCATGGCTTAATGATATTTTTTATGTTGGTCATAGAATTCAAAGAGCTTACACACTGTCATGCACTTATGCTGCAGACAAGCACAGTGGTATGACATATGTGGCAACGAGCATTTATTATCTTAAATACCAGAAAATGGATACTAAGTATTAAATTTTAAACAAAAATATTTGATAAAGAGCTTTTGTTGATAAAAGATATAAATTTAGCACAAGCAAGTATACAAGTACACACTAAATAACCTTAAAGATTTACGAACACATAGTCAAACAATCATGGTTAATGTAGAAGCAGAATGCTGTTAAGTTAGAAACAAACTTAAAAAAAGAATCAGCTAGATTTTCCTGCTTAAAAAATTGAGCAAGTTAAGTCGGAATTAAGCTCCATTGCATATGCAATAGTGCTTGGTAAGCTATATTTGGGTGACAAAAAACTCAAATTCCATATGGAGCTTTAAGAGCAGGCATGCTACAAACACAAATGAATAGATCTTGGTTGGCTATGGAGAAAAGTCAATTAAGGCAGAGTACGGCTTGAGTGTCCAAGTCTGGAAGACGAAATTCTTTATGGAACCCTAAAGGCAGGCAAAGCAGCTGATTCTTTATGGAACCCTAACGGCTGATTTGGCTTGATAATGGAGCATGCTAGAGAGTGTTCAAGGTAAAGCAACTGAATTTTTCAGCAAACTCTTTAATCAGTCCCACATTCCACCCAGTTTTCAAGAAGTGCATTCGATTTCCATGTTTTAAAGCCCGTCTATGACTATCTAGATTAGTAAGTTTTAAAGAAATTGAGAATGTGGTTTTTTCTACCAACCATGATAAAGCTTTTAAGCATGAGCGTTTCAATGAGGCTTTATTTCAATTTTTCTAGATTTGGTTAAAAGAAATGTTGGGATGCAATTCAGTAATTTGCTTAAAAATTCAAAATAAATTAGGTAATTGATCATATTCAATCAAGCTGGATTTATCAAGTGTAGAACCATTGTTACTTCATGATCGTTGCTCAGGAGCTTGTCAGAGCTTTTAACTTATTGGTAAGATATCAAATCTTCACCATTGACTTTCTGATGTTCTCTAGTGGTTGATCTAAGCCTGATATTGACTCTTGAAAATGTTCCCTAGACGATAGCTTCAGATCCAACACATTTTATGGTAAGGCGAAAAATGAACTATTCATTTTGCAAGTACTCCATATCATTTGATGTATATTCCGTCTAACTACTTGGATATTGGTGAAAGCCATCTTCTTATCAAATGTCTGAGGATTCTGATTGCTCATAGGAGCTTGATTGTCCATGACTCTTTCCCTGTAGCAAATGAATTTAGATTGAATTTGATATTTGCTATTTCCCTTCATTTAATTGGCATAGTCGAACTAATAAAATCAAAGTTGCAAATATTCAAGCATTCTAGACCTCCTGCTTCCATATTCTCAGTAAGGATCTATAATACTATGGAAGTTCACAAATAGGTCCGACATCCACTTTGTAAGTGGATCTGGATTTTGGAGATCCAAAAGAGGGCAGCCTTGGCACTTGAGGTTTACAATTTGGAAAGAAGCATGCAAATTTAAGTGGTTCCAGAATTTTCTTGCAGCCATTTACTTGATCTGTCTGTGCTGGATGACAATTAGATATTGAAAAAGGCAGGTTTTGGGACATCTAAGGAAAATATGGGAAGCAAATCCTTAGAATTAGACCCATGTTTTCCAAAACATGCTAAGCGAGGTAGGAGTGGACGATCCTTTAGTTTCATTTCAGAATTGGATAGTCCTATCTGTAGTAGGATAGATAGCTGATTAAACTAAATAAAAGGCTGTTATGATCAGATGCTTATGGTGTGTTTTTTATATTTTACTTGAGTTCCTTTGAAAGAAATATGAAGCTGCAGGTCACTTCCTCTCTTCTTTCTGCTTTCTCTTCTACTTCTTATTGCACTAATTCTATTAATATTGTCCCCCCATTTTCATTTCTACCTATTGTATTCCTCTTCAGAAATTTATTAATGCTGTTATGCAGCAGACTATTGGCTTGTTCTATCAAAGCTGGCAAACAGATTTGTTAAATCTGCTGCAGGGATCATCTTAGCATCTGTTTGGTGTTCCAATAATCCTCCTATATCAGATCTGAACCCAAAAAGTGGCATCAGAATCATATTATGTATACTTTTCAAGTCTCAACAAGGCCACATCACCTAATCCACTTATATTTCCACTTATATGCCAACCATTAAACATTTCCTTTAAACTAAAATGTGGACTTATCTTAAGTAGGCTCAAGCGTTGAGTACACTCAGAAGCAGAAAACTGTACAAAATGATAGAGGGCACAACTAAAGGACATGGAGAGATACTCTATGCTGGCACATAAGGGGGATTGTCAAATTTTTTTTTATTTAAAAAAAGCATAAATTATGTGATGCAAATGTCAGCAAATACACATTTAACTATTCACTAATAATAGCCATAAAAAGAATGTTACAATTGCCAACTCAATAAGGAAATCTAAACTAGTGACTAGTTAAATAAATCTTACATCAAAAGGATGGTTTCTAGCTTAGTGCATAACCATATGTAAGTGGCAGGTGAACAAATGGGAGAGCTAATACAAATGCATGAATCACTACTTCCACAAAACCTATGTTAGCTTAAGGTTCAAGATCCTGATGTAAGGTAAAGAATAAATACGTTACTCATAATAAAACGTAAAACAAAAATAAAAAATCATGATTTCAGCTACCTGCTGCTTAAGATCGTGAGGGTCAGCACCTTTCTCCTTCATGTCTGCAGTTTTTGCAGCTTCTTTCTGAACTTCTTTCTCATAAGAATGAAGCTCCTTAAGGATGCGTCTGCAAGTAGCCGTCTTAATTTTCAGATTTCTAAGGGTGGCCATATTGACTGCATCAAAGAAAAAAAATTTGTTCTCAGTTACACCACTCAGAACTTTCAAATTATGTGACACGGGAAAATTTAACAGAATTTCTATAAATGATCAAAATTACAATGTGAAGTCAACTATTATACAAAAAACCTTTCTAAATAGAAACAAGTTACCGAGGATGAGTTATCCCAACCTTCCATGGAGAAAATACAGGCAAAGATCAGTTTCACCCATTTTTTAAGATAAATCCACAAATAGACCATTCAAAAGACCTGTAGATTTCAAGAACCCAATTCCTTGAATAAAGATAAGACTTCTTATTTTTTGTCATTTCATGCATCTATCTCTATATTGAGATTATAAGCGATAATGTTGTCAAGTTTCCAGTTTGCCTTCCTTGGTTTTATATAAACACCCAATTGTTCACCCAGAAAATGAGCAAACACAAATAGCTGAGCCATTTCCTCTTAGTAGCATATACAAACTACAAAACCAACAAGTTAGGATTCTACCCACATACTTGTGCTCTTGGTTTCATGGCATGATCTTGTTTTGTCTAGTGCTACCTCAGCTAGGAATTTAACACAAATTAGGAGGGTCAATGTCAGGTTGCAGTAGTTACAACATTTAAACTTTGTCAGATCATACATTCATCCCTCCAAGCCAATCCCAAACAGATGACATAAGGCTCTTTCATTATCAGTTTGATAATCAGTAGGAACGGAGCAGCAGCAAATGAAGCCACCCACTATTCGTGGGCCTCCAAAGAGAACAGTCAAACAGCAGCCATACTTAAATTGTGGCTAACCAAAAAATCAGAAGCTTCCTAAACGGACTCACGAGAAGATGAAAGACAAAACACTTTCTAAGTGACTCATAGTTTCTTTCATTAATTTATGACCAATGATTTGGACAGAAATGATCCCAAATGACAACAAATCACCCGCATTCAAGCATACCTCAAAAAATAAGGTTGAAGAAAAAGGGGTACAAGAACCATTATCCTATGAACCATTATCATTGTAACTAAGATTCTTAAAACACAAACAGCATCGGAAATGCATTCATCCCTCAAACTCCCTCATACTGACCAAATGGAGAAAGAAAAAGAAGTCTTTGCCAGATAGGAAGTAGAGAAATCTTATCTCCAGGGAAAAATACAAGCAGAGGCAACAGAGCTGCAGTGGCAATGGTGGTGAAGGGGATGAGAAATAGGATAAGGAATAGCAGGGCAAGTCATGACTGGGCAGTAGGGTTTGGGAAGCTTTCTTATATCTGATTGGGACTTCAGCATTTGGCAAAAGATTCCCATCTTTGGAAGTGGAGCAGTGCTGTGGCCCCCGGTGGCAACAGCAGTCCAAGTTTGAAAAGTGATGAGAGGGAAACAGATCATATCACGAGGACGCATGACGTCTTGATCTGATCCATGCCTCTCCAACCTCAATTGCAATCGCCACTGGTGGCAACATGAATTACTTTCACAAAGAAAACTCTTACCTGCCAAATAGCATGTGGTGATTGGAGACACCTTGCTCCAATAACTTTCCCAAAGAAGATTCTCACTTGCCATTGCTTGTTAAGAAGTGTTTCAATATTAAAGTTTCTTTTTTTCAATCTTTTGTTATAAAGCCATTATAGATATCTTCTGCATGGACCACTGGATTTGATTAACATCCAACCAGTAGATTATTCATGCATAACTTCAGTATTCTGAGTACATGTTTATTGTGCGATTAATGCATAAATTCATAAAAACAAATACCAGCATTATGAAAAATCCGATGAGATTCAATTAATTCAAATTATAGATTTGCTTTCAAAAATTTGACCTATTTCACAAGGTATTGTGAAAAATCGCAACACTCTTCTCAAAATCACAAAAGAAATAAACTTCAAATCCTTCTTACAGCATACAGATTGAACTCATAGAAATAAAATACGAGCATCGCGAGAAATCCCAAGTCCATTTAATTAATTGAATCCATTTCCTTTTCAAAAATCTGACCTATACCGCGAGGCATTGTAAAAAATCCCAGCATTCTTGTCAAAATCACAAGAAGAAACACACTTCGAATCCTTCTTACGGCATACCAATTAAACCACCACCCACCATACCAATTAAATAACCACCCACATTTACCTTGTCATAGAAGAATTTAATCACAAAAACCACATTGTGAGGAGGAGGATTGGGCTGGTGTACCTTCTCTTGCCGTTACTTCAAATCCTTCCCTTGCTCGACGAAGCCAGAGGAGGTAGCGGCCGGAGGAGTGGAAGGTGGATACGCGGGCAGAATGGGCGTGTTCGTCGCTGGAGAAGGTCGCCGGAGGATGTGGTTGCCGGAGACGAAGGGTGCTTCCTGAAGAGAGGGGCGAGTGGGAGGCGAAGCCGCAGAGGAGTGCGGAAAGGAGAGGAGATCGGAGGAGAGATGAAATTATTCCTCTGTCCCTAGGTCGATTATTGTCAGGTCGGATCAGGTCTTCGTTGGGCCATGGAACTCGATCCGAGCCGATTAAGGTCCGTTTCGGCTTGCCGCCCGTTTTCTCGAAGCCACAAACAGTACCGGCTGGATGGCCTTCTTTGCAGCTCATCACTCTGGTGATTTTTCGTAGAAAAATCAAGCGGACGTTTTTTATTCTTTCCATCAATTTTTTTTTAAAAAAAATTTATTGGTCGCACTCATGCATGTGTTATGTTGTGTGAGGCGTCGATGTACCAAAAAAAAAGTCTTTCTGTCAGCTTCTTTTTTTTAAATTTTGTTGATCGCACTCATGCACATGTTGTGTAAGGCGCTGTTGTAAAAAATAAAATAAAATAAAATAATGGAATTTAGAATAAGTTTGGATGCCATAAAAAGGTATCTAAGGTTTTTGAGAGGATGCATTCTTGCAATTTGGTAGCCTGGACACGCATGGTTATTGGGTACTATATTGAGGCTATTTAATATTATGAATGGTGGCATAAATGCCTAGGTACAAGGATTCTTAGGACTCATTGAAAAGGTTGAGAGTTGGATAGAATTAGGTTATAAGGCATCTTTGTTTGCATTTTTTTTTGTTGATAATTTCATATTATCTTTTCTAAATATTATTTTTAATGCTTGTTTTATTTTTAATAAAATTTGAATGTCACCCTGTCATGCCCATTGGTGAAGTATAAATGAGCTAGTTAGGAGTTCTTAAGGTGGAGCAATTTGTATGTTAGGTTATTAATACGATTTTGACAAAAACAATAAACACAAGAGGATTGGGCACGGAGTATTATCATGCATTGTAATTATTTGTTCATTAATAAATTTGAAAACTCAATTTGATATGGGGGTATACATTCATAAGAAGTTGTTTAACGTATAGGCTAAACAAGATTTTTTATGATTTCTAATTGGAATATTCTTTGAGGTTTGAATCTGTATGTAGATCATAATGAACTCGGCATGTAGATGGAGAATATGTTTGCGGATATTGCAAACAGGCTTATCCCAGTAGTTGAAAGAGATGATTTTATTTTGAGGTCCTAGAGTATTCAAATTGGTGGAATCCTTGGTAATTTCAATTACCATTTTTGGAACAAAGAAATAGACCTTATTTGTGTCTGTTGGAGACTATAGGGTATGTGTAAAACTTAAATTCAAAGTCTAGGATTATAAGCTGATCTTGGGTTCTTTTGTCATTGTTGTTGAAGTCGTTGGTAAAATTTAGTATTGCATGTAGAATTTAATTTTTAGAGGCTTACAACAATTGTCGTGGAAAATTTGTGATAGATGCCAAGGATCTTGATGAAGAAAATTCAGGGAGCGATAGCTAAGCTGATTTGACTTATATTGTTGCTGGAATTTGGACCCGAGGGCGACCACTGGGCTAGGAAGGAGGAACTCCGGTGAGAATCGGCGAGCGGCGGTGGTGGGGACACCAGCCTGTCTGCCATTTAATTGTAGTTTGTCTGTTATTTTCTTGGAGTCTTGAGTTTTTAATTTACATCCAGTATTTTAATTTGAAGTTCAGTTCAAGTTATGTCAGCCCAGTCCAATTTTGGTTTGAATTTGTGTCAAGCCTAGACTAAGTCATGTTCACATGGGTTACATAATGAAACCAGCCCAAAGAACCCAATGCCAGCAACCCTATGGATCCTACCACCCCATCTCGATGTGTCCATCAAAGAACACCCATCATGTGGATCCCACGGTATCCTCTATCGCACCTCAGCCCGGTTTCACATCATTTAAGAGCTCCATCGTGAATTCCTCATCCCAACAAAGCATCCCAGCCCGGTTCTCCTCTTCCCGAAAAGGACTCCAATACAGCCCAACCGAAGCAATTGAAGACATTCCAGCCTGCAGCCGGTTCTCCCCGATTCAGCCAACGAAGGATATTCGAAATGATGCTGTGAAGAGTCCCCATTTTCCATCGGGATTTCCCTTGCAGTTACAGCCGAAGAAGATGAAGAGGAAGTTCAGCCTTTTTCCTCCTTTCCCGAAGCAAGAACCCAGCCGGTTCTTCTCCCAGGTTCTTCCCTTCCCGCAGAAGCTCCCAAACCGAAGAAAACCCACCCGGTTCCAAGCCCTCCAGCCGTTCCTTGAAGAATCCCAAAAGGCATCCCGTTCTTCTTCCCAAAGCATTTCAAGCTCCAAGTCTTCTCCCCAGGTGGCTCTTCCCAACATTCCAAAGTCAGCCACGTCTTCATTAAAATCCCATCACAAGATGTGCAACCGGCTTCTTCCCAAGGTATTCTTCCCACAGGTGGTTCTTCCAACACTTCAAAGCAAGCTGATTCCAAGGACTACTCTTCCCCTTTCCGAGGCACTTCCAGCAAGTCACCCATCCCCATCGAGTTCTCCCATGCAACGTTGCCAACTGTGCTTTGAAAACCAAAGAGTAATCTAGGAATTGAATCCCGAATGAATGCTGTAAAAATCGAGAATGAGTCCTTGTTATGCCTATAAAAAGGGCTTGATATTATGAATGAAGAACAGAAGCTGTTTGACAAATTGCCTGAGAGAGTTTGGTTTCCAAACCCAAGAACCTACCTTTCTTCCTTCTCTAAAATCTTTCTCTCCTAAGTGAACGCGGCTTCTCCCTGTCTTCCGCGAGTTCTTCTAGCGCAGGCGACGCATCCACCGGCTCCTGTTCTCCTTCCGGATTTCTTTCCCGATCCGACGATCCGTCGTCCGGATTAGTTATCTTGTATTTTAAATTTGTCTTGTTCCATTTCAGTCCACACAAAAAAATAATCCCTTAAAAAAAATCTTGTTTTCAGATCTACTCGGAGTCCACCGTGTGCCGAGACGAAAGGCGGCCCGTTCGACGATCCCGGATCTCAGGGCCTTCCTCCCTCTTCCAGGATTCCAAGCGTCGTGTCGGTGAGAATCTTTCCACTTTTATCAGGAGTAGATCGTTATTGGTAATCATGTGACAAAAAGCCCTATTTTATGCTTAACCCGGTATAATTTAAAAGTTAGATCGAGGTGCCTTAATTTTGTGTCGATTTCTTAATCGACACCGGTCCATATTTTCTTAATTTAAAAAGGAATAGAATTTTCTGCATTTTGTTCCGCATCAGTTTGGTATCAGAGCCAGTCTGTTAGGGCACCAGTTTTATTTTCTGCATTAGTTGCATTCAAAAAAAAAAAATGAAATCCCCAGTTCTTTCAGCTCTTGAGGAGATCAATGACAAATTAGGCAAGATATGTGTTCGATTCGATTCCCTTGAAAAACATGAGGATATGAACAGTCCCTCCATATCAAATAACCTCAGAAATAGATATCATCATTTCAGTTATGATAGGGCTTACCCACGTGGTTATCAGGAAAAGCCATACCACCTCGGGTTCAATAGACATCATATGACCCGTCCACATGAAACACCGAGTCTGAGCTTCTCGAGCCTTAGATCTGAATTCCGTCAGACTTCCAGACCCAGAACTGTTTTAGCCGCACCCAACTGTCCTCCACCAGTGAGTTCTCAACCCCGAGAGAAATCTAAGAATTATAGCACCCTGGTCGAGAAGCCTAAAATATGTAGCTCCAAAGTTAGATGTCTCAACTGCACCGGAGAAGGTCACTTTGCAAGTCAATGCCCCTCCGAGCTTCTAAACCTTGGAGTAACCGAAAAAGAACATCCTGAGGAAATTTACATAGCGGACCTAGACCTAACTGAAGCCTATGATGAACCGAGTCCAATTAAGGAAGTTCAGCTAGAACCGAAGGTAATTAATTTGGAATGCACCCCGGCCCAACCAAAAGAAAATATAAATTGGCCGAGTATCATTATCTCTAATACCTTCATAGGTTTAGAAATTGATCTTCGCCGAATTTTTATTGATAGAGGTAGCTTCACCCATGTAGTCTCTGCTATTTTAAAAGATGGGCTAATAGCTGTTGACCACCCGAGCCCATACACGATAACCTGGCTAGAGACAGCATTAATACCTAGGCACCACTCCTTTAAACGAGTTTATTTCCAATCATATGAGGAAGACGTGCCGCATGACGTACCTCCTAGGAATGTTGCCAGTATAACCCTAGGAAGGTATAATCAAAATGCTAATGGAAATGACCATTTAAAATTCAGTGGAAAAAAATATGACCCTGGACTGTATTCGCCAATACCTTTATCTGACTATCCATGGAAGCATATCCGATTTGCCAAATATGTCAAGAAAACTTTGTGGCATTTATTAGGGGTAAAATGGAAATTTTCATCTGCATACCTTCCACAGACCGATGGTTAGCATTTTAAGAGTCCAGTAGAGTAACTTTGCATTTAGGGTTATTAGAGTCAGATCCATTGCATGCATATCAATCGAGTTTCTTTTTTTTAAAAAAAAAGAAAGTGGATTAAATTATGGCATCATCTCTACCTTTTAATATTTCTAATCTGGTTATGCATAAAGCCAATAACGATACCCAGCGAGATTTGAGCCTAATCCTTCCTTTGAGAGTGAACCCTTACCAGAGTGTCCACGGCCAGAAATTTTGAAGAAACACGATAGCATTGAGAATTCTGGACGAGCAAAATATTTCTACCAGGAGGAATGGATACCAGAGGTACCTGGTTCGTTGGTAAGGTCAGCTAAAATCTTTGACACTGAGTAACCCGAGAAGAGCTGCACCAGTTTTCCCTAATATTCTACCAGGTCCAAACCATATTTCATTCGACGGAGTCGAATTTTTTTCAGCCTGGGAGAATTGGTGGGGACACCAGCCTGTCTGCCATTTAATTGTAGTTTGTCTGTTATTTTCTTGGAGTCTTGAGTTTTTAATTTATATCCAGTATTTTAATTTGAAGTTCAGTTCAAGTTATGTCAGCCCAGTCCAATTTTGGTTTGAATTTGTGTCAAGCCTAGACTAAGTCATGTTCACATGGGTTACATAATGAAACCAGCCCAAAGAACCCAATGCCAGCAACCCTATGGATCCTACCATCCCATCTCGATGTGTCCATCAAAGAACACCCATCATGTGGATCCCACGGTATCCTCTATCGCACCTCAGCCCGGTTTCACATCATTTAAGAGCTCCATCGTGAATTCCTCATCCCAACAAAGCATCCCAGCCCGGTTCTCCTCTTCCCGAAAAGGACTCCAATACAGCCCAACCGAAGCAATTGAAGACATTCCAGCCTGCAGCCGGTTCTCCCCGATTCAGCCAACGAAGGATATTCGAAATGATGCTGTGAAGAGTCCCCATTTCCCATCGGGATTTCCCTTGCAGTTACAGCCGAAGAAGATGAAGAGGAAGTTCAGCCTTTTTCCTCCTTTCCCGAAGCAAGAACCCAGCCGGTTCTTCTCCCAGGTTCTTCCCTTCCCGCAGAAGCTCCCAAACCGAAGAAAACCCACCCGGTTCCAAGCCCTCCAGCCGTTCCTTGAAGAATCCCAAAAGGCATCCCGTTCTTCTTCCCAAAGCATTTCAAGCTCCAAGTCTTTTCCCCAGGTGGCTCTTCCCAACATTCCAAAGTCAGCCACGTCTTCATTAAAATCCCATCACAAGATGTGCAACCGGCTTCTTCCCAAGGTATTCTTCCCACAGGTGGTTCTTCCAACACTTCAAAGCAAGCTGATTCCAAGGACTACTCTTCCCCTTTCCGAGGCACTTCCAGCAAGTCACCCATCCCCATCGAGTTCTCCCATGCAACGTTGCCAACTGTGCTTTGAAAACCAAAGAGTAATCTAGGAATTGAATCCCGAATGAATGCTGTAAAAATCGAGAATGAGTCCTTGTTATGCCTATAAAAAGGGCTTGATATTATGAATGAAGAACAGAAGCTGTTTGACAAATTGCCTGAGAGAGTTTGGTTTCCAAACCCAAGAACCTACCTTTCTTCCTTCTCTAAAATCTTTCTCTCCTAAGTGAACGCGGCTTCTCCCTGTCTTCCGCGAGTTCTTCTAGCGCAGGCGACGCATCCACCGGCTCTTGTTCTCCTTCCGGATTTCTTTCCCGATTCGACGATCCGTCGTCCGGATTAGTTATCTTGTATTTTAAATTTGTCTTGTTCCATTTCAGTCCACACAAAAAAATAATCCCTTAAAAAAAATCTTGTTTTCAGATCTACTCGGAGTCCACCGTGTGCCGAGACGAAAGGCGGCCCGTTCGACGATCCCGGATCTCAGGGCCTTCCTCCCTCTTCTAGGATTCCAAGCGTCGTGTCGGTGAGAATCTTTCCACTTTTATCAGGAGTAGATCGTTATTGGTAATCATGTGACAAAAAGCCCTATTTTATGCTTAACCCGGTATAATTTAAAAGTTAGATCGAGGTGCCTTAATTTTGTGTCGATTTCTTAATCGACACCGGTCCATATTTTCTTAATTTAAAAAGGAATAGAATTTTCTGCATTTTGTTCTGCATCAGGCGGTCTGGCGGCGCGTGACGCCCTCCGGGAGATCTGCAAGAAGCCAGTGGCCGGGATTTCCGGCGCCGGCCCTCCGATGCTTAAGTCAGAGGGGGCAAGTGTATGACCGGGAGGAGTAGTGAATATTCAGAGTTTCCATCTCCCAGCCTCCTTTAAAATGGAGAAGTTCCCCTTTTATAGAGAGGGGCTGGGTTACCTGTGATGTGACGGGACAAACGGTCTGTCGTACGATTGGGCATGCAGTAGAAATTAATGCTCGATCATGTGAATCAATGCTGTTACTGTAGGAGATTAGGCCGAAGCTCTCAAATCATCGTGGAGTCATGCCATCATTCGTAGCCAAGCAGGTTTGCCGTAAGGGGCTTGATGTCCGTAGACAGCAGAATCCATACGCTTTAATTATTGAGTAAGCTGAGTGCCTGTAGGGGCCATACGCATTGATTGTTGACGAAGGCAAGGCGTAGTTTTTCGGTCGCGCTGCGGGGGGATGTGACCACAGCGCGCGAGTCGGGCGTCTTTGGGTCGGTAAGGCTGCTCGGACGCTTCCAGGTCGGAGAGGCCACTCGGGCACCTCCAGGTCGAAGGGTCCGCTCGGACGCTTCCAGGTCGGAGAGGCCACTCGGGCGCCTCCGGGTCGGAGACGCCACTCGGGCGCCTCCGGGTCTCCTGGTCGAAGGATCTGCTCGGTCGCCTCCAGGTCGGAGGGGGTCTGCTCGGATGTTCATGCAAGCGTGACGACTTATATTTTTTCCCCAATACTACCCCCCGACTTCCAAGCTCGAGCTGCTCATAGGCTCGAGCGCGGGAAGTAGCTTTGGTCGTGTTAATATGGATTAGGAGAATTTTGAATTATAGCGCGCTTCAAGGCGCTTTTAATGGGCGGCGTCTCCTTTTTTCGGAAACGTTTCATCAGGGGGGTACCTTTTCATTTTTCGAAGCGTCCTCGCGTCGTGGGCTCATGATGGGGCCACACGATCTAACGAGGCGCTTCCATATTCGAAGCGTCAGCTCGAATTGAATGCAGCGCTTTAATTTTTGGGGTCGACACGTGTTATGATCTGGACGGGGAGCAGTGCTCCGCCTCGCAGATTTGGACCGTCAGAGGGATTTATATAAATCCTTACTTGGCCGTCTCTGACTTCTTTCCCATAGCCTTTCTCCTTCCCAGTCCGAAGCGGCCGATCCTCCATTACCTCCGGCGAACTCCCAAAGGTGTCCTCCTCTTCGTCTGCTCGGAACCCTCTCTTCCTCCCCTCTCCTCTTTTCTTCTTTCTTTTTTTTTCTAATGGGTCTTGGTCCGGATGAAATCGGGTCCACAATAAGTGAGGAGGAGGTTGAAATGGCCAAGAAGTGGTTTTTTCCTCGACGAGGGTTCCGTTTGGAACCCGCTGGGTTGGGGGATCAGGTAACGAACCCCCTTATAGGTCGGATCGGAGTGTATATGGAGGCACTCTGGGCCGGCCTGCGATTTTCCCTCCATGGGTTTGTGAATAAGTTGCTTGGAGAGTACCAATTCGTCCCGGCGCAACTTGCTCTGAACGCATGGAGGACGATTATCGGATTTTTGTCCTTGTGCATAGCGTACGGGATCCCGTCTTCTATGAATGTCTTCCGGCGGCTTTTCATGTTGAAGTCCAACCCGGAAGATGGAGAGTAGCTCTATATCGCCCTTCGGGGGGGTCGGCCACTCTTCCGGGGCGCTCCGACGTCCATTCATGAATGGAAGAAAAAATTTTCTTTTTGGCTTCCGAGCGGTCATGGGGGTTCGACCCTAGGTGGAGGCAGAGCCGGCTCAAGACCGCCAACAAACTCCCCAGGCTTTCCACGCGCGAGCAGCGGATCCTTGACGCCGTTCACGGCCTCGGGGATGATATTCTTCTGAGCGGCCTCGTGAGCGAGGATGCTCTAATCAATGTTGGTCTGAGCTCGGCGTGCCCTCAGGGTAAAGGTAGTAACTTAAAAAATTTTCCTCTCTTCTTTTTCCTCTCACAATATTTTACAAACTTCTTTTGCTCGTCCTTGCAGACATTGCGAAAATGGTGACCAAGAGCAGAGCTATGTACGCTCGGTTCCGAAAGAAGGCGGCCGAGACTAGAGGAGTCCTGTCCGAGCCGAAGAAGGCCAAGATCTCGGCTGGTGGGGCCGCTGAGAGGAGCGCTCCCCGAGCTGGGCCCTCCGAAGCTGCTCGGAGGGGGGGCTCGAGCTCCGAGCCCAGGAGCTCGAGCTTAGCAGGAGCTACTATGGCGCTCGCATGCCCGGCGTCAATCTCGCAGATCCCTGGTCGGCCGCCCGTCCGACCCGAGCGCCCGGCGTCCGAGCCGGGCAGCAGCCGAGGGGCTGCGAGGCCACTTTTGCCGAAGGCGACAAGGCCCAGCCTCCCCGGTCCACTGGACGACGAGGGCCAACAAGAGAGGCGGCCCTATATTCCAGAATGGGCGGTGTTCGAGGGTGACTCAGCTCTCGAGAATGTCGAGACGGCGCGGCAGATCTTCCGCATCGCACTTCTCCCAGCTGACAGGGCGAAAATTCAGGCCATGAGCCTGAACAATTTCTTGGACTCAACTCGCCTCTCTGCTGTTCGGGTAAGTCTATTCATTATTTACTATTATTTATTCTTTGCGCTTTTAGCTTTTAGCTTTCATGCCCTAATTTTATCCTCGGCCTAATTTCTCTTTGCCTTGCTTACAGCACCTCCACGAGATCGATACACTGATCTCGATCGGTGCAGACTACAAAGAACGAGCTCGTCGGTGTTTACGGGCACAGGAAGAGGCCGAGAAAAAGCTGATCGAGGCCGAGCTCCAACAGAAGGAGCTTTTGCTTAGAGTGGGGGCCAGCGAGGACGAGGTCCAAATCCTGGCCGCGGAGCTCGAGGAAGAAAGGACCACTCACACTCTAACTAGATCAGAGGTGCGGGCCGCCGAGGCTCGTTTGGCCGAGGCGCAGTCCCTGCTCATCGTCCGCGAGCAGGAAATAAAGAATATGGGGCTGAAGGCCGAGCAACTTGAAGCTCAGAAAAAGGAGGCCCGAGAGCAGGCCCAGAGCGCCGTTCAACTCTCCCGTGAATCAGAAGAGTTCCGCGACCTGCTCGAAGAGGAAGCCGTGAACGGGCTCATCCAGGGCTTCAACGATTTCCGCAATCAACTGAGGCGGCTCTGCCCCGATTTCAACCTCAACCTGCTTCAACCGAGAGCAGGAGTCGAGGAGTCCGAGGCAGATGAGTCGGTCGAGGCAGAGGCTCGGGCGGTTGAAGAAGCCGCTCAAGAGGCCGCTGCCGGGGAAGGCCCGGCGGGAGCATCCGAGGCTGCTCCTGAGGTTGCTGAGGACGGCCGGGCCGAGACCTTCGCCACAGAGGAACCGGTCGCTGCCAAGGGCTTGGCGGGAGTTCCTGAAGCTGCCCCCGAAGCTACCGAGGACAGTCGGGCTGAAGGGATCCCGGCTGCTGGTGCCGCGCTCGTCCCCTAGGGTTTTCTTTTTCTTTGGTTTTCTTTTTCTTTTGTTATTTTTGTAAAGGAGGATGGCCTTTACGTCTGTTATACGGCCGAGCCTTAATTTTGTACTCAGCCTTCGGGCTTTTCTTCTAAATGAACTTTCTTTTCTAAATTTGTGTAATTGATTTAAGTCTCGTTTCTCAGTAGATCTAAGTTTCTTCGGGTTCACTCAAGTTCATGGACTTGGGCTCTGCGGTTTCAACCACATTCGTTATGTAGTCAGACTTAGGTTTGGCATATTTGCCAAGTCCCTGGATTCGGGTCCTAAGTTTCCGCTGCTCGGACCCTCGACCAGCGATATCGCTGTATTTAGGTCCGGGAGACACTCGCTTGTCCTCGGGCTCGTCAAGCCTCCGAGATCGACACTGAATCCTGCTGAGCCCTAGAACCTGAGGTCGCTAACCTGACTCAAATTTCATCGACTCCGTGAGCTCGGACCTCTAGTTGCCGAAGCAGATTGTCGGGCCCCCTCGACTTAAACAGGTCTAGGTACAGGCCCGATACAAGTCCCCAAGCTCAGGATCAAATTTCGTCGAGCTGCCGGTATAAATCGAACTAGGGTTCACTGACGAGTAGTGCGCGCGGGGTCAATGAGGTCAGTCTGTGATTGACCCGGCAAAGCACCTCGACGCTGGTCGGGACTTTATTTAAGCATTCAATCGGTGTAGGAACGAATGAAACAATGTAAGTACTGATTAAAATGTACCTTTTGTACTGTCGGAGTCGAGCGTCTCACGCCGAGGTCGGCAGCTTTGCTCCCCGGCTAACTTTTGAGGACGCTCTTTTGCTCGGGGTCCACTTTTTGGGGACGCCGGCACATTAGGAGAAATAGTTTCCATTGGAGATCTGTGTGGGCGTTGCTTTGTTGTCATCCATGAACATTTTGAGGGTGCTTTGTTGTTAATTACGAACGTTTAGGAGGGCCGCGAAGGTACTATCCTGTCATCCCGAGGTCGAGGGAGCTCGAGCTCACTGTCGACTCGTCGGGGCATCTCGACTTTAGTCGAGGAGGCGCTACGAGGGGCCGCGAAGGTACTACTCCGTTGTTGGTGTTGAGCGCCACGGAGGACCACGAAGGTATTACCCCGTCTACCCGAAGTGTCGAGGGGTCTGGGCATGCGTTGTCGACACTCGGGGTATCCCGAATTATCAGGGGATCGTACGCGAGGTCGAGGGGTCTGGGCACACACTATCGACCTGCAACGCTTTCCGAGGCCGAGGGATCTGGGCACGCACTGTCGACCTCGGGGCATCTGACCTTTGCCGAGGTATTTGAGGGAAATCGAGACCAAGCTCGACATTGGCACTTCAGACTTCTGGCTAAGGCGCTCGGTGTTGCCCGGTGTTAATTCTAGTATCCGAGCGAGGTCGTATATATGAGCTGGGCCGGGTCGTCTGAGAATCACGAAACATTTAGACATCAGAAGAAACGCAACACGATTAAACGATTGCAGATAAATTATTGTAAAAGGTGAGACTCATGCTCCGATCAGAGAGAACCCCTTGGGGTCCTACTGGTAATACACCCGGAGGTTTTCAGAACTCCAGCTTCGTGGAATAGGAGTCCCCTCGAGAGACTCCAGCTTGTACGCCCCGGGTCGCTGGACACGCGCGATCCGGTAAGGTCCTTCCCAATTCGGAGCCAACTTTCCTTTCTCAGTCGGCTGAGAGGCTTCAGCTCTTCTGAGGACGAGGTCTCCCACTTTGAAGGATTTGGCTTTGACTCTGGCGTTGTAGTATTGTGCGATCTTTTGTTGGTACCTCGCCATGCGGACTCGGGCGGCTTTCCTTGTCTCCTCGATTAGGTGCAGGTTGTTTCTGAGCTGCGAAGAGCTAGAGTTGGCGTCATAATGCTCTACCCTCGGAGAAGGGAGCCCGATCTCCAATGGAATGACGGCTTCCGTTCCATACGTCAAATTGAAGGGAGTTTCGCCGGTGGGTACACGGAATGTGGCCCGATAAGCCCATAGGACGTTGTATAGATTTTCGACCCACTGTCCCTTGGACTGGTCGAGCTTGGCTTTGAGTTCCTGCAAAATAGTACGATTCGTTACCTCGGTTTCTCCATTCGTCTGAGGATGCACGACCGAGATGAAGCGGTGGTCGATGCCGAGCTCGGAGCAGAACTCTCTAAAGCGAGCATTGTCAAACTGGCGGCTGTTGTCTGATATGAGGATGCGGGGAAGTCCGAACCTCCAGATTATTGACTTCCAAATGAAATTCCGCATCTTCTGCTCGGTGATCCGGACTACTGGCTCGGCCTCAACCTATTTAGTAAAATAGTCAATAGAGACGACCAAAAATTTTTTTTGCCCAGTTGCTAGGGGGAATGGTCCCAGGATATCAATTCCCCATTGGGCGAATGGCCAGGGAGAACTGATCGAGGTCAACGGGGTCGAGGGTCGGCGTTGAATATTGGCATTCCTCTAGCATCGGTCGCATCTCCGGGCGAAGTCTAGCGTATCCTTCTGGAGTGTCGGCCAGTAATATCCCTGGCGTAGAATCTTATGCGCCAGTGTTCGGCCTCCCAAATGATTTCCGCAAATCCTTTCATAGACTTCACGCATTGCATAATCCGCCTCTGTCGGGCGGAGGCATCTAAGAAGGGGAGAGATAAAAGATCGTCGGTAAAGCTTGCCTTCATACAATATGTACCGAGCGGCTAGACACTTGACTCGGCGAGCCTCGCGCTCATCACTGGGGAGGATTTCATCCTGCAGGTAGCTAATGAGCTTGTTCATCCAGCTCGGCTCAACCTCGATGCAAAGGGCCGGCTCAGGTTCCTCCATGCTGGGCATTTGGAGATACTCCAGCGCTGCTGCTTTGGGAAGTTCGCTCATACGGAAGGATGCTAACTTCGACAATTGATCTGCTCTGAGAGTCTCCGACCTGGCAATATGTTGGATGTGGAAAGAGCTCAGAGTCGAGATGAGGTATCGCACTTTCTAGAGATATTTCTGCATTGATGGTTTTCTGGCTTCGAAGTCTTCCAAAATTTGGCTTACAACCAGTTGGGAATCACTGAAAACCTTCAGGTTCTCGACCTTCAGCTCCTTAGCCAGCTTGAGTCCGGCAATAAGTGCCTCGTACTCCACCGCATTGTTCGAGGCAGGGAATTCGAAGCGCAGAGCTTGTTCCGCAACCACCCCATCCGGATTGGTGAGGATGAGGCTTGCTCCGCTACCCCCCGAGGTCGAGGAGCCGTCCATATGCAAGGTCCACGGCTGTTCCGAGGGCTCCTCCGCTATAGGTATGGGCTCGGGCTCGTCGGGCACAGTACATTCCACGATAAAGTTGCCGAGCGCCTGAGCTTTAATTGCTGGCCTCGGATGATATTCAAGATCAAACTTTCCGAGCTCGACTGCCCACTTTGTAATTCGACCAGCACGATCTGATCGTTGCAGGATTTGCTTCATCGGCTGGTCGGTCAACACGGCCACCGTGTGAGCTTGGAAATAGGGCCGGAGTCTCCGTGCTGAGACGACCAGGGCAAAGATGGTCTTTTCCAGTTTGGAGTATCGGGTCTCAGCATCCCTTAAGACCCGGCTAGTGTAGTATACCGGTCTCTGAAGTTTGTTCTCCTCTCGGACCAGGACCGAGCTTACTGCAATTGGAAAAACAGCCAGGTACAGATAAATGAGCTCACCCTGCTGAGGCTTCGTGAGCAAAGGAGGAGAAGCGAGAAAATGCTTAAGCTCTTCAAAGGCTTGCTGGCATTCTGCCGACCACAAGAAGTTCTTCGTCCGCTTGAGAGCTGCGAAGAACGGGAGACAGCGCTCGGCCGACCGAGAAACAAATCTTTCGAGAGCTGCAACCCATCCCGTGAGCCGCTGTACCTCTTTAACTGTCCTCGGGGGCACCATCTTTTGGAGCGCTCGGATCTTCTCGGGATTGGCTTCAATTCCCCGTTGGGTAATCACGATGCCAAGAAACTTGTCCGAGGTGATTCCGAATGCACATTTTGCAGGATTGAGCTTCATCCGGTACCTTCGAAGCGTGGAGAATGCTTCGTCGAGGTCAGCCACATGATCCTTCGCCATTCGGCTCTTCACCAACATGTCATCGATATAGACCTCCATGTTTAGGCCTATTTGGTCTTTAAAGATTTGGCTGACCAGCCTTTGATAAGTTGCTCCAGCATTCTTTAAGCCGAAAGGCATCACTTTGTAGCAATAGGTGCCCCCGTTAGTAATGAAGGCCGTCTTTTCTTCATCCTCCGGTGCCATCTGGATATGGTTGTACCTTGAGAAGGCGTCCATGAATGTCAGCAACTCATGTCCCGAGGTGGAGTCCACGAGCTGGTCGATACTAGGGAGTGGAAAGCTGTCCTTCGGGCAGGCCTTGTTCAGGTCGGTGTAGTCCACGCATATGCGCCATTTTCTGCTAGCTTTTCTGACAAGGACCACATTGGCGAGCCACTCCGGATAGGATATCTTCCGGATGAAGCCGACCTTGAGGAGTTTGTCGACTTTCTCGGCCACTGCTCATTGTTGTTTCGGGGTGGCACTTCGTTTCTTTTGCCGCACGGGCTTGCAGGTCGGCTTCACTTGGAGTCGGTGGACCGTGACCTCCGGATCTATCCTCGACATATCAGCGGACGACCAGGCGAAGATGTCCATGTTGGCCCGCAAGAGCTGACAAGGCGACCTCTCTTGCGAGCATCATGGCCGGAGCCGACCTGCACGGTTAGCTCGGGATAATTTTCTCGTAAGGAAATTCGGGTGAGTAGCTCACCAGGCTCTACCCGCTTTTTCTGAGGGCCGACCCGTGTCTCTAAAGTTTCAGCTGAGAGCTTGTCATCTGGTGTCGAAGTTGACACCTTGGCCGGTTGCTTCGCCTCGTGGGTCGCCATGTAGCATCGCCTTGCTACCGCCTGGTCCCCACGGACTTCGCCGACTCCTTGGCTGGTGGGGAACCACATAAGTAGGTGGCAGGTTGAGACCACGGCTCGAAGAGCGTTGAGCCCTGGTCGTCCGAGGATGGCGTTATAGGCCGAGGGCAAGCGCACCACGAGGAAATCCATCCTCACGGTACTCTCTCGGAGGGCGAGTCCGACCGTAACAAGGAGATCAACCTCGCCCTCCACTGGAACCGAGTCTCCAGTAAATCCGACCAGTGGGGCATTCATCCTCCTTAACTGCTTTTCTGTCATCCCCATTCTAGAATAGGCATCAAAGTACAAAATATTCGCCGAACTTCCATTATCCACTAGGATGCATTTTACATCAAATTTGTTTACGACCATAGAGATGACCACAGCATCATCGTGGGGAGTTTCAACTCCCTCCAGGTCCTCATTCGAGAAAGAGATGACTTCAGAGGTGCGGGGGCACTTTGGAAGAAGCCTTTTTGCAGCTAGTTCTCCGGCTGGGCCCCCCTTATCTATGGTGTTGATAGTGCCAGCGATGGGTTTATTAGCATTCGGCTCTCCATGCTGCACGGCGTCCTCCACTGGTCTTTTCTCTTCACACCGGTTGCGCACGAACCGGTTGAGCACTCCTCGGCGGATGAGTGCCTCGATCTCATCTCAGAGCTGGAAGCAGTCCTCCGTATCATGGCCGTGGTCCCGATGGAAGCGGCAGTACTTTTTGGGATTGCGCCAAGCTCCGGGATCCCGCATCGGGGGTGGAGGCCGAAAATAATCCCGACCCTCGATCTCCATGAGGATCTCAGTCCGAGGAGCATTAAGGGGAGTGTAATTTTCGTACCTCCCGTTGGGTATGCGGGACCGCGGTGGAGATCTCGGATGAGGTGGGGACCTTGGTCGGAGCGGTCCCCGCAGCCGGGGTGGACTCTTCAGATGAGGCGGGTTCTTAGCTCGGCGCGGAGACGGGCTTCTGGGACGGCCGCGCTCCTCATGACGCCTCTTTTGCTTTTTGGAGGTCTGCTCGGCCCCACCCCGTCTAGAAGCAACGGCTTCCTCGGCTTTTGCGTACTTCCGTGCCCGAACTAGCATCTCGTTGAAGTCAGCTGGAAAATTCTTCTCGATAGAGAAGAGAAACCTATAAGACCGAGCTCCAGTCTTGAGTGCCGATATGGCTATTGACTGGTCAAGCTCGCGGACCTCCCAAGTTGCGGCAGTGAAACGGTCCAGATATTCCCTGAGCGACTCTCCCTCCCTTTGCTTTATGTCGAGGAGGGAGTCTGAAGTCCGCCGCTGGGGTCGGCTGGCAGCAAAGTTGGCAGCAAACTGCCTGCCGAGCTGCTTGAAAGAGGAGACTGTGCTAGGTTTCAGCCCGGTGAACCAAAGCCGAGCTGCTCCTCGAAGCGTTGCTAGGAAGGCCTTGCAGAGCATGGCCTCCGAGGATCCTTGCAGTGCCATCAAGGCCCGGTAACTCTCCAGGTGATCGAGGGGGTCGGTCATGCCGTTGTAGGGCTCCACCTAGGGCATCTTGAACCTCGGCGGGACCGGCTCATCCTCGATTCTTTGGGAGAAAGGGGACTTCGTGGTAAACTCGAAGTCACCCTCGCGTCTCACCCTCCTGTCGTGGAGCGCCTCGATATGGCGCTCCAGCTTCTCGACTTTCTTGTTAAGTTCGTCGCTCTGGGGGATCGCCACGGTGGTCTGCTCGGGCGTAGGTTGCCCTGGGACTGACTCGACCTCTGACGGTTGCGGCCAGTCGCCTGGACCCCTCACTGGGGTTCTCTCCAGGAGGATGCTCGGGCTGAACCCTGGCAGCGGCACCGCTCCTCACCGTTGGCCTTTGAAGAGGCGTGGAGATCTCGGCCTTGGGGGGCCGATCTACTTGAAGGGGTTACCAGTTGGACCGGGGCCTGAGGAAACGGTGCTGTCGGGATGCCCATAGCTTGCAGGCTTTGGACAGCAGCAGCTAAGACCTGAACCTGCTGCACCAGGGCATCAAACTGTTCCGGCCGAACTTGAGGAGTCGAATCGGCCGGAGGTGGTGAGTTCTGGACAGAGTGTTCAGGGCTAGGTGGAAGACGTCGGAAGGCATTAGAAGCTCCTTTGCTTCTCAGCTTCATGGCCGCGACTCGGGCCCTTCCTCTAGCATCAACTGTTGCTGGAATTTAGACCCGGGGGCGACCACTGGGCTAGGAAGGAGGAGCTCCGGTTAGAATCGGCGAGCGGCGGTCTGGCGGCGCGCGACGTCCTCCGGGAGACCTGCAAGAAGCCGGTGGCCGGGGTTTCCGGCACCGGCCCTCTGATGCTTAAGTCAGAGGGGGCAAGTGTATGAACGGGAGGAGTAGTGAATATTTAGAGTTTCCATCTCCCAGCCCCCTTTAAAATGGAGAAGTTCTCCTTTTATAGAGGGGGGCTGGGTTACCTGTGATGTGACGGGGCAAACGGTCTGTCGTACGATTGGGCATGCAGTAGAAATTAATACTCGATCGTGTGAATCAATGCTGTTATTGTAGGAGATTAGGCCGAAGCTCTCAAATCATCGTGGAGTCATGCCATCATTCGTAGCCAAGCAGATTTGCCGTAGGGGGCTTGATGTCCGTAGACAACAGAAGCCATATACTTTAATTGTTGAGTAAGCTGAGTGCCTGTAGGGGCCATACGCATTGATTGTTGACGAAGGCAAGGCGTAGTTTTTCGGTCGCGCTGCGGAGGGATGTGACCACAGCGCGCGAGTCGGGCGTCTTTGGGTCGGTAGGGCTGCTCGGACGCTTCCAGGTCGGAGAGGCCACTCGGGCACCTCTAGGTCGGAGGGTCCGCTCGGACGCTTCCAGGTCGGAGAGGCCACTCGGGCGCCTCCGGGTCGGAGAGGCCATTCGGGCGCCTCCGGGTCTCCTGGTCGAAGGATCTGCTCGGTCGCCTCCAGGTCGGAGGGGGTCTGCTCGGATGTTCATGCAAGCGTGACGATTTATATTTTTCCCCCAACACATATATATATGGATTTAGAGATTTCTAACTTGGTGAAGCATCGATAAATTTTTCTAATCGATTTCTTTTGTTGGAGTTTGATTCAGAATTGTCTAATTGAGCTTACATGAGAATTAATATTTAACTCATATCTAGGTTGAAGTAACTAGCTCATATGATGATTTTGCATGTGGCAATTGACTCAAGGGTAAGTCAAGATGGGTATGCTCGAGGTACATCGGAGATGAGATTCAAAAGTTCCTCTTTAGCTTTACCTAGAATTTGAAGTTTTGGATGCTTTTAGTTTATAATATAGAGTTGTACTTTGGTTGAAAATTATTTTGTAATCTAGATAATTTTGGTGGTTTAAAATCAAAGTGCATAGCAAAATTGTGGTGGTTCGAATTATTTTTTAGCTGATCAGTAATATTAACTCTTTGATTTGGAGAGTTTATATGGATGACCTAATTTGATTTTTCTTATAGAGAATTTTATTGATAAAAGAAAGGGCAACATTTTTGATTCTTGGCTAATTTGGATGTTGTTGTACAATTTTCACAAGTAGGCTCCTATCTTATATTATGTTAAGGAATTTTTTGCATCTTTAGGCTTGGGTTAGTGGATCATCAGTTCTTGATCTAAAGCTTATATTCCTCTATCTATTTGAAAGAATTTGAGATTATTTTTCAATCTTGGAAAATATTCTCTGCACAAATGTTCTTCTATTGAGAATAGATCGGAGTTGTTTATATTCCTGTGATAGATCAATTATTTAAGAGCAACTGATGTCTTTGAAACTTGGCATTCTTATTTGAAATTAAGAAGTGGATTTCATTTATAACAGATGAGGTATATCTAATTTAGATTATCAACAAGAAGCATCAAGTCTTGAGGTCTTGGACCTTTTCTTTATGATACGATTTAATGATGGAACTGCATTGATAATTAGAATATCTAGTGCTTTATGGATGAGACCAGAACTATGAATACCCAGCCTTTTGAAAGCACAGATAAGAACTTCTCAAAATTTCTAGGGAGGAAGTATGTAATACCCGACCTTTTAGTGAACTAGGCCTAGTCCAACTGACCAATGTTGAAGCATAATCCAGCCCAAAACAACAACAACAAAAAAAAGAAAATATTGATTTTTTCCTAGCACATGCTCGGAACGTGCTAAGGTGAGGAGTATAAGATGTACATACGTCGCACGTGTTGTGAAGGAGGCAAACTTGGGAGTTGCCTTCTTCTAGAATTTGCCAAAGGGAGTCCAACGGAAAGAGGGATTTTGGTACCTCCCTCCTTCCTATCTAATTCCCGTCCCATTTTTCCTTCGATCCCCTATCGAAAACCTGAGTCTTGAGTTAGAGATTCGCTAGCATTGCCTCTTCATTCATCCCTAATGTTGTTTGCCATCGCCGAGACCGAACAGCACCAGGATAAGGTATTAACCCTCTAAACCTTTAGTTCATCTTTTTTAAAATATTTTCTAGTTTTTACATCATGGTTTCTCCTGCAAAATTGCCAGATTTTATCGAGAAGGGGATGCTTGGTTGGTTCCCCTATTTTTGGATTGAGTTTTGTCCTTGTTTTCTTTCTTTTGCTTCTTTTTCTAGCCATCCTCACCACTGGTGTTTGTCGCCAGAGATTGTGATCACTCCCCCTTGTCAGTTCATGGTCGTCGCTGGAGCCTAGCCTCCTGTAATCTATGAATAGGTCCAAAACCCTTGCTTTTTCCTCTTTTTTACTTTAATCTCTCACTGCCTTGTCACTGTCGCCGGTGGCCCCCTATCGGCGGCCCTCTGACTATTGGTCACCACCTAGGCCACTAGCCACAGTCCTTCTCTTCTTCTTCTTCTTCCTCCTGTCTTCTTCTCTATTCTTATCTCTCATTTTATCTCTCTTTTTGTTCCTCTCTAATTTCTACTAAAAAAAAGAGAGGATGTGATTTGACCTTATTCTGCTTCTCTTCTTCGCTTCTGACCACATGCCGACTATGATCTCAAATGCCACCACCCGACACCTATTGTCGGTCCTCCGGCCACCACTTGCCTCTCTCTACCTTAGGATGCCCCTTCTTCTAATTACCAATCAAATACTCTTATTATGCCCTGTTGTGATTCTTATTCTAGCTTTCTTTGTTCAGTCTTTTGTTGCTAGCTATCAGCCTAATTCTATTGTCCATTGTGGCCGCCGATCTTGGCCTCCGATCACTATTATCCAGCACCTAAAACCCCTCCGATCACTATTATCCAACACCTAAAACCCCTTTCTCTCTCTCTCTAGCACCTTTTTCTCTCTCTACCTGGTCCGGGAACCTAACAGAGAGACCATCTTTGTGACCTTGGTCCACCCTAGTAGATGGGCCTTGAACTGCCTTGGTAGTTGGATAGCGTGCTAGTCTCTTTTTTGTTCTCTATGTAATACCATAGGATTTGGTCCTTATTAAGCTAGTATCTAAGCCTGGTCCCTAAATCTGATTTAGTTATTTTGATTAGACTGACCTAAGCCATCAGACACCCTTGCTTAGTCAATCCCACCATTCCTCCATCTTAGTTTAGGCATAAAGCCATATCCTCAGCAATACCCCAATTTTAACCTATTTGGATTTTTCAGGGTTTCTTATTTGTTGGGCCTCTAAGATGATGATAAAAATTAATTAGAATAGGTAAAGCTTACATATTTAGTTGAAGTGAAAATCTGAAGTGCGAAGAGGTAAGTAACTTAACACTTCATAGTGTTTTCCTTCAAAATTTATTGTAAGAAATGACTACGTGAAAATTACAAATAGTTCATTAAATTTGTTTTATAATCTATGCTTTCTTTTTTGATAAAATGGGTTGTTTTGTTTTTGAAAATGAAACAAGAATATGGTATATATTTGGTACTTTTATAAATGATTTATTTTTTAGCACCTAATCTATTCTAAGCATCGGATTTGAAAAGTTGACTGGGTGATTTATGAAATTATTTCTATGTCTATGTATGCTCGGCAATCTGGCCATGCCAATAGGAATTATATGTCGGCCCTGTCAACTTTTAATATGAGAAATTAGTTTCGACACCAAGCCATCAATGATTAGAATAGTAGTATCTGTTATCTATTATCTAGCATTGGGTGTATCCTGTATTTGTTGTCTAATCCATGCAATTAGGTTACGTGACCATAGCCTAATGTTGGGTCTAATATCAATTTATGAACAATAAATTTTGAAAAAAATTATGTATTCTTCAAGATTTAATTTCTTCCTAGTCAATATTATATTTTGGATTGCTATCTGATTTTTTATTTATTTGGCATGCTTAGACACCACTTTGATGTGTTATATTGCTTATTAGGCTTGTGTAGCTTATTATTATTTTTTCTTATATTTTTAGATTCTGAATCATAACTATTTGAAACTTGAGAGAGTGCACTAGATTGCTTTGAGATATTTGTATCATATGAACTTCTAGTTTAGTTTAGTTTAGCTTAGTTTAATTTAGTTTTGGATATTATTTTTTTTTAGAGGATGCTATTAGGTTACATGACCATTGCTTGATATTGGGTCTAATATCAGTTTATGAAGAATAAATTTTGAAAAAAAAAATTGTGTATTCTTCAAGATTTGATTTCTTCCTAGTCAATATTATGTTTTGGGTTGCTATTTGATTATATATTTATTTGGCATGTTTAGACACCACTTTGATGTGTTATATTGCTTACTAGGTTAGTGTAGCTCATTATTCTTCCTTCTTCTATTTTTAAATTCTGAATCATAATTGTTTGAAACTTAGGGAGTGCACTAGATTGCTTTGAGATATTTGTATCATCCAAACTTCTAGTTTAGTTAGTTTAGCTTTGTTTAATTTAGTTTTAGATATTAATTTTTTTATTTGGAGGATAATAATTGGTTGAAACATTATGACTCTTGTTATTTTATGATATTTGTTTATGAGAATGATTTGATTGGATCCTTCCTAAATTAATATTTGAGGATTGAAGAATTATTATTATTGCTCTAAAGTTATTATGACTTAATCAATAACCTTGCATGCTTGTATGGTTCGCCTGCACGCATGCAATGTCTATCATGCTTTTGGTTCAGAGAATAATATCTTCATCACCACGATGTGCTGCGTATAATACTAACGATGCCTCGTCCTATTTCTTGAGAGTCATCCATCTCCAAGATGGATGATGTGGCGACAATCCGCAAAAGTACCGCACTCTACGGTGCAAAAGTTGCACTGCAGAGGATCTGAACTCTATGTCCAAAATGTGGACAATAGCCATTTATGTTGTCTGACTTTAGAGTAATATGCTCATATGGCTTTCACATGCATTGACCCAATTAATTGTAGAGCTACGTTGTGTGACTTCTTCCAAGATGCAACGGATGACATTAATGAAGAAAGGTGGGTTGGTATTCGGATGTGGGACTCTTTTGTATGTCCAAGATATCCATGTCAACAACTTTGCCATCCATCATACGAAGTGGATAAACCAAGAGTGGTTGCTGCATTAATGGGACATCTTTGACGGGGCCTACAGCAGCCTCCTACATGATACCGTCCTCCCTCTTTTGGGTCCTACAAATATGGAATTAGCAAACTTGATGATATTTCTATTCATGTTCACCATCCTACTATCTTGTTTGAGCATGCTAGTGCTCATCATTTTTGCCATTCTCCTACTCATCATGAAGTTCATCCATCTCCAAGAAAGAGCCAATTCCATGAGGCATTCGGGCTATCCATTTATCAGTCGACGTCTTGAACCTTCCAGCCATGCTACAACTTTGGATCAGGCATTGCCCTTATGTGTTATAAAACTTGGTATTGCTCAATACAAGTGTCAATCAGCAGGATCAAATGAACAAGTAGAGTGTATCTTCTGCCTGTCTGATATCGAGGAAGGTGAAGAGATAATAGAACTAAGATGCAGGCATCTCTTCCATAGAAGTTGCTTCAATCAATGGCTCGAGCACCAGAGGTCGACATGCCCTCTATGTCAGAATTCTTTGATTTCGCATGAAACAAAGGCAAAGTTCCCTGAAATGGATGAGGAAGAGCTTGAAAACTCGTCCTTAATTTTGTTGGCTTATGTATCTGAGTGGATGGTCATTTTTGTGACTTCTCTTGGACACCATGGTTGCTAGTTATTATAAAGTTGCAGAGAATAATGGCTTGAGTTAGCCTTTTTTGTTTGACACCAATTATCAATGTTCTAGATACCTTTCTTTTTTCATAAAATGTTGTAGATACCTTAGTAATATACTTTTGTTTCAGATAATTTTTGGGATGGGTCAAGAAGCTAGGCTCAGGCCTAACATGTATAAAGTTCATAGTACAATATTACAGGCTGAGTCTAACTTGTGTGAATTTTATCCATTAGAAATGGTTCTGTTAGGTATTCTTAGACTAGGTTAGAAGGACTGGAATTTCATTTATGTCTAGTTTGGGCCAAACGAATCAAATTGGGTTGATTTTACAGATCATTTTTATTAGAATACCAGCATCCAAACTGAACGCGAAAGCTCAAGAAATGGCCCCCATAGGCACCATCAACAATTTGAAAGTAATAACTAGAAAATTATTCAGATCAACGCACTTGGGAGAACATATCTATGCAAGGAAGCTTGGGCAGACATCTCCAAATAGTTAAAAATTCAAGTAGTACCAATGAAACAAAATGTTTATGAGCCTTATGGAATGTAAGAAAATGGAGAACATCTTGGTTATAGGATGTAGGAAACCAGTGTTGGCATATGCTTGTTGGATGCTTTAGAAAAAATCTTATAAAACAAGAAGAAAGGAAAGAATTTGTTGGATTACAAGATGTCAGCAGGACGACTACAGATGAAAAGTTTTACAAGCAGTTTGACACAAACAACCATTAGTGGTGCTCTAGAGGTCTTGATGGAAAATAACTCCTAGTTCTACTTGCCCTTGTGATGCCATCAACCTACTTGATGTGGAAGCTCAAGCTCATCTTCAACGTCTGAGATTATTCATTTTTTGACGCAAATTATCAAACAATGAGTTTTATTGAAGCCAGCACTTTGATTCTTATAAAGAAATGAAGGTGAGGTTTATTCTTCTTGAAGTTGGTTTTTTCCTCAAGAAAGTCTCTGAACTGCACCTAGGTGTTCTTGTTAGACTATAATAGGTGAATGAGAAAATAGGTTACAAAATGACCCACTTGAAAGGGTGCTTCTTAGAAGAGGTGTGTCTTTTCAAAAGAGTTGCATAAAAAGAGATGCATCTATTCATTTAAATGGATGCATCTTTTCATTGCATCTTTTCATTTAAATGACATGACTATTCATAGGGATGTGTCTATTCATTTGAATAAAAAAGACATGTCTCTTCACTTGGTGTCTCTTCTAAAAAGTCACCATGAACTCTATAAATAGAGCTTTCCTCCAACCATTCAAGACACCGAATTTTTCCAATTCATCTAGTTCTCTCATTCTAGAGTTCTTAGAGAGCATTAGTAAGTTTATTCAAAGAGAGTACAAAAACTCAGTTTTTGGTTCGCCGTACAAACAAATTGGTGTGCTCCTTTTGTTTGTGAAGATCATTGTATCTTGGGAGGCAGACGCTCAAGAGATCCAAAGCACCTATGTGGAGGGCCAAATCTGTCTTAAGGACATAGTGTCAAACACTAGCTTTGATCTTACATAGTTGTGATAAATCTTCATTTGAGGTCAGATTTATTTATTCATCGATTTATTACTTAATTTATTTTACAAATTCACAATACATACAACCAACAATCTTAAGACAGATTTTCACTTTTTATATTGTGTATATTGTGATTTTGTATTTATTTAATTTTTTGCAAATAGTTTTATATATACACTTTATAATTTTGTTTGCAAAATTTGTTCATTGTTGGTTTGCATTAACTTGACAAACTAAATTTTGATATTACTCATTCTAATTTGAGATTATTCATTTATTTAGTAATTAGAGATGGCTTTAAGTTCAAGTAATATGGTGCCTACCGCCATTCCCATTGCCTCACATATGAGCCATGGAGAGAAGCCCGAAAAGTTTAATGGGAACGATTTCAAGAGATGGTAACAAAAAATGTTGTTCTATCTCACTACATTGAATCTTGTGAAGGTTCTTCGTGAAGAGGTTCCTATTCTTGCCGAGGGTGAAGAGTATGCTCAAACTATAGCTGTTGTAGAAGCATGGAAGCATTCTGACTTTCTATGCAAGAACTACATTCTCAATGGATTGGACAACACATTATATAATGTGCATAGTCCTCTCAAGTCGGCAAAGGAACTATGGAAATCCGTGGACAAGAAGTACAAAACGGAAGATGTTGGAACAAAAAAGTTCATTGTGGGCAAATTCTTAGACTACAAAATGGTCGACTCCAAGGATGTCATAAGTCAAGTTCAAGATCTCCAAGTGATCATCTATGACATTCATGTTGAAGGGATGATACTAAGTGAGTCTTTTCAAGTGGCTGCAATTATTGAAAAATTACGACCACTTTGGAAGGATTTCAAAAATTATCTCAAGCATAAGTGCAAGGAGATGAAACTTGAAGACTTGATTGTTAGATTGAGAATTGAAGAAGACAATTGAAATTCTGAGAAAAAAGTTGGAAACCATTTCATGGAGTCCAAGGCTTATATGGGAAGAGGGACAAAAGACCAACAAAAGGAAAAGAAAGAATAATGATCAACAAGATACCAAGAGTGGCAACAGAAAGAGGTTCAAGGGAAATTGCTATGTGTGCAACAAACCCGGCTATCGTGCTAAGGATTGTCGCCACCAAAAGGCACACGAGAATTTCAAGAAAAAGTCTCCACAAGCTAATATAACCGAGGTGGATAAGCTAGCTTCGAATGTTGCAGAATTGAGTTTTTCTGCTGTCATATCTGAAGCAAATTTGGTTTTCAATACCAAGACATGGTGGGTAGACACTGGGGCTACTCGACACATATGTTCTGACAAGAACATGTTCACCTCCTATGAAACAGTTAGTGGTGAAAATCTGTTCATGGGTAATTCTGCTACTTCAAAAGTTGAAGGCAAAGACAAGGTTATATTGAAGATGACTTTGGAAAAAGAACTTACTCTAAACGAAGTGCTACACATGCCTGATATTAGAAAGAACCTCGTGTCTGGGTCATTGTTGATCAAAAATGGTTTTAAGTTGGTTTTTGAGTCTGACAAATTTGTACTCACAAAAGGTGGGATTTATTTAGGCAAAGGGTACGTGAGCAAAGAGCTCTTTAAGATGAATGTAATGACTATTGTACTATCTATTAATAATAAGAATTTATCTTCTTCTTATATTATTGAGTCCTCAAATGTGTGGCATAGTAGATTAGGACATGTTAATTTGGATACTATGCGTAGATTGGTAAGTTTAGATTTATTGCCTAAATTTGATATTGATACTAGTAATAAATGTGAGACTTGTATAGAATCAAAACTAACAATACGCTCTTTTCATTCAATTGAAAGAAGTACTGAACCTTTAGAATTGATACATACTGACATATGTGATTTGAAAAATGTTCAAACTAGAGGAGGAAAAAAGTATTTCATTACTTTTATTGATGATTGCACAAGGTATTGCTATGTGTATTTACTTAGAAGCAAAGATGAGGCATTAGATATGTTTGTCCAATACAAGGATGAAGTTGAAAATCAACTTAGCAAAAGAATTAAGGCAATTAGAAGTGATAGAGGTGGTGAATATGATGCACCGCTTAATAAGTTCTGTCAAGATTATGGCATTATTCACCAAACTACTGCGCCTTATTCACCTCAGCAAAACGGTGTTGCTGAAAGAAAGAAAAGAACTCTAAAAGAGATGATAAATGCTATGTTGATAAGTTCAGGATTACCTCAAAACTTGTGGGGGGAAGCTTTGCTTTCTGCAAATTACATACTTAACAAGTTACCCCATAAGAAAACAAATAAAATCTCTTATGAAGCATGGAAAAGTAGAAGACCTTCCTACAAATATTTAAAAGTGTGGGGGTGTTTGGCTAAGGTATTGATTCCTACTCCCAAAAAGAGCAAAATAGGACCTAAAACTATTGATTGCATATTTATTGGATATGCAAATAATAGTAGTGCTTATAGATTTCTTGTGCATAAATCTAATATTTCTGAAATACATGTCAATACAATTATTGAATCTAGAAATGCATTATTTTTTGAGAATATTTTTCCATGCAAAAATACAAGTGATACAAGTTCTCGTAAAAGAACTTATGATGTTGCAACTAGTGATATGGATCATGAGTCCATTGAAAAAGAAAGAGGCAATAAAATTAGACGCAGTAAGAGGGCAAAGACTGCAAAGTCATTTTGTCCTGATTTTCTAACATATTTATTAGAAAATGAGCCTCAAAGCTTCAAGAAAGCGATGTCCACTCCTGAAGCACCTTTTGGAAAGAAACTGTTAATAGTGAAATTGAATCCATTATGCAAAATCACACCTGGGAATTGGTAGATCTTCCACCTGGAAGTAAACCTTTGGGTAGTAAATGGATTTTCAAGAGAAAAATGAAAGCTAATGGATCAATTGATAAATACAAGGCTAGACTTGTGGCAAAGGGTTACAAGCAAAAGAAAGGTATTGATTATTTCGATACCTACTCGCCTGTTACGAGAATAACATCCATTCGTATGCTAATTGCTATTGCAGCATTGTATAACCTTAAAATACATCAAATGAATGTTAAAACAGCTTTCCTAAATGGTGATTTAAATGAGGAGATTTATATGGAACAACCTGAAGGTACCATTGTTCTAGGACAAGAGAAGAAAGTGTGCAAACTTATTAAATCCCTGTATGGATTAAAACAAGCACCGAAGCAATGGCATGAGAAATTTGACAAGCACATGATCACAAATGGATTTAAAATCAATGAATGTGATAAATATGTTTATGTCAAAAATGATAGCCAAGCCTATGTCATTATTTGCCTCTATGTGGATGATATGATCATTCTGGCTAGTAATAATGAAATCATTAAAACTACCAAAAGAATGCTATCCAGTAAGTTTGACATGAAGGACTTAGGTATTGCAGATGTTATATTAGGAATTAAGATTTCTAAAACATCTGATGGACTTGTATTATCTCAATCTCACTACATTGAGAAAATACTTAAAAAGTTCAACAAAGAAGATAACAATGTAGCTAGAACATCTGTTAGCATAAACCTTCATTTAGCCAAAAATACTGGAGAGTGCATTTCTCAAGTGGAATACTCTCGTATAATTGGTAGTCTAATGTATGTCATGAATTGCACTAGACCCGATATAGCATACTCAGTTAGCAAATTAAGTAGATATACGAGTAATCCTGGAGTTGATCATTGGAAGGCAATTATTAGTGCTTAGATATTTGAGATACACTCTAAACTTTGGTTTGCACTATACAAGATATGCAACTGTACTTGAGGGATACAGTGATGCAAACTGGATATCTGATACCAAAGATACAAAATCCACAAGTGGTTATGCATTTACACTTGGTGGTGGTGCCGTGTCTTGGAAATCCTCTAAGCAAACATGTATTGCAAGATCCACAATGGAATCTGAATTTATTGCTTTAGATAAAGCAGGAGAAGAAGCAGAGTGGCTTCGACATTTTCTAGAGGATATTCCAATATGGCCAAAACCTGTGCTAGCAATATGTATACATTGTGATAGCCAATCAGCAATAGGAAGGGCACAGAGTAATATGTATAATGGTAAATCTCGACATATCCGTCAAAGATATAGTACCATAAGGTAATTGCTCTCAAATGGAATTATATTGATAGACTGTATAAAGTCTAAAGAGAATCTTGCGGATCCACTTACTAAAGGTTTAACTAGAGAGCAAGTAAATTGCACATCGAGAGGATAGGATTAAAGCTTATAATTAAAGAGTCATCATAATGGCAACCCAACCTAGTTGACTGGAGATCCCAAGATCTAGGTTCAAAGAGACAACCGAATTATGTGTGGCTTAACATAAGCACTAGGGAGACAAAATCTCCAACCTATTTCTAAGATTAACTAGTGCTGCCTGCAGCGTTTATAAGGGTAAGCTTCGCTTTTAATGAACTCTTATATCTTAAAAATCCAAGTGGAATATAGCAGGATATTCCTAATAAGAGTCACCTATATGAGTGTGAAGGGGCCGCTTCTATGATAATTTTTATAAGGTTGAATTCTCTAGAGCACTCATGAATACCAGGAGTTGTTCAGGGTCAAAATGAACACAATCATGAGAACTAACTGTGTTAGAAAAGAGACTGTGTGAAGTCTATTCGATTCGATTTACTTAATCAACTGAATAGTTCAAGACATCTTGTTCACTATTTAGCCAGTAAATCCGATAGCCTTTCATTAGGGAAGGTTCAAGGCCAAAAGCTACCTATCTCGATACAGAATCTTTTCATAATGTACTCTCTTAAGTGTCTGCATTATCATTTACATGCATTCAGCCAATTTTCTATTCATGTGGGGGATTGTTAGACTATAATAGGTGAATAAGAAAATAGGCTGCAAAATGACCCACTTGAAAGGGTGCTTCTTAGAAGAGGTGTGTCTTTTCAAAAGAGTTGCATAAAAAGAGATGCATCTATTTATTTAAATGGATGCATCTTTTCATTGCATCTTTGTATGGATGCATCTTTTCATTTAAATGACATGACTATTCATAGGGATGTGTCTATTCATTTGAATAGAAAAGACATGTCTCTGGTGTCTCTTCTAAAAAGTCACCATGAACTCTATAAATAGAGCCTTCCTCCAACCATTCAAGACACCGAATTTTTCCAATTCATCTAGTTCTCTCATTCTAGAGTTCTTAGAGAGCATTAGTAAGTTCATTCAAAGAGAGTACAAAAACTCAGTTTTTGGTTCGCCGTACAAACAAATTGGTGTGCTCCTTTTGTTTGTGAAGATCATTGTATCCTGGGAGGCAGATGCTCAAGAGATCCAAAGCACATGTGTGGAGGGCGAAATCTGTCTAAAGGACATAGTGTCAAACACTAGCCTTGATCTTACATAGTTGTGATAAATCTTCATTTGAGGTCAGATTTATTTATTCATCAATTTATTACTTAATTTATTTTACAAATTCACAATACATACAACCAACAGTTCTATCATTCTTCCTCAAGAAAGTCTCTGAACTGCACCTAGGTGTTTTATTCTTCTATCAATGACACTACTCTTTTAGAATGTACGAAGACTAGGAAAAGCCCCGAAAAGAAGAATAGTTCGTTACAATATCCAACGATCAAAATGTGTGATCTGCTGTCTCCAAGAAACCTAACTTGAAGAAGTTACGAAGGAACATGTTCGTTCTTCCTGTGGGAGAGAACTCGATACTTAGTGCAATAACAGTGAAAAAGACTCCTTCGGTGGGGCCTATCTGCTGAAACTTCTCAAAAATTGGAGGTGCATCATTTTGTGAAAGTTCATTCACTCTCAGCTGAATCCATTACAACATACACTCAGCAAACAAAACAATGTGTGATTACCAATGTTTTTGGGTCCAAACAAAAAACAACAGTGCCCCGAGTTATTTAAGGAGCTTTCATTGGTTAGACAAAAGTGGCCGGGACCATGGGTATTGGCAGGAGATTTCGATACAATTAGGTACTCAAAAGAGAGAAAAGGACCCATCAATAACTCATTAACACCAGCAGAGTTTAACTACTTCGTCGAGAGCCATCAACTAATCAAGATTATGTTAATCACCTCAACTTTACTCGGTCCAATCTTGCAAAATTAGGCCGTTGCTTGCTTTCGTTGGAATGGTTATTGCTATTTCCACAATCTCATCCTTTTATCAAGACTACTTTTGATCACTTCCTCTTACCGCTCGAGTTCTATCCCAAACAAAGCAGTAATAAGTTCTGTCCTAAACAAAGCAGTAATAAGACCATTCATTTTGAAGGTTTTTGGCTGTCTATTCCTGGCTTTAATGACCTTGTAAAGGGCTAGTGGTCTGCAGCTCCATCTGTGGAAGATCTAGCAAAGAACTTGGTCATCAAACTTAGCTTTCTCCTCTCAAAACTGAAATCATGGAATATGTGTCACGCTCTAACGGTCTTAAACCTTTAAGCTCTGATGCTAAATCTGTTATGCCCCCAACCCAACACTCGGGTCCGGAATGCGACACTAGGGCAAAGCTCCAGAGAATATGCAAGGCTTGAAAATTTATCACAAACTCAATATCACTACATAATAATGATCTCAATTCATACTAAATAACCAAACTGATTCAATCACAAAATTTAATTATTCAACTAGTTCATTCCTTTCCATGTGATCTTAATTATAGCCAAGCAGCCATAACCAGGTACTAAGCAACATGCAACCTGCAATCTTGAAAAAAAAAAGAACAAGGGGGTTGTGAGTTTTACAGCCCAGTAAGAATTCTGAACCGCTTCACCATAAGTAATAAAAAAATAATCAATTAATAATGCCAGATAATTGAATATCATATCAATAGTCAGAAAACTCTTAAACAACATGTACATAAGTTCCTATTATCATGTTTTCAAACAAGTATATATATACATATATATATTTCATATATAACCAATTGTTCAACAACAATTTCTTATGTTATGTCATCCGTTTCTTATTAACTTGATTTTTAGATTTCTTATCAATTTTCCTTTCCGACTTTGGATTAACCAAGATCTAATACTGTATCACATTAAAGCTTGTGGTGGTTATCCGACCAATGTTATAGCTCTTGGTAGCTGTCCGGACCATGTTATAGCCCCTAGTGGCTATCCAACCCGCATTATAGCCCGTAGTGGCTTCTCGTGGAGGCTTCCCATGTGTCAACCTATAGGCACTATAACGAGATTAATCCAAACCATATCTTATCCTTCTCATTTAGTTATTGCTTTTGTCAAAGCAATTATCACATATACAATGAATTTCTCTTAAATTCAATGTATTTTTGTTCATATAATCATGTTCTCAACATCTGATATATATAATAACCACAGAAATATATCTATACTGAAAATTATATAAAAGCATATCATCACAGGCCAAATCGATATAAATCTTACGATGCAAATCGGCAATACAAACCAATAAACATATGTAGTAATTGAAGTAAGAGGAGAACCAGGTCTTATCAACAGAAGAAAGACTAGAACGGCAACACGTCAACAAGCTGTTTGAGGTAATTCTAAACCAAGAGGAAAAACTTTGGAGACAACGATCAAGACTTGACTGGCTAAAATTGGGAGACAAGAACACAGTTTTTCCATCTGAGTGCATGTAACAGAAGAAGGAAAAACAATATATCTTTCATCAAGCATCAAGATCATATTCTCTCAGAGCGGAAATCAAGAAAGCACTTTTTAGCATCTCAAAGAAAACAACTGTCAAGGTAGATTGGTAAGCTTGCTCAGAGATGATCGGATTGATCTAAATGATCTTGAATAGCCATTCTCTGAAAAAGAAATTGATCTAAATGACGGTTTCCCTGCTTCTATTTACCAGAACTTATGGCTCATGATCAAGGAGGACATCTGTAGATTCTTCTTTGAGATATACTCCAGCAGCATCGGTGTTGATAGATTGAACTATAGACCCATTAGTTTAATAAATCGAGTTCAGAAAATCTTCTCAAAAATGTCAAGTATCAGGTTGATAGATTGAACTCATCACCAATTCTTAATTTGCATTTATCAAAGGCAGGCAAATTAATGAATGCTATTTGAGTGCAGCGGAACCAGTCTCGATTTGCTGCTAAAAAAAAAAAACTGAAAGGTATCATGCTAAAACTCGACTCTGAAAAGGCATTTGATAACATTGACTGGTCCTTTCTTCTCTCCCTTCTTGAAGCTAGAAGATTGGGACACCAGTGATGTGCATGGATTAGTAATATACTTCAGTCTAGCAAACTTGCTCTTTTAATCAATGGTGAACCCACACGTTGGCTTATGGCTCAAAAAGGTCTGAGACAAGCGGAGCCTCTATCACTGTTCTAATTTATGCTCATCTCGGATGTGTTGGACGGAATCCTAAAACTTCCTCAAAAGAATAGGTTGGGTGTTGGTATAGGATCGTTGATATGGGTAACTATCTCAACTTACAATATGCGGACAATACTATCATTCTATGTGACGCAAAGAAGACTTTCTCAAATCTCAAGTTTCTCCTTTATACCTTTGAACTATTTTAAGGACCCCTGAGGATGTGTGTTTAGTCCCACATCGGTTATTCGCTGGATAGATCTTGGATATTTATATAGGATCAAGGAACCCAAATAATATTTTCCGGCTAGCCATTTTGGGTGAAGTTTTGGGTTGTGACAAATAGTATCAGAGTGGACCCAGCTCATAACCTATGTAGACCAGGGGACACTGCAGCACAGATCCATTGGGGTTGACCATGGGCCGATCATGATGTTTGTGATTAGATTTGAATGGATTTAAACTATTAGCCTAACGAGAACGTCAAAGTTCAAACGGAGGGAGTATCTGAGGACCCGTGCCCAAATAATACCTTCCGGCTAGTCATTTTGGGTGAGGTCCTGCGTTGTTACAACTATTGACAAATCTGAGAATCAACTTTGAGAAAAGCATCATCCTGAGATGTACTCAACTATCTGAGATTCCCTCTATCTAGTGGTAATCTGATTGGAATTTCCTTCTTGAAAAGATTGACAGAAAGTTAGTATCTTGAAAAGGAAAGTAACTGTCAATAGGAGGCCGATTATGCCTTGTTAATGCAGTCTTAAGTAGCATTTCTACATACTGGATGTTCTCCTTCCTTTTTTCCACAAGATATAATTGAAAGAATTGAGAAAAAGAGAAGGGAATTTTTGTGAAGCAGGACAAACAATATAGAGGCGGGCACTGCCTAGCGTGCTGGGAACAAGTATCCAGGCCTAAACAATTTGGGGGGCTTGGAGTAAAGGATTTGAAGCTTTTCAATCAGTGCCTCTGATTGAAAAGGTGGTGGAGGTATTTTACTGATCAAGATAGTGCATGGAGTAATTTTTAAACTACATCACTCATCCAAGTTGACCATAATTACCTCACAACAGAATCTACGCTTGGCGTCACTGGCTTGGAAAAATGTATTAAAGGTCAGATCAGTCTTCTGCTCAAGTTTCAGCTTTAAATTGGGTGATGGCACGCAAATTGCATTTTGGCATGACAACTGGGCTTTAAATGAACCTCCTAAGTATCAATTCCCGAGCTTGTTCCTGTTGACATCCAATCCAGACATTTATTTCACTAAGAGAGCTCATGCTGCATAGTGACCTCAAGAGTTTTTGTCACGAACAACTAAATGCTAGGGCATCGGAAGAACACTCAACTTTGTTTACAGTCATCACAGGTGAGGAACCAGACACTGTAATATGGAAATGGAACTCCAAAGGAATCTATATGGTGAAGGAAAGCTATCTGTTCTTCTGTCATGACGGCATCATTTTCCCAGTTTGGGAAACTCAACTGGAAAATGCCAATGCCAGAGACAATCAAGGTATTTAACTGGCTTGTTTATAACCATAAAATCCTAACTGCAGATAATCTGAAGAAGAGAGAGTTCCCAAATTGCACAATCCTTTTTTTGAATACAAAATATGATTGAATTCATAATATGTACATACAACGTTAAGACCGTGTCGATTTGCAAAAGCAAAATAAGCAAAGACATCAAATCATCATACAACAAAATGAACAAAGAAAGATAGTCACCCCAAAGTAGGCCACTGAAAAACTTATACCCTTGGGCATCTCTGCCCTTCATCAGTAGGATAGACATCATCTCCACTTTGTCAGACATTTTCTACAAACATTTCTCTCTTTTGTCCCATTTATTTTTCCTCACTCTTTGTTCTCACAAAAGGAGGTGAATAGATTGTTGACTTGGAATTAAATGGCCAAATGTTCTCTAACCCAAAGGAAAAATCAAATTTTCATGGAACATTCTATCGCCAAGTCTTTTCAATCTTCTTCAATTTCTTTGTCACTCTCTTCATTTTGTGTGCTCATAACCCATTCCTGAAACTGCACACAGACAGAGAGAGAGAGTGAGAGAGATCATAATGTATCAGAATTAAATCTCATGTTACGCTACAAAGGAAAAAAAAATCTTATGCCCACTTTGGCTCAAGCAAACTAACTGGTGAAGAGGATGGTAAAGCCTAAAAATTCTAAAAGTTGAGTTTTTCTTTCTTCCAACTTTCGTACTCATGATTGACCTGACCTTAGTGCACTGCTTCATGGCCTTCTCTATTGCAAAGGATTATGCTTTACAATTGACTTCTTCATAAGTTATGAATTGCTTTGCACTGAGTTCATGACCAAATGATAAAATGAAATCTGATCGCCAAAGCTTCTCTAGTGTTCAGGCACATCGATGGAAAATAATAATATCTTGCTTTTTCTTGTCCTTCTGATGTAAGTCATTGTTTCATTTGAGTTTGAGTTTTCTTATGAATTCCTAAATATACCTAGTTTTCTCGAGCATTGGAAATATATATATATATGTATATATGTCGAAGTACTATTTCTGAAACTTTCATGTTTGGTAAAAATTTCCACAAAGAAATGTTCTTTAAGCAGTTGTCTAATTAAATCATCAAAAAAATATGTATGCTTAAGTGATCCTTATTAATTTATCTTTGAAGCTTTATGATCCAGTTGCTTTGCACATACCTCATCGGCATCATAGTTCTCAACTAGAAAATTAGGCACCCGTGCCAACTGACTTCTTCCTTCTGATCTTTCACACCACTCCACCAGAAATGGACAACAGGATATCACCACATCCTTAAGCATTGGAGGAAGCTGCTCTTCCATCGCAAATTGAAGCACCGGGCAATTCTCAATCTTCAAATTTTCAAGTGATATCAAATTGTGCAGCCCAACCTGGGATGGCACTGAAGAAGAGGAAGAAGCCAGAGCCTTGGCAGCAGCAGATCCACCCCTACAATCTATAGTTGCAAGCTGTGAGCAGTCTGTGATCTCCAGCCTCTTAAGAGCCGGCATATTGTGCAAAGGAAGGCAAGTCAGTCCTTCACAGTACGCCACTTCTAAGGCCTCAAGCTTGGTGAGTTCTGTGGTATAAGACCATAATTGTTCCATGGACTCCCCTCCTATACATAAGCTGGTGAGAGATGGGGGAGCTGGGAGGATGCTCAGCTGCTTGCAGTCCCCTACATCAAGCTTCTTCAAGGATGGCGCGAGATCTTTCGGGATGATACCCAGTTTTGGGCAATCACGAAATATTAGCTCGGCAAGCTGAGGAAATGCACCTTCCTTCACTCCACTCCATGCCTCCCATTCAGGCATCCACTCGAATTGCAGCTCCTCCAATGCCGGGAATTGCTTAGTGCCGCAAAACTCTTGCTCGATGCGCCGAATGCTGCCCATTCCTGCTATGTGGAGATTTCTGAGAGATGATAGCTCGCCAAACGATGGAAGGGCTTCACATTTCTCGCAGATAAAGAGCTTTATAGTGACAAGATTGGACAAGGATGGATCCCCCAGCCATTTGGGAAATCTTGCACCATTGTAGTTTCGAATTTGCAACACCACAAGGTTGGGGTGAGGTTGGAGGCTCTCGAACACCACATCCTCCTCCTGGAAATGTTCCCAAGGCACGGCGAGCACTCCTCCAGATTCTGAGCTGCAGTTTGCTCCAAGCTTGGCTGCGGTCCGCTCATCATCAGAACTGAGGTTCAAATGACTGCACTTGTAGTCTGATTGGTGAACATACCAATCTAGTGTCAACCTCTGAAGATTTTTCTTGTTCATCAAATTGGCCTCCTTTGCATCCCATCCTCGAGCTACATTTCGGAGCCCAGAGATATGGAGGTCCCCTCCAAGATTTGCCATGTCCTTCAACTCCCCGATACCACAATGCCGACCATCTCCCCCCACATTGAATGCTGCAAGCTCTTGGAGACCAGTTAATCTGCCGATCCCAGATGGCATACAGACATATGAATCCTCCATTGTTGGCAGCTCTAAATGCCTCAGGTTGGCGAGGTTTCCAATGCCTTTTGGTAACTCACGAAGATTGTTGCAGTATGCCATCTCCAGTGTCTGCAGATAGTAAAGTCTACATAAGGATTCAGGAAGCTTACGGATCTTAGTGCTTCTGAGACTGAGGTATCGCAGGTGTTTCAGGCTGCCGATCGAATTTGGTAGCTCCTCTATGTCAGTGTAAGCCAAATCCAGACTCCGTAAGCATGGCAAATTCAGGAAGATATCATCTGGAATCTTGAGATGCACGAGATTCCCTTCCCACAAGCCTACTCCACCCCATGAATATATCAGCCTATAGATGAGTAGCAGCGAGCGTAGGGGCCTGGGCTTGTCGATAGAGTTCAATTGCATTGTCACTCTGGATCCATATGGGATCAAGGAGAGGTGGCGTGCTTCTGGAGAGAGACTGCGAAGGTCAGAATTCTCTGTCAGCAAGCACTCTTCCCCAGAAATGTATCGGCATAGATCAAGAAAGAGATCATGCATAACAAATTTTTCCTCGTCGCCAAATTCTAGCTTCCAGTGCTGGAAGAATGACCTCCCAAGCAAGTCATCGAAGCATTCGAAACCCATGTCCTCTGGTTCTTTGTCATCCCTTGTCTGGAGGAAGCCTTGCACCATCCACAGCCTGACCAATACATGCTTCTTGAACACAAAACCTTTTGGAAACACCGAGCAGTAAACAAAGCAGCGCTTCAAATGGACCGGCAAATGTTGGTAGCTAAGTTTCAGAGCTGGCAAGATCTTATTCTCAGTGTCTTCCAGATCCCATAGGTCACTCTGAAGAAGATCGACCCACTTCTCTTCATCATTCTCGAAGCGTAGGAGGCCTCCCAGTGCCTTTGCAGCTAGAGGCAAGCCTCCGCACTTGCTTGCAATCATCTTTCCGATCTCCACTAATTCCGGGTGTGCTCTCGGATCTCGCCCATCGAATGCCCATCTTCGAAACAGCCGCCAGCAATCTTCATCCGACAAGCAATCAAGTTGATAAAGAGGCATCGTCTGCACGATTCTAGCAACAGTTTCATTCCGAGTGGTCACAATGATTTTGCTCCCTTCTACATCTGATGCCAAGGCAGACCTTAACATCTCCCATAGCATCTGATCCTCATTCCATACGTCGTCCAATACAAGCAAGAATCTCTTGGCACTCAGCACCTCCTTGAGACATTCTTGAAGGGCACTCACTTCAGTAAGATCAGATGGGCTCTTGGTGATCGACTCGATGATCTCTTTCATCAGCCTTGCGACATTAAAGCTTCCATATAAGCTGATCCATTCCCTTGTATTGAAATGCTTGCATACTCTGGAATCATTGAAGACAAGCTGCGCTAATGTTGTCTTTCCGACTCCCGGCATGCCAACTATTGGAAGAACTGAAATATTACTCCCCTTGAAATCTTCTGATAATAACAATTTGATGAGCTTTATACAGTCTTCCTCTCTACCATGAATTTCCAATTGGCTAAGATTGGAGCTACTCGGAGGCTGCTTGTAATTGTCGACCACCCGCAATGGCCCATCTCCTTCTCGCAGTTGGAGAGCCACCCGTTCCGCTGCGATCTCATCGAACCTCTCTCGGATCTGCTTAATCCTACGTGCCAAGCTATCACGAAAAGAAGCTTCATTCAAAGGAGAAGGAATGAATTCACGTACCTCTCCTTGCTTCCTCTTGCCTGGGAATTTCATGGGAGCTCTACTCTCCAACTTGGACCGCAGCAACTCATATTCGAACTCATCGAGCACGTCCTCAGAGTCGCAGGCCACGGCTTTGAGCTCGCTCAGCCAGAGCTTGACAGACTCCTCTCGTATCTCCCTCTTCTCGGCATCATAGAGCACAGCTTCAATCGTCTCGAGGGTGGATTTTAGCTTGTTGAGATCTTCTTCCACACTATGTGGGTCAGAAGAGGATGAGCCCCCGAGGGATCTCCGAATGGGAGCTGCCAACTTATCGGTCATCCGAGTGATGGAAGAAAGAATTCCACTAGCCATTACTCCTCCCCTTGCTTGCTTCCTCCTTGTTGAAGGCTAATGGACAACGGGCTCGAGGCAGGTTGGTGGTGGTGTTCAGTGTTTGTTGTGGGCTTCAGAGGCGCTATAGATCTGAATGGAGCTTTCCAATGTCAGACAAATGGATGGGGACAATGAGCTGTCTGGGAATTTGACAAAGTTACAAAAGTTCGAACCTTATCGCCCATCGACAAGGACGGCCACTCATAGGTTGTTGGCGGTCACTTCTATGATTTTTTCTTTAGAGCTTTTTCAACCGCAGCCCGGTCTAAGCCGAATTCATAAAAAAAAAAAAAAATTTCTATTTTATCTTTAAGAGCTCGTTTGGTTCACGGAAAACATTTTTTCTCATAAAAATATAATTTTTGAGAAACAGATTTCTATAAAAAGAATGTCTGAAAAAAATACTTTTGGCATATTTGGTTGACCATGAAAAAGTAACAGATTTTGAAAGTGCTTATGTTTGGTTGACCATCCACATTCCTAAAAAAATTATATATAATTTCTATTATACCCTTAATAAAAATTAAGTTTTAATGCTTTGGATCGAATAAGAATCCTTGATTTGATGCTGAAGGGCCCTTTTGCGAAAAAATAAAAATGTTTTGATTTCCGGCTTACGGAAAAGTAACTTTCCTATGTTTTTCATGAAAAAGACTTTTTCTTGAAATGTGGAAATCATATTCCCACGGGAATACAACTTTTTCGTCTCTCTCTTTTGAAAATTCCAACCAAACAATAGGCATCTCTTTACTTTTTCGTTGATCATATTTTTCCTCCTTCTTTTCCCGCGAACCAAACGAGCCCTAAAGTTTTTCATGCGGTGGGCCTTCTTTGAGCCGGAGCCTTAGGTGACCATCTCAGCCGCCTAAGGGTTGTGCCAGCCTTATGCACGGAAGCTCCTTGGAGAGTTAAACCAAGAAAAATGGAATGACAGACGTCAAAGGCATTACTGGTCCATCAGGCGCAAGGTTGAATAACGGTTATTCACACGGTAATGGATCCCACTCGAGCTGTTATTGGTTCTTATAATTTGTAAAACGGAAAGATTATTATTTATTTCCAAAGATAATATTTTAAATTTTTATATTAAAAATTATTATTATTATTATGGCTATTTGTTTATACTAATACTTATTACCGTCAGGGACGAGAAAAAAATGATTTGTTTTATAAAGAGGATTTAATTTATCGAATGTTAATAGGAAAATGGTATACTAAGAAGAGTTTATTTAGTTTGGAGTGCATTGGCATGCTAGACTTTTTTAAGTTTTTTTTGTAAAAGTTGGAACTGATAGAGCTTTTCCTCTCCCATCAGTTTTGTAGATATGGAGATTAAAATAACATATAATAAAGACTAAGTAACAATATTATTTTTTGCTCATAATTATTAAAAATATTATTTTTCGACTAGATAGCAAGAGTGTAAGATGGGGGCAGTTTATGTGTGAGATACTGGGCTGAAGCCTGCAGCCCCTTTTGGAAGGGGCAGAGCAGGGGATCCCAATCGCGATCCTCTCCGACTTCTCCAAGCACAGGGACGCCGCGGCTGCACCGCGGTTGTTCCGCGTCCACCCCGTGGCCGCACGAGCAGCCGCTAATTTCGCCCCATCGCCGCGATTCCCGCGGCAGAGAACCATTGGAATTGGGCGATAAAACCCCCATTCCTCTTCCTAAGATCACCTCCGAGCCGTCCTCCCTCTCCTCTGTCTCCTCCTATCTTCTCCTCCTGCTCCGGTGGCCGGCATGCCACCTCGTCTGAGCGCCGTCCAAAGACCTTTCCGTGATCCATTTTCTCTCTGTTTCGAGATCGGCTTTATACTGCCGCCGCCGCCGCCGCTGTGAGATCCGCTGCTTGACTGCCAGACTGAGCCACCTGCGGCCGGGATCCGCCGCCTCCGTCGACTGCCGGTAAGCCTCTTCTTCTTGCTATTCATTCTCTTGCCAAATAAGCTTTGAGATTTTCTGTTTCGGCCCCATGAACCGAGACCGTTCTCGGTTGATTCTCAACCCCGGCCACCGTAGCGGCCGCCGGCCGCCACTGCGATCGGCTGACCGTCGACCGAGCGTCGGCCCCTGGCCACCTAGGTCGGCCACCCTGCCAGATCTCCGTTCCCTCTTCCCCTTCCTCTCCCATTCTTCCATCTCCCCTGTCCATGGGGAGTTTGGTGAGGGAGAAGATTCATCGCGGGCCGAACTGGGCCAAGTTTGGGCCCGGTTCACTGTAAGCCCAACTTGGGCCCAGTTCAAACCTGAAAACCCAAAAATCCGAGACCCGAAATCCAGAATCCGGAACCCAAAATCTGGAATCCGAAACCCGAAACCCAAAATCTGAAATCCGAAACCCGAAACCTGAACCCGAAACTCAAACCCGTTTGGCCAATAAATGAAATTTTGCAGTTAAGCCCTTGACAGTATATGAGTTCACAAAAGAGTCTTCTGTAATTTATGTCTGATCCCTATTAGAAAGATTTATTACATAAAGGTCCTCAAATATATTTGTTTGGTCCCTTTACTCAAGTTTTATTATAGAACAGTACCCTGTAATTAAGTATTAGTCCCTACAATAAATGTTATTGCATAAATAATCCATCTAGAGGCCAACTTTGGGGGCCCTATTAGGCTAGGTCTATGCAGGCCCATTGGGCTGTGTCCGATGTGGGCCCTATCGGGCTATGCCAATTATGGGCCAACTCTGGGCCCTGTTTGGCCGTATCCAATAATATTAATTTTGGTTTTGCTTAGCTCTGAAATTAACAAAGAAATTAATTAAATTTAAACATGTGTATCTGACATGTTTGCCTGAAGTGGGATTTAAAGTGAAAAGACATAAGTAACTTAATGCTTCAAAGTGCATTTTTCTAAAATAATTATTAGTGGATTAAATTTCGAAATATGTTTTGTATTTAGTAAAATAGGTCTGGCATGTTAAATTTTATTTGAAAATTATGTTATATGCTCTGAAATCCGTAAACTATGACTGGGCAATTTATGAAATCTTATATATATATATATATATGCATTTTCAGCATGGCTATGATCTGTTTAGTTCTGTTCTGGCCCCGCCAATGGGGATTATACGTTGGACCTGTCGACTTATAATCTGTGATGAATCGGTTTCGACACCGTGCCACCGGTAATTAGAATAGTGGTTTCTGGACACCGTTGCCACCGGTGACTAATAATAGTAGTTTCTGGTATTCTATGCAACCCATGCCACTGGGTTACGTGGCCGTAGCCTATTATGTTGAGATTCTGGTATCAGAGTTTTAGAAAAAAATGATAATAAGTTTTGAAAACAGTAAAACGATGTTATTTATGATTTATTCCAGATATTATCCTGTATTTTGATCTGATATGCTCTGACCCCACTTTGGGGTATTTTGTTTCTTACTAGGCTAGTGTAGCTCATTATTTTATTTTCTCTGTTTTTCAGATCCAGAGGCATGATCGCACGGGATTGGAGAGTGCGTTAGATTTTCCGATGATTTCTTCAGTTATTGGTATTTTAGTTAGATTAGTTTGGATATTTGAATTATGTTAGTAAATGTTATTTTGGAATTTTGGAAGGCTGCTTTTGAATTACTTTAACTATTTATGACAATTTTAAGCATCTGTATTTGCTTTGAAATGATCAGCTGCCTTGCACGCTTGTGCGGCCCGCCATGCGGGCGTGTGGTGTCTGCCGCACTCCGGGCTCAGGGCATGACATTATGTGTAAGGTCTGAAATTATGGAGCAGTCTACATTTCACTGCCTACTTACTGTATTAGAATGAATCAGAATTTGTATCCAATGTTTAATAGAATTTCATACTAAGGATCAGCACAAGCTGCGTAAGAAGTTTTGGGTTTATTCCAAAATGCAGGTTCGAGGACCAATACCCATTGGTCACTTCACTCCCTTAAGAGGAGATTCAACAATAAGTAGCTTGGACTCATTAATTTCACTCTTTCTTTAAAACTGACTAATCCAATAAAATACTTATTAGGTTAAGTCTTGGGTCTCATGTCAATTGTGAAATATCTCGTTTGTTGAAACGATTCACGTTGAAAAGAACCCTTAAGAAAGATGTCAAGACCATGCAGCGATTTCCTGACGCATCAGTCAAATTCCTTCCCGCGGGCCTCGGAAGGGAATCAATCCGCTGGCTACGGATATTACTCCTTTCGGGGGTGGAGAAGCGAGGTCCTCTTTTCTTTCCCCCTCGTAATTCGTAATAATTCATTTAGCATAAGCCATTGATTTATACTTGAAATAAGTGCATCAATAGTTGTCAAACCAGCAAAGTCATATGGATTATTTTTAATATTATACTATAATTGCTTAACTTTTAAAAACTCCATAGAAATAACTTAGTTGATTGCAGCTCGCAGGGTATGTGCTCATTATTAAACTGCAATATACATTTGTGGCCTATTTACTTAAATGACTCTTTATTAGGCTACAAGTAATTGGGCACTTGCAATACATGTTCAAAAGTGAAAAGTAAAAAAAAAAAGTATATTATTATGAACTATGAAAATATTATTTAAATAAAAGTAATATTATATTTTAGAAACTAATTCTCAATACATTAAATTTGATTTGCAAGAATTATTAGTTGAAAAGGAGGTTATTTTGGTTAGGAGGTGGGGGAGGGAGAGGGAACATATACAGGGTGGGTGGAGAGGGGAGAGATAATGTAAAACTGAGGTTGGGCTCAAGGGTTTGGCAACATTATTAAAAAAATTATTTTCATTTGCAAGTTTCAATCTTCTCAGTTTCAAAATCGAATATGATTCAGTAAAGAAATAGAAGAGAGAGGGTCTAATCCCATTGGAAGAGGTGGGAGAAAGAGGGCACACCTATGATGGTTAATGTGGACCCTTTGAGTGGCCAAGGGGCAAGCAATCACTTAATAGGGCCATGGATCGCTTATATGACACTCAGGAGACTATTTGACAGTCTAAAAAGCTGGCGAATAAGGTTCGACAAAACCTAGGCAGTGAATATATTCGGTTTGTCTCAAGGCCAACGACTTTATATTCCAAAGGAATTACAGAGATTAAGTTGCAATATTCTTAAGATAATACCAAAGATAATTAAAGTAGTATTCAGTACTCCTTTATTGATAAAGTAGAATAACTGGCTACTCACTTGGCCAGATAGGAGCAGACTCATAATCACTGGTGTTCTGAGAGCACTACAAGGACCGAACGACTCCTAAGACAAACTAATATAAAAGGACTGAGAGTCCATAATAATTCGGTTGTGGTTGTCATTGTAGTTGGAGTTGATTTAAGAGATGCTTGGCATCCTCTAAGCTTTCATAAATAGCATATTACTGAGCTAGCGATCATGATATGGTCATCGGTACTTGGACAATTCCATTAAGCACTTCCATACTTCCCATTCTATTCCCACTTTCTCCTTAGCATGCTCATCCTTTTAAAACCAATGCATCTAGCACCAACATCCACGCGTCTTTTCCTTAGCTCGCCATCCTTTAGGTTGATGCAGTCTTTGAGAACCGCATGATCTATCACCACATTCACTTGATCCCCTTTGAAGATTCGTTATTTTGGTTAAATTAAGGAGTTGTTTAGAGAGGAGTCTTGTAACGGGAGCTGTATGCAGCTTAAATTGCAACTGCATGTGTTTGTTTGGATACCTGCAACTTCAATTATATTGGAACAAGACAATTCCTATATCTTGAAGGAAAATGTGCTTACAGATGGGTTCAAATTGGGCCCAAGTTAGCCTAGTTTTGGAGCCACTATGGAACGAGACTAGCCTGGAACCTAAAATGCATGAAAACCAATTGTACTCTTTTAGATAAAATAGAGACATTTGATAAAAATTTCTATAAGCTGTTTTAACTTTTCCAGAAAGCTAAAAACAGTTTTTTGAAAGAAGCCCGATTTTGGAGTTTTCCGAAAAAGCACTTTTAGCCCAATCAGAAAGCTTTTTTTTTAACCAAAATACCTGTTATAAAACATAACAATTACATAAAATATTTCTTTAATAATTGTTTAACCAATTTTATCATCTCGCTAGAAAATTTGGTATATTATAAAAAATTAATTTACGCTAATAATTATAATATTTTATACCTTTATTATTTATTATACTATAAATATAATATTATATTACTATATTATAATAGTATTATATTACATTATAATAATTTTATATTATATCATATATTTATGTATTAATACGTTTTATATTTTATTATACTCTATTGTATAATACTATGCAATGTCATACCAAAAGTACTCTTTTTAGTTTGTTTACCACACACAAAGTGGCACAACAATTTAAAAATGTAATTATCAAATAATAAATAATTTTTATAAAAACTCTATTTCAGAAAGATCTACTTCCAAAAACTCTACTGCCAACAACTTCTCCAAACGGCCTAACTAGCAGGCAAACAACAGATGATAACTGGCTGAAGCCCTTGGAAATGAAAATACCCAAGACTAGACCTTATACAGCTTGATCCAGGAGCAGTTGGGCTACTTCCATGGAGCAAGTAGCAGTGCATTCCTTGACGAAGTGGTTAACTTGTCTCGTTCCCATCTTTTACACAAAAAATAAAGATGACGATGATGACAAAATAATTAATAAAAAAAAAGAGCGAGAGGGTGGAGTTGGAGTGTGCAGGTGCTTATCTTTCAGAACATAAAGAAAATTCAAAATTCTCTTATAGCACGGAGAAATCATACTCTATGCTGTGGAAATTTTCAGTACATATTAGATCACTCCATCAGTTCGTTCACCTACACAAATATTCAAATACTGATGCCATTTGAAAAGCTAGGATAGAGGCCTATAGTGACCTATCATCAGAAGTATTTGTAATAAGCAAATGTTTTACATTATGAAAATTAACCAATCAATTCAAAATAGAACAGTCAATGCTAAGCAAAACGCAGCATTCTAAACACAACAATTACTGAAGATGACCTCAACATTGTTGCCCGCAGTGTAGTATTATCAATAACCAACATAAATAGTTTTGGTTGCCGGATCAGTTGATATATCCTTCCATATGAATCAATCCATTTTCTTGTGCCTTTACTTTGATACCAGAACAATAAAAGAGAACCCATTTTTATAGGAGTGTAAAAGAACAGAAACATGACTCCAGCACAAGTAACCCAATAGTTGATTGCTAAAATGGAACAACTTGTGGCCCAAATCAATAAATTTGACAAGCTCAAAAAGTCGTACCCCAGCACATTATGTTTGGCTGAACTGCTGAGTGCAAAATGGCCATTTCAGAATACTCCAGCCCCATGCGAACTGCACTGAGAACCCCGTTTGGCACTCATTCCAGGAACGCACTGGTATGCTTAGTAAACCCAACCTTGTGGTTAAATTCTGAAGGTATTTAATCATCTTTCATTCAGAATGGTGCAGAAGCCTAACATATCAATTCATAACACAAACGACCTTAGATTAACTACCAACAAAGGCAGCATAAAACATAAAGGAGTGGAAATATTCCTTCAAAATAATTCGGATAGAATGGCAATATGTGATTTTTAATGAACAAGAGCAGTGATAAACAAATGTCAGCCAAACAACTGCTGCAAACAGCTATAAACACAGTGAGACACCACCAACTGTACCAACCAATATAGTAGCAGAAATGTTTGCAATTTTTCACCAGGAGTTGGAAATATCTCCATGTAAAATGGCTTATCCCTCCTTCAGGCTCCTGCCAGAGACTATGTTACAACATTTCATGATTACTCAAAAAAACAAATTTTCGTAATGTTCTTCCTTAGGGTGTGTAGGCACGTGGGCATGGGTGTGGGTGTGGGTGGGTGTGGGTGTGGGTGTGGGTTTTGGGAAACAACTCTATTGGGCAATGAAAACGGCGAAAGCAAATAATAATAATAATAATAATTATTATTATTATTATAAAGAACAGAGATAAATTTTTCATAAGCTTGATTCTGATGCTCCATCTACACACCTCTGTTGAACCTAAAATAAATTTGCAGTCTCAACCCAAGCACAAAGAGAAAATACTCAGAGATGAAAATTTTCATTTCATGCAGGCCAACAGACCTGGCCTGTGCTGCTGCAACATGGGTATCAACATGAACCAAAACTTTATCAAATTATAATCTATAAACATCATCGATGACCTATCAACTTTTTACACACTAATTGGAAAATATATAGAAGAATATGCAACCAAATCATCACCTATGGTTAGCATTGGACAGATGATGGGCATTAACTTAGATAAACAGAAAATATAAGTAACAACAAAGGCAACTTATTACCAACCTTCCTGGATAATCCACAACCACAACCACATATTCAAGATACAAACAGGTTCATTGCCCCTCAAGTTCCATGCACTAATTTTAGGCTATTTTCAAAAGTACAAACTCCAGCCAAATTTTACTAACTCCAATTATAGGAAGTAGAAAACTAATTATTTGAGCAAAGATCATGGCATATTTCCTCTCAAAAGTATGCTCCAAATCAAAACAACTGATGACAGACTTTTATGGTCCCACGCCTTTATTTCCCCATAACCCAAACTTATAGTCACTAAGAGTTGTTTACCAATGCTAAATCAAACGTAGAGTTACACATAGCAGTTTAGGCCCGCTGTTAACTTCATAATAAGTTACTGGAAATGACATTTTATTCCAGATGTGATGTTTTGCTGGGTCCATTAGAGACAGACCGAAAAACCTCTCGCTTTTGTGATGATGTTACCTGTTGTGCACAAAATATTTTAAATGGACAAGTTTGCTGAAACCTTCTGTTAGTTGTATCTCATAGGTGCTGATATATGTGATGTAGCATCTACAAGCAGGTAGGATGAAAAAACTCTCCCTACTGTGCAGGTGATTTGGACTTTATTGTCCAAAAAATAAGCTTCTAAGCCACATCAGGCTTCACAAAATCTCCTTCAACTAGTCCAAGACCATTATGTCACATATTTATTACCCTATCAACAAAAGTATTATTCTCTACAACGTCATCAAATGTATCACTTCTTTGGTCCTTTTACCAGGAAAGGTGGCACCTTAGCAACATTCATAATTCTAACTTGATCAGGATACCTACATATGCTTGTGTTTGATGCACATAAAAAGAAACTATCTTCCTTCAACTATGGAAGAAGAAACCAATTGTTTTGAATCAACAATTATAGTTCCAATTGTCTTGCACAATTATTTCCATAAAGACTAGAAGTATTATATTATTTTATAAAAAAGATGACCAGTGCTCGAGGTACCTGCCATAGCGGGGTCTGGAGAGGGTCAGATGTATGAAGCCTTACCCGTGCGTGCAGAGAAGCTGTTTCTGTATTCCGAATCCATGACCTCTAAGTCACAATATCATTGCACCCTTTAGGTATTATATTGTTTCATAATTTCTGAAATTCTATTTTTGGAGATCTCTGAAGAATTTTTTATAATGAAATATCAACCAATAAAGTCATAAATCATCACATGAAAAGCAAAAGAACTGAGTTGTACCTAACTCACCTGCAGAGTTCTCTTTCACAACACTTACTCTTAAAGCAAACTAGGTTCTTTATCCTTGCTTCACCTTTCATTTCAAACAAATCTGTGTAAAATGTCAAGTTCTCCTTAGATTGTCTATCTCATTAATCATGCATTTGTTCAATAATGTTCTCTAATGAGAAGAATCCCTAGAAACAAGTATTGATACAACAGCAGACATATCTTTCTTGAAAAAATTTCTAGGAAACAACAGTCACAAGATATCGGGCAACAAAGGACACAACTGTAGTCACATCACTCAATGTGAAATCACTCAATGTCAACTCTTATCATTAAAGGATCTAATGATAACTCAAAATTTCTTTGAATTAAAGTTCTTAAGCCTACAAAACCAGGGGAGAAAAGGACATCTAAACAAGCATAAACCTATTTTAGCCTCACTATAAATTATTCAAATAGAATAGAATCGATTTATCCAAAACAAAAGCCACCAACAGAACCACTCAAATTGTTTTCTGGGTGATGTAGCATCATGGCTGTTAACTTGCAATATTCCTAAAAATGATAAGGATGAATGTAATGGTTAGAATCGTGTTAATTGGTGTGCGGTGAGAGCAACACAGAAAAGCTTATGGTAATGCAAAATGCATCAGGGTGTTTCAAGATTATGACTTTGGGGTGTTCAATCGAATAAAAAGAGGCAGCTTCTATATCCTACTTAAACTTAGTCTTTTGACGAGGCTTCAGTGTTCCCTTTTCATTCTTTGACCTCCTTTGTCCAGGTCTTCACTTTGAATGAATCATGTACTTCTCAAAATTGATGGCATGAACATCACACATCCAACAAGTAGGAGTATATTTTAGCATGAAAATTGATCAAGTCTCAGAAATATTTACCTAGTGCCCCAGATATGATGGAAAGCCAGTGCCCATAGATCCAATTCCAGATTGAGACCTCACCGCAGTTGTTGAAGGAAGCTGACTGTTCTGGTAAGCCCCTAAACCCTGCAAAGCCGCCTGAGAACCATAACTCCCAAAAACACTAGGACTTATACTATTGACCCCCATCCAGCCCCCGCCAAGCCCTAATCCAACTCCATAAGGTGGCTGAGTCGGAGTGCTCTTATTCAAGGATGGTGACATTCCTGCCACCGCCGATGCTGCCGCTCCAGGATTCAGCAGCCCAACCCCAGAGTTCTGCCCCACGAGCTCCAAACCTGGGTACAGGCTCTGAGTCACCAACCCCGCCATTGGATTCAGACCCAGCATCGACTGCGAAGCATATGTCAGCACCAGGTCGTTCGGCTGCAGGACTGCTGGTACAGCGGCAGCACCACCAGCGGCCGCCACCGTCGGGGTCTTGGATTTGAGCCCCTCGACTGCCCTCTGGCACTGCAGCTCGCACCCCTCGAAGAACTTCTTCTGCTCCTCCAGAGCCTTCTTGCAGCCATCGGGAGACTTGTAGACAAAGATGGCGAACCCACGGAGCTTCCTAGTGGTGCGGTCATACCCGAGGGGCCCATCCTCGATCTCGCCGAAGCGTGCGAAGAAGGCGCGGAGACGCTCGGGGTTGATGTGGTCGCCGACGCCGCTAACAAAGATCTTGCGGCCCGTGGCGTCGGGGACAGGGGGCTGGGCACCGGGAGGGCCGAAGGAGGCGAGCTGACAGGAGGTCATGCGGAGGCCGATCCGCTTCTGGGGCTCTTTAAGGGCCTTGCGAGCGGCGGCGCGGGTGCGGAAGAGGACGAAGCCGTAGCCCTTGCTGCGGCCGGTGGTGCGGTCGGCGACGACCCGGCACTGTTCAATCTCGCCGTACTGGCAGAAGACGCAGGCGAGGGTCTCGGTGGTGGCGTCCCAGCCGAGGCCATGGACGAAGATCTTGCGGTGGACAGGGTCGGAATCGGCGGAGGCGCAGATGCGGGCGAGGAGGGCGGGGTTCTTCAGGGCGGCCTCCTTGAGGAGGTCTATTAGCTGGTCCTTGCCAAAGGGCTCCAATAGCTCGCGGATGGCGTCGAGATCCGAGGGGTCTACCTCTTCTTCTTCCTCTTCTTCCTCCTCCCCTTCTTCGTCTTCATCTTCTTCTTCTACTTCGTCCTCCGATGCTTCCTCCTCGTCCTCCTCCTCCTGATCGTCTTCCGATTCTTCTTCGGATGAGGAGGAGGAGGAGGACGGATCTGGCTGGGGAGCTGGCTTTCGCTTCTTCTTCTTCTTCTTCTTCTTCTTCTTCTTTTTTTTTTTTTTTTTTTTTTTTTTTTTTTTTTTTTTTTTTTTTTGCTTAAACGGGCATTTCATACATCACGGGTACGAATACACCCTAAAGAGTCAGAATACAAAATGTCCCGAAGTGCTCCGGGCATCTCTCTCTCCCCAGCCCATAGGGTGCCTCCAGAGTGGCTCGCAACAAACGCGGCCACCCAATCAGCCGCCCCATTGGCCTCACGATATACATGCATAGCCTGTAGCGTAACACCCTCTCTCACCATCATCCAAATGTCACGAAGCAGAGGATGGGCATCTCCGTGACCAACCGGGCCCCTGCGAATCCAGCTAATCACCGTAGCCGAGTCGCCCTCCAGAAGAACCGAACTCGCTCGAAGTACACGCCGCACATAGGACAAGCCCATCCAGGCCGCTCGCAACTCTGCCCCTGGGACCGAAGTATCAAAAATCTGACGGCCCCCTGCTGCCACCACATCCGACGTCGGGCCCCTAACAACAAAACCGGCCCCTCCCCTCCTACCACCGTCCAAGACAGAGCCATCAAAATTGACCTTGAGGAAACTCGGGGGTGGGGGCTCCCAGGTAAAGAATACCCTATGTGGAGCTGCCGAAGCACTGTGGGATCCCCAGATGTCCCGAGCTATCAAAGGTCTATGAGCTGGCTCTGCTTGGATCATCTCTGTCGCCTGAGAACAGGCCCGCTCCATCACGAACCGTAGGGACAGCCGACGCTCACCAAACACCCGGGCGTTCCTGGCTAACCATATCTGATACGCTGTGCAGGACGCCCTAATAGCCAATCCCCGCATCCGAGCAGAACCGGCCCAAAGCCGAACCTCCTCCAAATAAACCTCCCTACTCCTCCAGGTATCCTCCGGGATCCCAGTCAGGCTCCAAACACCTCTCGCCCATACGCAGTGGAATAGAACATGATCCACCGACTCATCCACCCCACAGTCCAGGCATGAGGGGGAAAGGCCCATACCGCGTCTACACAGCTCTGTGCATGTCGGCAATCGCGCCCAGGCCACCTTCCAGAGGAAGAGAGCAACCCTCTGGTGTAGCCCAAACCTCCACACCCAGCCACAGTCTAGCCCCAGCTGTGTACCTGGCTGAACAATCCGGGCAACATCACCGACCCCAATACTCGCTCTACTGGTGGTGCTCCAGACTCTGACATCTGGACCTCCAGACCCCGGAAGGGGAATCGACCAAACCCGCTCTACTAGATGCTCTCCAAACAGCTCGCCCAGCCTGTCGCTATCCCACTCGGCCCCTCCTGGTCGGAGCAGATCGGAAACTCGGAGACCCTCCCCCGCCTCAGTGCTGAGAGTCGTCGGCTATAGTCTCAAGGGAAGTGCATCCACCCATGGGTCCGCCATCACATCAATACTCCGTCCGTCACCGATCAGCCACCTCGAATGCGCCAGGGCCATAGGCACATGCCTCTCAATCTCTCGCCACATGAAGGATCTCCTCCGCCGGGCTGTCCCCTGGCCCTCGAGGCCCGCTCGGCCGTACCTGGCTATCATAACCTGGCTCCAGTAACCATGCGGCTCCAAGACAAACTGTGCCGCCCTCCGTGCCAAGAGGGCCTCACGTCGCACCAGGGGTAACTGCACCCCCAGCCCACCCTCCCGCAGTGGTAGACACACCCTCTTCCAGGCCACCAAATGTATCCCATGCCCCCCCCATAGGAGCCCCAAAGAAAGCTCCGCATGAGTCGCTCAATCCCCATCAGCACAGTCTTCGGCACTACTGTATGAGCCATCAGATAAAGAGGCATGGAACATAGAACTGACCTGATCAACGTCAATCTCCCCATCATGGAAAGTGAAGATGCCCTCCATCCCTGTAATCTGCTCCGCACCCTCTCCAGTAGGGTAGAGCACTCTGCCACCCGTAATCTCCTCCCTGTAATGGGAACCCCAAGATACACCAGAGCCCCTATCTGCTCCTGTATCCCCAATGTCGCCCTGATCTCCCGGCGCACCCTCCCCACAGTGCTAGGGCTGAAGAAGATGGTGGACTTTTGTAGGTTGACCCTCTGCCCAGACATCACACAATACTCTGCTAACACGCCCTGGAGGGCTCTGGCGTCCGACACCCTCGCCCTAGCAAGTAGAAGGCAGTCATCTGCAAATAATAAGTGAGAGATAGGTTGGGAATCCGGGGCTGGACAGTAGGGTACCAGCTCCCGATTCCCATAAGCAGCATGCAAAGCTCGGGAGAGCACATCAGAGCAAATAATAAATAAAAACGGGGACAGAGGACATCCCTGACGTAGCCCCATGGTGGCACGAAAGAAGGGTGATGGTGTGCCGTTGACCAAAATGGAGAAGCTAGGCCCATGCACACATCCTAAAATCCAATCAATCCAAACCTGGTGGAACCCAAAACTCTCTAGTGCCCGCCGTAGGAAGTCCCACCGGATCCGGTCATAGGCACGCTCCATATCTAATTTCACTGCCATCAAGCATTGCCTCCTCGAGGCTCGCTGTAGATCCCCCATCATCTCCTGGGCCAGCAAAATGTTGTCGAGATGCTCCTCCCTCCCACAAAGGCTCCCTGCTCCTGACTAATGATACGTGGCATAAGGTACCTCATCCTCCCCACCATGATCCTCGCCACCACCTTATACAAAGTGGTGCATAAACTAATGGGTCTGTAATGACTCGGTTCCGAAGCATCGGGACGCTTCGGTATCAAAGTGATGAAGGTGGCCTTCCAATCATCTGCCATGCCAGCTCGGCTGAAGTAAAGCTGTACTGCCGCCACCACTGCCTCCCGAATAATGCACCAATATCTACGGAAAAAGAATGGAGGGAAACCATCCGGTCCAGGGGCCTTATCCTCTGCAAGACCCCAAACTGCCTCCTGCACCTCCAACTCCGTCACTGGCTGAATCAATGCTGTATTCTCTGACTCCTCCACTCTGAACTCCGACCGCGGGAGAACTCCAGTCTCAAGTATCCCCCCATCCTTAGTCCATCTCGACCTAAAGAACTCAAATAAGCACTGCCTAACAGCCGAGTCCTCCTCCACACGGTGGCCCACCCCAACCCTCAAGGAGCGGATCATATTCCTCTGCCTTCTGATAACTGTCGATCGGTGAAAAAAGCTAGTGTTCCGGTCACCATCCTTCACCCACTGAATTCTGGACTTCTGTCTCCAAAAAATCTCCTGCTGACGCAATAAGGAATGATGAGAGGCTAATGATCGCCGCAGGTCTGCCAGATCGGCCTCCGTAAGCACCTCACCTCGATCCTCCCGTACCTGGGCATCCGATATCGCTGCCTCCACCTCCTCTAACCTCCGGAAGACATTGCCAACGGTCTCCCGGTTCCAACGCCGAAGACGGCGTTTAGTGAGCTCCAACCTGCGTGACACCCTCTGCATGGCGTCACCTCGTACTGGCACCCTCCACGCCTCCCTAACTATTTCCCAAGACTGGGGATATGACAACCACAGCTTTTCAAAGCGGAAGGGGCTATGATGCACAGATCCCGACACTGTCGATATCAGAAGAGGACAATGGTCAGAAGCAATCCGAGCTAGATGACTGACCTGGTAGGCTGGAAAACGCTGGATCCAGTCTGGGGATGCAATGCCCCTGTCTATCCGCTCCCACACTCTAGCTTGCCCAGATTGATTGTTGCACCAAGTAAATCGAGGTCCAGAGAAGCCCAGGTCCACCAGCCCATTCCTCCCCAGAAACTCCCGGAACTCCCTCCTATCCACCGAATCAGAGTATGGTCGGCCTCCTCTCTTCTCAGCTGGGCCTAAGATGCAGTTAAAATCACCTACCACCATGGTCGGTACTCCCTGTGTCAACAAACTAGTCAAATCTCTCCACAGGGTTCTCCTTACCCAATAGTCGGTGCTAGCATAAACCCCGCATAACACCCACGGGGGTTCATTTGGTTTTGAAATAACCATGACAATCAGTTGAGAGCAATTACAAAACACATCCACTGTGCCTATACCCCGCTTCCACAACATCAGGATACCTCCAGATAGACCCCGGGATTCCACTGCTAAGACTTCCCAGTCACATGCCAATCGCCGCTGTACACGCTGCAATCCGTCACCGGAAACTCGTGTTTCACAAAGAAGGCAAATCTCTGGATCATGAAGCTGAACTAACCTCTTGAATGAGGAGGAAAAGGATGGCTTGGCCGCCCCCCTACAATTCCAAGCTAAAACCTTCATTAAAAATTAATTCATCTTCCCCACTCCAGGAGCCAAGGCGCCTTCCTGGATTGAAGCCTTCAACAAATCTACAACCCTCCCATGATCCAAAATAGGAGACCCCTGTTGGGATCCCCCTAGCACTCCCCTTGTCACCACCGCCCCTGCTGGCAAAGTTGCACAACCCACTGTTCTCGGGCTGCCCAATTCTGCTGGAGGAATTCTCCCAGGTAGGAGTGATACAGTGGTCGACGGGCTAGGAGAGCCATTGACAGAGACCTCCACCGGGAACCTCAGGACCCCCTTCTCCTTGCCCAACTCCACCACAGGGACTTCCTCCAGCTTACCACCCGTGGATTGACCCGGCTCGCCATCAATTGCTACAGTAGCCGGCGTCGACAGTCCCCCACTCGTCGGCACCATCCGACACAGAACAGTGCTCTGAGCATCCAAGGAGGAGGAGGAAGGAAGCGATACCAAGGTTACCTGCTCACGAGCTTCAGCCTCCATCGTCGTTGCCGGCCGCATCCCGTCCGCCAGCTCCGTCCCATCCACTGCCGTGCCATCCGCCCGTGGAGAGGTCGACCGCAGCACCATTGAGGAGCCATCGACCCCCCTGAGTAAAGCTCCGGCCGGCTTCTGACGATTGGGAGCCCTCACCGGAGGTAAGGAGGCACTCCGGAAGTGTCTCCTTCCTTCCTCCCTCTGGCGATTCGCCAGACCGTCGAAAGAAGGGGACGACGTGATTCTGGGCAGACAATGGGCCGGCCCATTCACCGGATTCCCCGCCCCCACCGCTGGGCTAGGCTTAGATGGGCTCCTGGCCCGTTTCATTGGGCTTTGACCCAGCCCTTTAGTCGATCCATGGTCCGCCTGGTGGACCAACTCATCCGGGCCAACCTTCTGGCCCGTTCCCCCAACCGAGTTCCGAGTTAACTCGGTCAACCCGGTCGCCACTCCGAGAAGGGGAAACTCACCGTTCATGGCTACGGAGCTACTCGCCTCCCCCTTCGCCGGCGACCTCCGTCTGGCCACTTTGGTAGGCTTTTGCCACCCCTCCGTATCCGCCGGTGACACGGGAGAGCGCACCACCACACACGGAGAACCCAGCCCCGGCTCAGGTAGATGGCGTACCTGTGATGTCTCCCCTTTAGACTCAGTCATCTTCTTCGCCGCCGGCTTGCTCGCCCACGGTTTCCGGATCTTAGATGTCGACAGCCAGGGGCCAACCAGGTTCCTATTCCCAGATGGTAGGCCCGTCTTCTCCCCCTCATTCCTCTCCCCTGTCTCCGGTGACGGAGCCTGCTGGGCAGTTGCAGTTGCAGTCGCCATCGGAGTTGGAGAAAGCGGGCAAGCCTCCTCACCATGACCGAGGCGGGCACACCTGTAGCAGAAACTCGGGAGGTTTTCAAACCTGAAGGAGGGGAAGGAGGTTGAAGGGAAGGAGGGTCCGAGCGATTTGAGATTAGGCTTTTGTCGCAGGGATGCTCGCGCGTTGAGGGGTTTTCTGCGTACGAGCGCAGTGCAGAATCGCAGAGTTTGATGAGTGTTGATGCGTAAGGATTCGTACTCGTAAATCTGAATGCGCAGTTGAACCGCTTGCAGCTTCCCACGAGATTTAGGCTTCAAATGGGTCATATTGGCCAGTGATCCGATCCGACCCGACTCGCTTAGATTTAATCCGATCTAATTTAAAAAATTTGGTTGGATTTTAAAATTGGATGCTTTATTTTTCAGATCGGATCAGGTTATTAAATTCTGATCTGACTCGACCTATTTGATTTTTAGAATAATTTTGAGTTTCCCACCCTATAACCCAACCCGACCCAACCTAAACCCACTATATCATTAGAGCCCGCGAGGGTGCTTAAGGTTCTCTAACTCTCTATTTCTCTAATATCTTTTTGTGTTTGAAGATAAAAAAATGGAAAAGACTATTTGTCGAATAATAAAGCTTAGGTTGGTTATATTAAATGGGAACATTGTTATCCTAAGAAGGAAGTTGAGAAAAATAAAGGTAAAATAAAGTATAATTTTGCCATGTGGAAGAAGATGGGTTCATCATGAGTCCTTTACAGATGTTGAACTTTGTTGTGTTATTATCAAAACTATATTCCTCATCTTAGCCCATTATGCTTTTCTAGTATTATGGTTACAAAAAATAGTAGTAGATGCATTCTAACAAATTCTAGGGATATTATTGCTGAGTAAAAGAAATTAGCATAGATACAATTATTTTCTACTCAAAAAAAAATATTGCAGACATGAACAAAAAATTTTTCTTATAACTAACAAGGTTGAGTCTATCACTTTAGGTTAGTTTGTAATAACATCAATCCTTGATGCTTAGTTACTTTCACTTGTATGGTTCTGCATAACCTGCTTTTTGTAGTTTTAACTTATTGCAAAAGAAATCAAGCATAGAGAATGACAAGTATAGGGATCCGACCTGGATCGATCTGGACTCGATCCAGATCGGATCCATACCCAAATTTTTGGATTGGGACCAAGTTATATATGGACCCGACCTGATCCGAATAACCCATTAGGTCAAAAAATTAGCTGTGGACCCAAACTGACCCAATCTTCTATTGGGTTGGGTTTGGGTTTGGGTCGGGGTCACTCATGATCCGGTCCAATTCAACCCATTTGCATCCCTATGGAAAATAAACGATGGATGGATGCAATTACGTTTCTAAGATATGACTCGCAGCAAAAAAAAAAGGCATTATTTGGAAAACAAAATTTAATGTTTTCTTTCTTGTTTTGTTAGAAAACTAGCATATTTAGGAAGTTAGATTTGAGATGATTAAATTAAAGTAATTAAATTGTATAAAAACTTGAAAAATGTTAATCTGTAATTATTTTTTCTTTTTCTCATGAAGTATTTCTCACCTTAATCTCTTGGTTCAAAAGTACATTATTTCCTCCTCTCTTAAAGTTCTTCCACTATGATCGTTTTTGTAGGAACGAAAAGGATTTGGAACAAGAATTAGCATGAAATCGGAATAGAAGACAACACCATGGCATCAAATGAATGGATAGAATGCCAATTCTATTTTAATATTTAATTTAATTAGTTAAAGGACGGCACTATGATTACTCCGGCCATACCCTGTTACGACTGTCAACACCTTATCTTTCTCGAGAACGGACAATACCATACGCCACCGGCCAGCCTTAGTTGCGCACCATTCGACTCGAAGCTACCCCCCTCTCATGATGAGGGCGGACAATGCTTCTGCCACTTGGGCCTCTCCACCGGAACTACAAATAGCCCGGTCAGATAACTTCTAAGAGACTTTTTGGCTGGATCAAATTTACCCCACTCTAACTTGATCGTCTGAGGGCCCTCACTGGAAACGCCGGTGAGACTTTGTGCATGCCCGCTGCCGCCGCCGCACAAGAGGTGGCCCCAGTCTTCTTCCTCCAACGACCAGCGACTCCCTCGACTCCTCTGGCGTGGTCATCCTCGGGCCAAATTTGAACCAACAACTATTATGACATAGTTTTTATTGTATTAGTTCTTTTCTAATTTATTTTTTATTTTTAGTTGATTTTTATTTTATTGGTATACTCTTTTCATTGTACTTGATATTTTAAATTTTCCATTTCTATATTTGTTCTCTACCTTATTATTATTATTATTATTATTATTATTTATTTTTTAATTTTAGTTTTAGATTTTTATTTCTATTTTTATTATTTGTTTCTTTTTTGTTATACTTTCTTGTTTGTTATTCATATGCTTAATTTTTTACTAACATATCTTTAATCAATATATTATATTTTTAATTAACATATTTATTCATATTATTGAATAATTTATTATGGTATTTTTATTATTTTTTTCTTAACGTGCTCTTATTTGTTGGTGTATATACAAAATAAACTTTTAAGTAATATTTTTCATAATATTACAATGCAAGTTATTTTATACCATTTCCTCCTCTCTTAAAGTTCTTCCACTATATTTGTTTTCTAGGAATCGAAAGGAATTGGAATAGTTATTAGCATGAAATGGTAATAGACGATATGTTTATTAATTTTTTGGTCGTGAAATGAATGGATGCATGTAAAGAATGCCAATTCTATTATAATATTTATTTTAATTTGTTGCATTATAATAGTATAATAAATATTATTCTATATATTTTATTTGTTCTTTTATAATTATTTTATATATCTTATATATTTTTACTTTATTTCTTCATTTTTAACTGATATATTTTTGTAATTCTATTTTATAAGTTGGGTTTTTTTGTTTGACTATTATGATATATAATTTCTATTATATTTGTTGTATTATTAGTTTCTTTTTTATTTTAGTTGTTTTTTTATTTTATTGGTGTCCTCTTTCATCAATACTCGACATTTTAAATTTTCTATACCTATACTTGTTCTCTGTCATAATATTATTATTTTTTTATTTTGTATATTTGATTTTTTAAACATTTTTTTCTAGCTCTATTACTTATTTGTATTTTTGTATTATTTTTTATTCATTCTATGTATTTCAATTAACATATTCTTAGTTACTATATTCTAATTTTTTAATTAACATATTTATTAAATTCAGTCATTAAGTTTTTCACTTTCATGATGCTTATTTGCTAGTGTAAATACAAAATAAACTTTTAAGTAATAATTATTAATAATATTACAATGCAAGTTATTTTATATTTCATTATTTCCAATAAAGTAATATTTTTGAATTTGATATTAAATAAATTATTATTTTTATTATATTTATCACTGGTTGACTCATATCAGATATTTTAATTTAATATTCATATTACAAGTATTGCTAACTAGTTCCTACCAAAGATATTATTCAATTTCATTCTCGTTGTAATAACCATTACTCCCATTTAAGGGTGGAATAATCATTTTGCTCATTTAAGGAAATGGTAATTCCAACAAAAAGGTAATTTTGTTGCTAATTGCCTAACCAAACATTGGAATGGGCCAAAGCAAGGGCCCCCGTTCCATTCCATCGGTTAATTGAATGGATCAAATGCGGCCTTAGAGTTCAATATGCTAATATAGCTTTTTATAATATTTTTATTTTTTCTTTTATGTTAAATTAGGTTTTCCTATTAGTTTGCAAGTTAGCATGAGTGCATATGCTATATTATTTATTTATAATTATAATAAATAAATAAAAATTATATATTATAAAGTATAAAGAAAAAAGAATATATATATATATATATATATATATAAAGATATAAGATTATATAAAAAGATATAAGATTATATAAAAAAGGATATGAAATAAAGATATATAAAATATTATAATGTTTATTTATATAACAGTTTAGTTATATAACATATATAAATGAACATTATAATATAACTTATAAGTTATTTTATTATAAATTTATAAAGATATATAAAACATAGTGTAGCACTCCTTTTTCCTATTCTTAATATGCATCAAAATTAGAACGCCTTCGTCTACAGAAGTTTAACATGTTTTAAATCTTTTAAGAGAAAAAACAAATTAGAACTACTATAGATTCTTTATTGATATAATGGATGAATCATACATGTCTAATACAGATGCATCCAACAAAATCAAAAATTAAAATAACTCTGAACTAAGAAGGAATTATAGCAAGATTCATCCACAGAGTGTCATCAAAATGATACGCAACAAACAATGCCACCCAATCTACAACTCCTTTTGCCTCCCTATAGACGAGATCCTTGAAAAAAATTGCACCTTCCAATCAACCTCTAGATATCCAATATGAGTAGATATTCGCTAGCTAATGCAGTATTTTGAAATCCATCCAGCTACTATAGTGCAATCACCTTCAGGGAGTTTACAGTTAGCTCCCAAGATGAGAATATCATACCTGATCACCTCCCAACCGGTCTTCAACTTTTTCTCTGGAGTTGAAATATCAAAAAGTTGTCTCTTGCTCACTAAAACAATTTGGGAATCAAACTCTCTAATTACAAATCCAGATCCTCCTCTATCACCATCTTCTGTAATACTACCATCAAAATTTACCTTGTGACAATTCAGGTATGGAGGATCCTAGGTAATAAATATCACTCTGGATACAGTAGATGTGGATGAGACCCAAGGTGTCCCTTGCTATTTTCATTCTCTTATGTTAGTGCACTGAGTGATGATCTCCGTAGCTTGCATGATGGCATGTTCTAATGTAAATCTTGATGATGAAGGCGTGCTATCAAAAACTCATCTATTCTTCACATTCCAAATGTGATAAGCTATATAAGTTGCTTGAATGCATTTAATCCTATTATCTGCATTATTCACATTTGTCTTTAGATAAAGGACGAAAGAATACCAGATAATCTCCAGACCTGTATGCCTTTGGACTACTGAAAGAGAACTTGAGGCATAGCTTCCTCCACCCTCCCATCCATAGCCATGAATAATCCTTCCTACTTTTGGAGCTACCTTGAAGAGCTTATAATGCTCATCGGCCTTGGTTTCGGAAGTACAAGTAGACTCGACACCAACCTATCCGGCGTATCAATATTCGGCATTATAATTGATAGAATTCGGTATGCTAAGCCCTCTCCAAATAGATAGAGGATGCGAGAGACATTCCAACACCTCCCCTTAAGACAAATTAGATCACTAACCTTTAGATCCCTCATAGAATATTGGTTGATCATGGTCGGCCACTTGGCCAAAGGGACCGAAGAAATCCAAACATCATTCGTTATATTAATTGATCGACCATCTCTTATCATCCAACGGATATTAAATAAGACAAGTGGATCATGTAAGCATACCTCTTTCCAAATGAAGGAATTGTTGCTAGTGGAAAGCGGCTTGGCAAATGGTATCCATTGCCCATACTTGGCTCTCATCAATGTGCTCCAAAGATTGCTCAGTTCAAGGATAAATTTCATGACATGCCTAGCCATAATGACCTCTTTCTTAATCGAAAGTGACTGAACTCCGATACTACTATCCCGCCTTGATGTACAAACTTTATCCCTAGCACGAAGGTGCACTCTACAAATTTCACTAGTGGAATCTCAAATAAAATTCTTAAACAATTGTTCTAACTTCAGAAGGGATGATCTGGGCAGAATGGTGTTCGGTAAGAGGTAGACCAGCATAAAGGATAGAACTAATTTTACTAATGTATATAGGTGATCGATCCCTGAGGATTCTTGTCTCCGCCGCAACCAATTCAACTATAGCGCAACTAGTCTATAGCTTGATTTAGAGACTAGAGGGTAAAATCTCTTATTGACTTCTTCTTGTTAAGATAATTATACCTCCGCACAAAATCTAGTTCGATCATTAAAAAAGATTTGTATAAGAAGAAGAACAATGCTAACCAAATGACCCGAATAGGTTAGAATGGTGTAGTCCAATTCGCCGGGCTGAGAAACGAATGTCCAATTTGGATAAAACTAATGTGTCACGAGACTGTCGAGGCTCAGTTGATTGGAGGACCGGCAGGTTCACAAAAGCAGGGGAGGAGGCGTTAGATCGCAAAAATAGGATTACCAAAGGCATGCTTATGGATGCTTATGTGCATGCGTGTTGTCATTGTGTTTATAGGTTACCAAAAGCAAGAGAGGAGATACATCAAAGTTATTTATGGATGTTGCAACATCAAGTAGGATAAATAGTATGACTATGTAATCATGTCTCTTATTGACTATACACTTGTCAAAAAATCTTTTTTGACAACTAAGACATATTATATAATCATTTTTGTTGAAATCTTCATTAAGTTCCTGGAATTCAAAACTATGCTGGAAAAATAAGACACTACAAAATCAGATGAAATTCACTGTTAAGTGCACGCCTATGTGACATGCTAAACCCTGTTTTTGGACATCAATATTTGGCTTCATTACTTCTACTGAGTGTTAGAAATCGACTAATTTCACATTGATTGCATCATGTTTAGGCCTTGATAGTTTGCTTAACTTTGCTTCGTTTATCAGTTAATACAAGTAGTCATGATTCATGATCGAAGCTCGATCATGGTGGCGAAGCAGTATCCATGAACAATGGTGAACTAAATAAAATCAAGCTCTTATGGTAACTTCTCAAGTAATTTTTTTTCCTCGACATTTTGTTCTTCCATCAACCCTTTTTCCTTTATGCTTACGCAATGCTCGCCAGGCTGTCGTAAACAATCCCGCAAAACCGCAATTCAATCAAGTGATCTGAAATTATTTGAAGTTATATTTCTCACCACATTCAGTGGTAGAAATTGTAGTTCAAAAAATTAAAATTCCTCCAAATTTAAAAATGACATTTTACTTTCTTCAATAATACTCCTTGGAAAAATAACAAAGATCAACAAATTTCCAACTATCAGGACCTTGTAATTCAATTGCAATTACAAAATAAGAAAAGAAAAAAAAGAAGGGTATTTAGCATCACTTTGTGCCCCAAATATTCAATTTTACAGATATTCACAATGAAGCCACTGTGGTTTGAAGCCTGGCAAATGTGGTTCTCCATCGGAGCAAAAATTAAATAATGAATTGGAGATGCAGGGGATCGAACCCTGTACCTCTCGCATGCAAAGCGAGCGCTCTACCATTTGAGCTACATCCCTCATTTATGATTTCTGCTCTAGAGCCCAATAATTTTCAAATATCAACGGCATCCCAACATTTTCCCAAGCAGCGCTTCTTTGGTCAGACGGGACTGGAAGGATCAATTTAGCAACCGGGCTTATTTAGATCATTATTGATTTAAGCTCAACGCAACCTAGTTCCGCCAACGTGACTAGGTTACTCTCTTTTTTTTTTTTTTTTTTTTTTTTTTTTTTTTTTTTTTTTTTTTTTTTTTTTTTTTTTTTTTTTTTTTTTTTTTTTTTGCTAAAGCGGGCGGGCGGATCCCTGACGATTATGGATGCACCCAATAAAATCAAAAAACAAAATACTTCTGAATGCTCGGGGCAACTCTCTATCTCCAGCCCAGAGGGTACTATCGGAGTGACTAGCTATATAAACAGCCATCTAGTCCGCAGCCCTGTTAGCTTCATGGAAAACATGCTTGGCCTGGAAGGTTCCTCCATCCCTCACAATCCTAGATATCTCGGAGCAATGGGTGGACACAACCATTACCCCTAGGGGCTCCCCTCGGATCCAACTAATGGCTGTGGCCGAATCTCCTTCCAGGACAATGAAACTGGCCTGTAACATACACCGAACGTGACGAAGGCCCACTCATGCGGTCCTCAGCTCCACACTCGGAACCGATATATCGAAAAGTTGACTTCCCCTGCAGCCACAACCCTAGCAGATGGATCCCGAATAACAAAACCCGCATCATCCCTCGAACCTCCGTCCAATACAAACCATCGAAGTTGATTTTGAGGAAAGTCGGGGGTCAGAGCTCCTAGGTAAAAAACAGCCGAAGCAAGATGGGAACCCAACTAAGTTATCTTCAATTGTGATGTTCGGACTGTTATTAATGCTGGCCAAATTTCCATAAAACCTCTAATATTTAAAAGCTCCTAGGTTTAATCATCACCGCCGAACAGAAATCCAAAGGTCCCTTTTCTTCCACCCTATTGTTTTGGTTGCAAATTCTTCCATCCTATCTGAATACTTCTTCCACCGTATTTAATGACCACTTGTTATCAAAATGTAAACCAATGATTAGAAACAAATCTTATTTAATTCCTTTCCTATTATTTACCAAAAAAAAATCCCCTCTTATTTAGGAACGGCAGGGGCATTATGAGAATAAAATTTTATATGCCCATATCCGGAACGATACCCGCCCGTGTTGCTTGCGAATTAAAAGCGATTGCCTGATGGCGGAGAAAACGGGCGGAGCCCCTATTCGCATCCGAGGAGGAGACGAACTCCTCTTCCTCTCCGGTCTCCCACGGGAACTAGGAAATCTAGCCTTCGACGGCTATTTAACAACCCTACCACCCTCTTATATGGCCACATTCTGGGTTTCTCTCTTCGTTTTCTTGTGTTCTTCGGGTTTTCGCCGTCGTCCGCCCCCATCTCCTTGGCCGCCTTCCAACATCGCCGGAGACGAGGTATGAAGCACCAAAATTCTGTCGATCTTTCTTCTCCGATCTTCCCTCTTCTCTATTGAGCCATTTTTGGTCGGATTCCGTCGAGAAATCGCCGAAAATTGAGCGAAGAACACCGCCCCTGTTTTCTTCCTCTTTTTCTTTCCGACCATTCTTGCCACCGGTGCTCGTCACCGAAGCTTCTTTCTGGGCCCCTGCCCGAGCCAAAGGACGTCCGTGTTCGGCCTGTTTTCTTATATCTTCCTTTTCTCGGCCAACCACTTGTCGTCGGTGCTTGCTGCCGGACATCCAACTGCGCCTGCGCCGCCTATCCCCCTTCTGAGACCTCCTTCTCTTCCCTTGTTCTGATAAGTGAGGGGGCACGGCATGCTCCCTCCCCTGTTTTCCCAAAGGCAAAAAAAAAAAAAAAATCAAGAAGAAGAAATGGAAAAAAGGGGAAAGAGAGAGTCCCGTTTCTCTCTCTTCTCTTGTTCTCTCTTTTTCTCTCTTCTACTCTCACCATTGATGAAGGGTGGACCCCATAGAGTCTCTTCCCTGTAACCTGTGATGACCTCTGTGACCCCTGAGATTCATCTCTTCTTTGAATCTACTGCATATATTTCATCTGTTACTATCTTTATAGTTTGTACTCTGCATAATTTCTGTTTTTCCCTGTTTTAAAAAAATAGTTCACATCAGTTATAGAGGAGTTTGCTGTGTGTCAGAACAGAGTTTTGGCACTGCTTTTGGTTATTTCCCCGTATCATAAATTTCATGTTGTCAAGCTTCAGTAGTTCTGATGTTGATGGTGGTGGAGCCAAGAAGTTTGGACAATGCTATCCAGTCCATGTTCAACAACTGCCCAATTCTTACTGTAAATTTTGAGAAGATGTTGGAATGTTTTCTTGTTGCAGCATGTTTGATTAAAATCTAGCTTCATATTATTGTGGTTTGGGATGATCAATACCTTTGTCAACTGTGTGTGATTTTCAGTTAGAGATTCTCGTTGATGCAGGAGCTTGTCACTTATCATGCTCTTGGATCGTTTTTGGTCTGATCATTGCCATTTGGTCATCTTGTCAAATTTCTTATGATCCTCTAGGATTGTTGTTTAATTTTCGATTTTGTAGTTATGGATATCAGATTTCAAATACCTGAATATTTTGAAGTTCATCTTGTAGATATTAAACTTTTCTCCCACTTGGATAGGTATTTGATCTAGGAGATGGAGTCCCATGATGGGGTAGACCCTCAATCTGAGACAAATGCTGTTCTGCCTCCGCCGCCCCCCACAATACATCCAAATGTTGTTCCAGTTGAAGCAGACCATGAACAATGTTCTCCTCCAAAAAAGGCATCAAAGCCTAAGAGGGTGCCGATGGCAAGACCTGGCCTTGCAAGCAGAGGGCAGCCGATCACCCTCTTAACTAATCATTTCAGAGTTTCTGTTCAGAATTTGGATGGCTATTTCTATCATTACAGTGTACACATGCTCTTTCCCTATTTCGTCTCTTTATATCTATATTTATATTTCATATCTTGGCTGCCTAGTGATATTCTATCTTTATATATTTTGTGAATAGGTTTCCTTGAAATATGAAGATAATCATCCTGTTGATGGGAATGGTGTCGGTAGAAGGGTGATGGACAAATTACAGCAGACTTATGATACTGAGCTGGGAAATAAGGATTTTGCATATGATGGAGAAAAAAATCTGTTCACCATGGGTGCTCTTCCTCAAGTGAACAATGAATTTACTGTTGTGCTTGAGGACATATCCTCAAGCAGGTAATTATCTGTTTTTCCCTCCTTTTTTTCTGCTTGTGTTGTCTGTATGCTTGCCTTAATTGTATTCCTTTGGGCAAACCTATATGCATCTTCTGCTTTCTTCTGCACTATAGAACTGCTGGCGATGGAAGTCTGGGAGGAAATGACGGCCCTAGTGAAAGTGTCCGCAAACGATTAAGGCGTCCTTATCAGACGAAGACTTTTAAAGTTGAACTTAGTTTTGCTGCTAGGATACCTATGCAGTCCATTGCCATGGCTCTAAAGGGTCAAGAGAAAGAAAACTCACAAGAAGCTTTGCGAGTTCTTGATATCATTCTAAGGCAGCATTCAGCAAAGCAGTAAGTTGCTTGGTTTATTTGCTGACCTTTCGAAGTTGAGAATCATCTAATAAGTAAACAAGCTACTTCTCATGATTTTGTCCTGAAGCTGCTTCTGTTTTGTAGGGGTTGCCTTCTTGTGTGCCAGTCCTTTTTCCAGAACAATCCTTCAAATCTTACTGAAATTGGTGGTGGTGTCCTGGGATGTCGGGGTTTCCATTCTAGCTTTAAGACCATACAAGGCGGGCTGTCATTAAATGTTGGTATGCCTCTATTCTTTTATAAATGCAATAATTACTGGCTGTTATTGACTTTTGCATGAACATACTTGCACTGGCTGGGCTGAAGCCCTCTAGCCATATCGTCACAATCGTTCTCTCCTTTTGTGCAGATGTCTCGACTACCCTGATTCTCAAACCAGGGCCGGTTGTTGATTTTCTTGTTGCAAACCAAAATGTTAGGGATCCCTGTCACATAGACTGGGCAAAAGTAAGCTATAGCTGATGATAATAGTGATGCCTTTCTCCCTTTTATAATTAATGAACATATGTTAAGAATTTAGAAGATTAAGAGAGAGATGTGGCAAAAAAGATATTTCCTGGCGCGCAGATCTAATTTCTGGTATATTGACAGGCTAAGCGGATGCTTAAAAATTTGAGGATAAAGGCAAGTCCATCAAATACAGAATTTAAGATTGTTGGTCTGAGTGACCTACCTTGCAGCCAGCAAAAGTAATTGTTTCCTTTTTGTTGAATGTTCAAATCAATATTTTGTTCAGCAGCAATACAATTACGTGTTATCTGTCATTTTTGAACGCCTTATTGCATATGTTCTCTTACTTGGTTAAGAATAATTCTGAGCCGCTGGTTTAAATTTCTGGCACAGTTGTTGTCTCATATGACTGTGCTCTGGTGCACTTTGCTGTTAAAATCAACTTATCTTTTTCTTGTTTTTCTGTAGCCCGTAGGTTTTTCAATTTGGTGATCAGTAAATTGCTATTTTATCATGTTTGATTCTATATAGTTTCCATCAATTTTTATGATTTGCCTGTACAGGTTTGCACTGAAGCAGAAAAGTAGTGGGAATGGAGATGATATTCATACAACAGAAATAACAGTCTATGAGTATTTTGTCAAGTATCGTAACATAGAGCCAAGGTATTCTGCTGATCTGCCGTGCATCAATGTTGGTAAGCCAAAGCGCCCCACATATTTTCCGATGGAGGTTTGTGGAACTAGCCATCATAATTACTGTTCAATGGTTATTCTTGAACGATTTATCTTTTTATCTCCACGATTCTTATGGAATTTTTGCTTGCTTATTTAAATTCCTAGCTCTGCACTTTAGTATCATTGCAACGATATACAAAAGCATTGACGAATCTTCAAAGAGCTTCACTAGTGGAAAAATCAAGGCAAAAACCTAAAGAGAGAATGGATGTTTTAGCAAGGGTAGTTTTTCTATCCCTTGCGACAATTTGTTTTTCAAAGCTACGTAAACAACTTGCAGGTGACTCATGTTTAATTCTTTCTTCATGTAGGCTTTAAACTACAACAATTATAATGCTGATCCAATGTTGCGGGCATGTGGTATTTCTATAAATACACATTTCACTCAAGTGAATGGCCGTGTTTTACCTGCACCTAAGGTTCATGTGCCTTGCAGTATTCAGAGATGAATGTTTCAGTTTTTTCTTTCTTTTTTTGTCTTGTTTAGCTTGGCTGCTAGTTCTGGATTGTCATGGCTAAAGTTTCCCCAAAATTGTTGATGCAGTTGAAAGTTGGAAATGGTGAATACTTTACTCCAATGAAAGGGAGATGGAATTTCAACAACAAGGTGTTGTTTGCCACAATCATGTGCTTACTTTTCTTCTGTCTTGGTTTGGTAAATCTAATCATGACTCCACATCTTGTGCAGAAACTGATTGAGCCCACCACATTGAATGAATGGGCTGTTGTGAATTTTTCAGCTCGCTGCGACATACGGAATCTCATAAGGGGCCTGACCAAATGTGGAAGCATAAAGGGAATTGTAGGTCAATTTTTTCATTGTCATATGCTGTATTTAAATTGGATATGCTTTTGTGACTCAATTGATGTTGCAAATAACTTGCTTTTGTAGAACATAGATCGACCCTCTGATGTCTTTGAAGAAAATCCTTCCATGAGGAGGGCTCCTCCTGCTACTAGAGTGGAGGATATGTTCGAAAGGATGAAAAGAAAGTTTCGTGATGCCCCTCAGTTTCTTCTATGCCTCTTGCCAGAGAGGAAAAACTCTGATGTTTATGGTTGGTTTCATGCTTTCTGTTTCTGCCGTACTTTTTAAATTTATTTTTGTCCTTGCATTTATGTGGATGAACTAATAAACATGTTAGGTCCTTGGAAGCGAAGGTGTCTTTCAGAATATGGAATTGTCACGCAATGCATTGCTCCAACTAGAGTGAATGATCAGTACCTGACCAATGTTCTGCTGAAGATCAATGCCAAGGTGGATTTGTGGCTGCTCTCTAACATGTTTAGACTTGTTCTTCTCATTTTACTAATGTTTCATCTTTTCTGATTGTTGTATCTTGCTGTGACAGCTTGGTGGAGTAAACTCTTTACTGCAAGTTGAAGATTCTCAAATTATTCCCCTTGTTTCAACCATTCCTACAATTATCTTTGGTATGGATGTTTCGCATGGCTCACCTGGCCGATCTGATGTGCCATCAGTTGCTGCGGTATGATGCATGTACACTGAACTTTGTTTACTATTTTTTTTTTCAGGTTTTGTGAGCGGTAGCCTGTTATTTGAATTGTGCAATACACAAAATCTTTGACTGGTTTTTCTGCCTGTTTTAGCAGTCTTATCTGAATGCCTGGTTCTTGATCTTTCTAGTCCTTGTTTTTTTACTAATTGGTAATTTATTTTTGTTGTTGTTCTTGTTAGGTGGTAAGTTCCAGACAATGGCCATGCATTTCTAGATATAGAGCTTCTGTGCGAACTCAGTTGCCAAAAGTTGAAATGATAGACAACTTGTTTAAGCCGACCCAAAGTGGTGCTGATGACGGCATTATTCGGTAGTTATAGTGATTGCTTACGTGCTTTCTATTAAGTCATTGAGTTCCAATTCTCTTTGATTTCTAAATTATGCTATCTAGCTTGCTGTCCTGACATTAAATATTATCCAATTCGAGGCATGATGTCCATTATTTGTCATATGATTTTTTCCCTTATTTCCTAAATTAGTGTTTGAAATTTTGAATAGTCTGTTGACATAATTTGTTCGGTTGCTCACTTGCTTCCATGTGATAACTCAAGGGAACTGCTGATTGAGTTTTACATCAGTTCTGCACAAAGAAAGCCTGATCATATTATTATTTTCAGGTATGCTGGATTCCATCCCAAAGTTCTGCATTTGTTTGGTAGAACGCAATTAAGTTTCTGATTATTGAATTTTACAGTTGGTATATGGATTTTATTTGTTTGTCTCTGTCCATTGATGCCTTTTATGAACCGTTCTTGGCTTGTTATACTTGATCTATCATGTCTGAGACTTGCCACTCTTATCTTTTCACTGATATGCAAGAGCTTGTAGTTTAATTTTAACTCGTAAAATCTTGGCCTGGTGACATTTAGTGTAAAATGACAGCATTGTGTTTAGGTTTTCTTGCATAATTACATTGGCAGATTTTTGCCAGAATATTTTGACTGATATTTCCAAGTCTTGTTGTTTTTTATTGGTTGTGTTTGTTATATTGATATATACAATTGTATCTCTCTACATACATATTGTCACGCCCCAGATCCAGAGCATGACATGGTTGTGCTACTGTAAGATATTGCCCACAATAACACAAAGCCCACAATAAAAAAAAATCATATAGGATGATAAAATTAGTCCAATTTCATTTGCTAAACAAAGAGAAGCGGGTATAGGGCATCTAAATCCAATATTTGAGTATTCTGAACCACATAACCCAAATTTTATAGACATAACTGCACTTATTAATAGCTTGCAATTATACTTCAAGCTTTATTCTTTCATCATTCATTCATTTATTCTTCCCCGCTCCTAGCAATCTTAATTATCTGGAAAAAAAAACATAAAGAGACAAATGATCTTTGTGGCTCAGTAAGTAACTATGCACCACCTTACCGGATGAAGAATAAAATTTTTATATAATTCAATGCATCATTTGGAAAGTAAAAGTATATGCTAAAATAAAATATTTCATAAACATAATAACAAACTGTGTCGTAGCCAACTAATCATGTATGCACAAATCATGCAAATTTGTAAAACTAAAAGTGCAATTTAAAATATTCATGATTGTCAAATGTTTGCCATTTATCCATACTTTTATTTAAAACTGTGCTCAGATTTTTCACACTACGGTCACTCTAACCCGTGACAGGGCTATCTTCGTAATCAACAAGATATTATAGTTCATATTTATTACCAACTTTAATCCGTTGGCAGAGGGCCGTTTTCATTGGATGCTAGCTCTAGAATGTCGATTGGTCTCCATTTTTAGATGGAGGAGGAAGAAGGGCTCAGTGATCTTGGCAAATGGGGAGGGGAAGACATAGAGGGAGGAAACCGCGGATTCCGCAATATCCTTGCACTATCCTTCCAAAATTGAAGCTCGCCAGTGAGGAGATTTGCCGGAAAGGAAAGAAGAGGGGCAGGGCTCTGGCGATGTCGCACGGCCCTGCCCTCCCTTGCTGCGAGGATCATGGCCAGCTGGGTTGATTTCCACCCAGCTGGCCATGCCAAAACAGGGTGTCACACATATGCTTGTTTTCCTTATTGTAACCTGTTCCATTTGATACTGCCTAAAATGGTAGCACTTGTTTCTCTTGCATAATTATAATGCCCAATTTGCAGAAAAATGTTGCTGATATTTCCATTTATTTTCGTTTCTTGTTTACATGTGATCATGATTGTGATCTATGCAATTATATCTTTGTTGTCATAAATGTACTTGTTTTCCTTGTTGTAGTCTGTATCTCTTCATACTGCCTAATGTGAGTTGTTGGATTTTAGGGATGGAGTTAGTGAGCCGCAGTTTAATCAGGTCTTAAACATTGAGCTGGATCAAATTATTAAGGTACCTAGCTGTAGAACTTCTTGTTTTCTGACGGAATGCACAATATGTCAGATGTACCTTGATTTTCCAAAGGTCCTTGGGTTGCCATTTTTTTTCTTATTGTTGCAGGCTTGCAAATTTCTTGATGAGCAGTGGTCTCCTAAATTCACTGTGATAATTGCCCAGAAAAATCATCATACAAGGTTCTTCCGAGCTAATAACACGCAAGAGAATGTTCCACCTGGTAGGCCTTTTTAAACTCGAATTGTCATTTAAATTTCACAATCCTCTTCCCAGCTTTCAGTGGCTGAAATCTCCGAGTCAAAGTCAGCATATATTTCTGTTAAAATACTCGAAAATGGGATGGTTCTATATTATTTTCTTTTCCAATGTACAGGCACAGTAGTCGACAACAAAGTATGTCATCCACGAAACTATGACTTTTACATGTGTTCGCATGCTGGGATGATTGTAAGATTTTTTTCACACTGCATAATGTTTGGTTTTTCTGTTATTTTTATGTTTGTATGGGAAAGCTTAATTTTGGTGATTTGCGCTTTGTTGGCCTTTTGTAATTCAAATAATATGTTGGGGATATATGACTATTTGCTCTTATCAGGTATATTTGTCCTTTCATATTGTTTTATCTGTGTCGGTAATGTATCTTTTCTTTTCTTTTTTTTAAAAATTGCCATACAGGGCACCACTAGGCCAACTCATTACCATGTTCTGCATGATGAGATTGGGTTCTCAGCTGATGATCTGCAGGAACTTGTTCACTCGCTTTCCTATGTGTATGTGATTGTTAGAAAATTTGCTTATTGAGTGATCTACTGTACCAAATTGATGTTTGTCACTGATACAAATTTTGGCAACTTTTCAGTTACCAGAGGAGCGCATCTGCCATTTCTGGAGGTAAGCCTTCACTCTAGTAGTAGTTCTTGGTGAACTTTGAGTTTGAAACCTAATTTTCCATATATTCAAGACTTGTAAATTTTTTCCATGATATTGATCTTCACGATATCCTCTGATTTGTGGGTTTTCCATATTCTTTCTGTTGGATCTGTGTGGCTTACACGGTTTGTTGTACATTGTGCTATTTTTATGACTGTCTTAATAATATGGATATTTAATTGGTTCCAAAATTTTCTCACCTGATGGGTTGCATTTCTCCCAGTTGCACCCATTAGCTATGCCCACCTGGCGGCGGCACAGATGGGTCAGTTTATCAAGTTTGATGATATGTCCAACTCTTCTTCAAACCATGGAGCATGCACATCAGCTGGGAGTTCCTCGGTTCCAGAGTTGCCAAGACTGCATAAAAAAGTGTGCAGTTCCATGTTTTTTTGTTAAGTGCCGCGTATCAGAGCTATTTTTTGTTTATCAGGATATAGAAAACAAGATGCAAGTTTTGCAGATTTTTTTTCTTGAGTAGTAGTTGATGTCTACAGAATATTATGTATGAACATAAGTCACTATTTGAATAGAAGTTTGTCAAATTCTCTTTTGCATCTATTATGTTAAATTCTTAGATGCAGCATTGGCTCGCTATTTTTCAAGGCAAGTTATGGTTTTAGATGGTACACTGGTGAGACCATCTGTGAAACGTTTAAAGCTGGAAGATTGTTAAGCTCTAGCTTTGTTGACCCCATGTTTCTGTTGGGAATATACTGTCCCAGAAAATTTTAAATCTATAATACTCTACTTCAATAAATAATAGGCAGAAATAGGCTTAGAGAAAATAAATAGAGAAAGTGGAAAAATGGAACCCGAGATGCTGAGGCGTGGTATGTTGGTCACTTTCCTTGAAGTAGATTTCGCCGCCTTACAGTGCACTAGGCTTAGATGGCGTTCTACTTCTGAGATACAACAGCCTCTCGCACTGTTCCTTCTGCCTCAATGATTTGCACGGATCAAAGAAGCCTTCGAACCCAGAATCAGTATGCAGCAAGCCCGTTGATTGAAAGAAAAACAGCAAAAACGGGAGAATAGAAGTTCTCAGTTTTCAATTTTATATATATTCTGTCTAATCCGAAGAGGTCTATTTATAGACTTCTTCGGGACAGACGCGACCCAAAACCGATCCAACGGTCAAAACCGGTAAGAAAGTTTGAAAAAACACTGGGAGTATGGCCAGCGGATGCGAGGTTGGTTGCGAAGAGGTGCTAACGAGGAAGCGACGTGGCTCCTCGTGCTATGAGTGCGAGGCACGGCCCACGCACCTCTTGGCTCATCGTACCCGTTGTCCGACCTCGGCTCCTCTGGGCTCATCACACCTGTGGTCCGACCTCGGTCTCGGCTCTTCGCGCTTCAGTTGAGGTGGGTCGGACGAGCACAGGCACACAGAACCTCGGACGAGCAGGGGCAGGGCCCAGCGAGCACAAGCACATGCGCAAAGAACCTTCGCTCGGACAAGCACAGGCACAGCTCGGCTGCAGAGAACCTCGGCTCGGACAAGCTCGGCTGCAGAGAACCTCGGCTCGGACAAGCACAGGCCCAACGAGCACAAGAGAACCGAGCTCGGCTCGGACAAGGAGGGAACATCCCAACGAGCACAAGAAAACCAAGCTTTACGTAATAGAAATAAAAAGGAGGGAATGGGAATCGAACCTGTTATCTCATCCCCACCCAAACAACACACCAACCACCAAGCCAAACTCCCTTATTAACATATATATATAATATATATATTTTAAGTATGAAAACTTTTAATCATTATTTAATAAAAATCTAACATTCCCCCACCTGATTAAAATGTTTTCAAAAATAAAAAATAGTCAAATCGGGCTTGTTTATGTCACGACTTCAATAAAGGTAGCTTGCGGCTTTGAACCTTTACCTAGTGAAAGTATATTTTCATCTGAAAGGTATAGTGGTAGCTAAAAAGCTTTGAACCAAATCCTTTGGTTCAGATTTCTATATACTTCACCCATGACAAATGCAAATACTGGGTTCATTATAGGTGGTGCTTTTTCTGGCCTTATGCACCAATATCTCAGTTTCATGAGTGCTCTAGGGGTTAAACCCTTATCCCCATAGACTGCGGCCACACAGTCACACTCACATAGGTGAGTCCTCCAAGGGTGCTCGCAGCACAGCACCTTGCCATAAACTCGGACTCATTCAGAGTTTTAAACTCTTCCGTATACCTCTGCTGTATTTAGCACTCACATCACAGGGAGAGACCAAATGACATAAAGTCATTTTATTATAGTGCTAACTAATCATTAAACAACTTGTTTTTCCCGTTGAACCTTTCATCTTGGGATCTCCAGTCAGAATAGGTTGGGTTGCTATTGTCAATTATTCCTTATGGGTTTCAGTCCCATCCCCTTTGATGTTTCTATGACTTTGCTTCTAGCCAGTCCTTTAGTTAAAGGATCTGCTAGGTTATCTTTAGATCCAACAAATTCCAAAGTTATGATACCATTTTTAATTAGGTATCTAATAGTCTTATGTCTCACACTAATGTGTCTTCTGTTTCTCTTGTTATACTCAGTATTTCTACAAGTATTAATTGCAGCTTCATTATCACATAACAAAGAGATAGCAGGTATAGGCTTTTCCATAATAGGTATTTCAGACATAAGATTCTTAAACCATTCTGCTTCTTGACTTGCAGAATCTAAGGCTACAATCTCAGCCTCCATAGTGGATCTTGTGATCACAGTTTGTTTGGATGATCTCCAAGCAACAGCTGCACCACCCAACATGAATATGTATCCACTAGTTCCTTTTCGGTTCACTGAATCAGTGATCCAACTAGCATCACTGTATCCTTCAAGTACAGTGGGAAATCTTGAGTAATGTAAACCATAATACATGGTACCTCTCAAGTATTTAAGTACTCTATCCAGTGCTTCCCAGTGACTAAGACTAGGGCAACTATTAAACCTACTGAGCTTTCCTATAGCATAAGAAATGTCAGGTCTACTTGTATTTGCAACATACATCAGTGTCCCAATAATTTGAGCAAATTTCTCTTGGGCCACTGGATCACCTTTATTACACTTCAAGTTCAAACCATGCTCATAAGGTGTACTCACTGGTTTACAGTTGTACTTATCAAATTTCTTCAATATTTTCTCAATATATTGTGATTGATCAAAGATTATACCATCAGGTATTCTGGTAATCCTGTTACCAAGAATTACCTCTGCCTGACCTAAATCTTTCATATCAAAATTATTAGATAAGAAAGTTTTGATATTAGTCACCATATTCATATCAGTACCAAAAATTAAAATATCATCAACATATAAACACAAGATAATACATGAATCATTTTCTAACTTTGAATATAAGCACTTATCTGATTCATTTGCTTTAAAGCCATAAGAAACAATTATTTTATCAAATTTCCTATGCCATTGCTTAGGAGCTTGTTTTAAACCATAGAGGGATTTGACTAACCTACAAACTTTTCTTTCCTGTCCTTGAGCCACATATCCCTCTGGCTGATCCATATAGATCTCTTCCTCTAAATCACTATGAAGGAAGGCAGTCTTGACATCCATTTGATGAATTATCAAATTATGGGTTGAAGCCAGTGCAATTAAAGTACGAATTGTGGTTATCCTAGTCACAGGAGAATATGTATCAAAGTAGTCAATACCCTCTTTCTGAGAAAAGCCCTTAGCAACTAATCCTCTTTATATTTTTCAATAGAACCATCAGGTCTTAATTTCTTCTTAAATATCCATTTACAACCTATAGCCTTACTACCAGGTGGTAAGTCAGTTAAAAACCATGTTTTATTAGTCATAAGTGAATTCATTTCACTATTAATAGCTTCCTTCCAAAACATAGAATCTAATGAGTTCATAGCATCTTTATAAGTTTTAGGATCATCTTCAACCATAAAAGTATAGAAATCAGATCCAAAATCTTTCTTTTTCCTAATTCTTTTTCCTTTACCAAGTTCATTAATATCATTAAGTTCATTTTCATTTTCATTATTAGGAATAATTAGAGAATTAGATGGCGAACTACAAGATGCATCATTAGATCTATCTATTACATGCTTTTCTATTTTATCCTTAAATTGAAAAATGTCTTCAAAGAAAGAAGCATCTTTAGATTCAATTATAGTATTCTTTTCTATGCCATTAATATCAGAACTAATGACTAAGAACCTATAAGTAACACTATTAAGAGAATAACCAAGAAACACAGCATCAAAAGTATTAGGTCCTAATTTTCTTTTCTTGATTAAAGGAATATTAACCTTAGCCAAACAACCCCAAACTTTTACAAAATTTAGGTTAGGTTTTCTTCCTTTCCAAAGTTCATAAGGAGATTTATTAGAACCTTTAAATAGAACCCTATTAAGCAGAAAACATGCAGTAAGCATTGCTTCCCCCCACCAAACCTCAGGTAAACCTGAGTTGGCAAGCAAAGATCTTACCATATCTTGCAGAGTCCTATTTTTCCTTTCAGCCACTCCATTAGACTGAGGTGAATAGGGAGGTGTAACTTCATGTAGAATTCCATTAACTCTACAGAATTCATTCAAGTCATTAGAGGTGTATTCTCCTCCTCTATCTGACCTGAGAATCTTTATTCTCTTGTCAAGTTGATTTTCTACTAAATATTTGTAAGTCTTGAACATCTCAAATGCTTCATCTTTAGATTTCATTAAATAAACTTGACAATACTTAGAATAATCATCTATGAAGGTAATGAAATATCTTCTACCCCCTTTAGTCAAAGTTCCATTTAGATCACATACATCTGAATGTATTAATTCTAATAAAGTTGAATTTCTATTTACTATTTTAAATGGTTTTCTAGGTTGTTTAGATTGAACACAAATTTGGCACCTTTCCTTTTCATTTAATGAAACATTAGGTAATAAACCAGAGCTAATCATTCTTTTAATAGTATTATTATTCACATGTCCTAATCTAGCATGCCAAAGAGATGAAGAACATATTGAAAGCACAATTTTATTATTGTTATCAGAAGAAAAATCCAAAGATACATTATTTATTACATACAAGCCATCACACTCATAGCCTTTGCCTACAAATGTTCCATTCTTTGTTATAATCACTTTCTTAGATTGAAATAACAAAGAATAACCACTCCTATTTAGAAGAGATCCACTGATCAGATTCCTCCTTCCATCGGGCACATGGTACACATTAAATAGTGTAAGCACATTTCCAGACGTAAGCCTTAGAAGTACTTTTCCAGTTCCAAGCACTCGTGCCGAGGTGGAGTTCCCCATAGTTACTGTTAGGCCACTCCGGACCTGATAAGTAGTAAAAAGGATATGATCAGTACACATATGAACATTCGCACCTGTATCCACTAACCAATCGGTAGAGCAAATTGCCAAATTTAATTCTGGACTTAAAGTTACATACCGATCATCAGTACTAGTAGGACCAATACTGGATAGCACCATGTTGGTTTGTGGATTTGCAGGTTGAGAAGGCGCATGTTCATAGTTCTGATACTTCTTCTTCTTCATCCGGCATACTCGAGCCATATGACCGAGTTTCCCACAATTGTAGCAAATCGGCTTCCGATCATTCTTATTGATATGATGTTTTGGCTTCATAGGTTTTCTTTTGTTTCTAGGTCCACCCTTTTCAAATTTGGAGTTCTTGAACTTATGGGTCTTATTCTAGCCTTCTACAAAGTTCACCTTGGTTAGAAGCTCAGGATTCATGAGTTGCTCATTATCTTTCTTAAGGTGTTGCTCTTGGATCCTAATGGCAGACAATAGAGTTTTCATTGTCATATCCTCGGTTTTATGTTTCAGGGATAACCCAAAGTCTTTCCAAGAAGGTGGGAGCTTGTCAATGGTACAAGCAACTTGAAGGCTCTCAGTTATTCCCATTCCCCTTAAGCCTAATTCATGATAAATCACTGTTAACTCATGGGCTTGATCAACTACGGGCTTGGTGTCAACCATCTTATAAGACAGGAATTGACTAGCAGCATATTTGTCCATTCCGGCATCTTGGATACCATATTTCTTATTAAGATCATTCCAAATCTCCTTGGAGGTTTTAAAAGTGCAGTAGACATCAAAAAGGGGATCAGTAAGATAGGACAGAATCCTTCCCCTACACAGGTAGTCTTTCTTCTTAAATTCCTCCAAATTACAAGTTCTAGCTGGTTCATTCTCTTCCTCATTTGGAGGAGAGTCAAAGATTATGGAAAATAACCCAAGTGTGGTTAAGAAGATTTCCATCTTCTGTCTCCAACGCTTAAAGTTATTTCCATTAAATTTTTCAGGAGGAACCGGGTCACTTGCATTGGCCATTGGGGTAACTCTAAGTACTAGCCTATTATATGTAGGAGAATATCTACTTCAAGAATGTTGGGAATATACTGTCCCAGAAAATTTTAAATCTATAATACTCTACTTCAATAAATAATAGGCAGAAATAGGCTTAGAGAAAATAAATAGAGAAAGTGGAAAAATGGAACCCGAGATGCTGAGGCGTGGTATGTTGGTCACTTTCCTTGAAGTAGATTTCGCCGCCTTACAGTGCACTAGGCTTAGATGGCGTTCTACTCCTGAGATACAACAGCCTCTCGCACTGTTCCTTCTGCCTCAATGATTTGCACGGATCAAAGAAGCCTTCGAACCCAGAATCAGTATGCAGCAAGCCCGTTGATTGAAAGAAAAACAGCAAAAACGGGAGAATAGAAGTTCTCTGTTTTCAATTTTATATATATCCTGTCTAATCCGAAGAGGTCTATTTATAGACTTCTTCGGGACAGACGCGACCCAAAACCGATCCAACGGTCAAAATCGGTAAGAAAGTTTGAAAAAACACTGGGAGTATGGCCAGCGGATGCGAGGTTGGTTGCGAAGAGGTGCTAACGAGGAAGCGACGTGGCTCCTCGTGCTATGGGTGCGAGGCACGGCCCACGCACCTCTTGGCTCATCGTACCCGTTGTCCGACCTCGGCTCCTCTGGGCTCATCACACCTGTGGTCCGACCTCGGCCTCGGCTCTTCGCGCTTTAGTTGAGGTGGATCGGACGAGCACAGGCACACAGAACCTCGGACGAGCAGGGGCAGGGCCCAGCGAGCACAAGCACATGCGCAAAGAACCTTCGCTCGGACAAGCACAGGCACAGCTCGGCTGCAGAGAACCTCGGCTCGGACAAGCTCGGCTGCAGAGAACCTCGGCTCGGACAAGCACAGGCCCAACGAGCACAAGAGAACCGAGCTCGGCTCGGACAAGGAGGGAACATCCCAACGAGCACAAGAAAACCAAGCTTTACGTAATAGAAATAAAAAGGAGGGAATGGGAATCGAAATAAAAAGGAGGGAATGGGAATCGAACCTGTTATCTCATCCCCACCCAAACAACACACCAACCACCAAGCCAAACTCCCTTATTAACATATATATATATAATATATATATTTTAAGTATGAAAACTTTTAATCATTATTTAATAAAAATCTAACAGTTTCCATAGTTTTATGGTGTCATATCTCCAGTATGTGAAGTGAGATTTGTACAGGTAAAGCCTTCAAATTTGTTTTGAAGATATTGGTGTTATAGTTTTTGTGGCAGTGTGTTCATGTTGGGCCAAAATAAAAGGAAGAATCTTACAAGCTAAGTGCAGCGAGCTTCAATATTTGCCCCCCCATTTCCCATAATTTTATGGTGTCATATCATTAGTATGTGAAAATGAGATGGTCCCAGTCCTATATTGTTGCGAAATTATTCTGTTTGAGATATCTGGTTTTGATTGAGGGCAATGGCTGGCCGTCTGAGGGCCATGGGCTCAGCTTTCTATCATCTATTGTGATAGAATGCTAGAGCTATGTTTGGTTTGTATTAGCATGGAGCTGGACCAATCTTGAACGAGTTTTAAACATCAACATAGTCGTATCTCGTATACTGATATATTGATATTTCTATCTATATTTTTCAACAAATACAGACATAAATATGGATACTAAATAAATACCAAAGTTAGTATCCATATTTGTTCTAAAGCAATACAAATCGGATATTAAGCATATTGATCTGATTGGGGAGGGAAGAATTCTTTCAACCTGCTCAAACCGAATCTCTCAAAAAAAATTTAAAAGATAGAAGAGTTGCAAAAATATTGCTTAAGTCCTTTTTTCTTTCTTTGATCATCCACATCATAAATTGAGGTACTTAGCTCCTATTTATAATAGTAGTGAGGATCTTTCTTACATAATTCAGATCAAATTTATCTCCTAGTTCAAATAGGACTAGATCTCGAAAAATAAATGTGACGAATAGAAATAATTAAAAAAATAAAATTTTATAGGAGGTAGATCTTGGCTTCTACATCAACTTTACCTTTTATCACTTGCCTAATTCTTCTCAAATTGGAAGAAACATCTGATCAAAATTTTTCTCAAAAGAGACATTTGGTTTGACTAGCCAATTTTGGGGTTTGAACAATGGAATTTACATCCATTTTAACCCCTTAGAAGGTTGATTCGAAGTTATAGATCTTGAAAAGTTATCCAACATCAAAAAAATAGATTATTTTAATCGGGTGCCGTATGACCAAGTTATGACTTCCAAAAATTTGGTACATGATTCGACCCTATCCAACCCTGCCCATAGCAGCCAAATAAGCCTACAACAAATTTGGTGATCTTTTTGAATACTCATAATGACCAAAATGATCTATATGGAATCCTACTCATAATGGCCAAAGTGGTCCATATCGAGTCGAGCGATCCACCTGGATCAGGGTTTTGCTTGTTTAGGAGATTTAATTTCTACAAAATCAGAACTGAAGGCGAGGAAATTATTGTTTCTCCACCTCATAACTGAACCGCTTGGCTTTGCTTAAAGATGGTTTCCAGCCTTGGTCTTCTTTGCTAGATAGTAGTTCTTCATCTCTAGATATGTAAGATAGTTTTGTTACAGGAGTTGTTGGTGCTTATGATGAAGGCATCGCCAATTAAGACATGGCCTCAGTGAGTTCGGCAATCTTTTTCTCTAATTGTGTGACATGTTCTTCATCTCACCATCCATCTCGATAAAATTAGTAGGCATACCCATCTTTGTACTTCAATGTACTTTAAGCATGGATAACCCTTCTCCTGTTTGCTTGTATTGCTCGCACGTCTATTCATAAACTAAGGCTCTTATAAATATAGAGGATCGAAGCTCTGATAACAAGTTACTTTCATAAATATAGAGAATAAAAGATCTGATACCAACTTAATCTGACCAAATCAAGTCGGAATTGCATTAAGTAAGAGCATGGCTCTGATACTAATTTAGCTCTGACACGAATTTCATCCGATCTAAGAGAGGGAAGAATTTTCTCAACCCGTTCAACTTAAACTCGCAAAAAAATTAGAAGAAGATGGAAGAGTTGCGAAAGTAGGGTTTAAGTTCTCTTTTCTTTCATTGACGATTCACACCATACACTCAGGCACCCCCATTTATAATAATGGTGAGGTCCTCCCTTTCACAATTTAGGTCAGATTTCTCTCTTACTTTTATTGATGATTCACACCATAAACTAAGATACATAGCCCTTATTTATAATAATAGTGAGGCCCTACCTTTCACAATTTAGGTAAGATTCCTCTCCTACTTCGAATATGACTAGACCTCTAAAAATAAATATGACTAATAGATATAATTAAAAAAAATAATATTCTATTGGGAAGCTTCTACATCAACTTTGCCATCTGTTGCTCTGTTTAATTCTTCTCGAATTCAAAAATAACATCTGACCAAAGTCTTTTCTAAAAAAGAAACTTTTGATTTGACCGGTCAATTTGGGATCCAAATGATGGAATATAGGTTCGTTCTAACCCCTAGAGGGTTGGCTCCAAGTTGTATATATCGAAAAGTTATCCAAATTCAGAAAAAGATCGTCTTAATCGAGTATCACATGACCAAGTTATGGTCTACAGAAGTTTGGCATATAATTCGGCTTTCTAATATGGTGAATCTCACTCTTGGATCCTGTCCAGCCCTAGCCGTAGTAGACAAAGTGGTCTACACCAAGTTTGATGATCCTCTGAGATATTTGCAGTAGACAAAGTAATCCATATCGAGCCTGATAATCTTTCTGAATACTCGTAGTATCTAAAATGGTCTATATCTAGTATGGTGATCTTCCTAAATACTTGTAGTCGCCAAAGTCATCAACATCAAATTCTACTTGTAGTAGCTAAAATGGTCCACATTTTATATTTATTCCAAAAGGATACTAATGTAAGTTGGATATTATTTATATCACATTTTTCGATCCTAATATAGATATAAGTCGGATATTATAATCGTAAAGGATGTGAATAGAATTCACTATGCAGTTCACATACAGCTGTTGTCAACCTTTCGGGCGAGCCAGAGAACTCAGGATCCTTCGAGAAATCAATTGGTTAGGGTAGAGAGCATGCTTCCAAGCTTGTTTGCATGAGGCTTCGCGCATGCGTGGGCATCCTACTATCATTGGACTAGCAGAAAAGATGTGAGTCGAAGAAAGGATAGAATATAGAATTCGAGTACCAGTTCCCTGCTGCTGAAGTAGACCTAAAAGCTCACCACAAAAGAATATACAACATCCAACAGTCTTAACCAACCTATTTAATGATGAGAGCACAAAAGTACAATCTTCATACCATTTTAATTAGTATTATAGCTAATCTTTATTAACAAAATTAATTAATGTTTTATTTGTGTTTGAGTACAAGTAATCCAAGAGATTCAATAATGCTGGTTTCAGCCCAATGCCCAGCAGCCGAGCTCAACAAATTCCCCAGTATCCGTGATGAGGCGACCCAACAGTTTCTAACCTAAAATTCCCATGCATCCATGTCAACAGGCTGAAGCAAGTGATTTCCCAACATCTTCAAGCGTCCCCGAGCCGTCTCGAGAGTCCCAAAGCAATTCAATTGCTTCTCAAACCAAGTATCCATTTCCAAGCAACTTCCCAACATCAATGTCTTCCCATCTCCTCTGTTTTGGAACAAACCCAAGAGTCCGTGAAGTCTCCCAAGCGTCGTGGCATCTCATCCGCGTCTAGGTCTTTCGAAGCTCCCTCGTTCTTCTTCTTCAACGGTTTCGGCTGTGTTTCAACATCCAAACGGCAGTGTTTCGTTTATCCAAAGTTCCCAGCTGATCGTTTGCCCAAATCTTCAACTTTCCAACATCCAGCAATGTTCCCAGCGAATAAATCCCAGCCGAGAAGTCTTCTCAACATCCCAACGGTTCACATTTTCTTCCCATTCAGCCGATTCAACTCCCTCCAATCTCATCAACGTCTCATACGCTCCCAGCAGGCATTGCTTCCGGATCTCCCAGCCTCACCGCTGAAGGTGTCTATAAAAGGAACCGGGGAGAGACGAGAGAGGGGCATCCGGTGGAGGCAGGAGGAGGACACGGAACGAAGAGGGGAGGAGACCAAGGGAAGCAGCGAAGCATCTGCATCTCCTCTTCCAATCTTCCCATCCAGGCAAGAAAAAGGAGGGAGGAGGAGGACACGGAGCCGGGGACGGAACAAGGAGGCATCCAGGGAGGCCATTTGGGAAGAGGAAGGAAGCCAACCGGGCGAGGGAGGGGAAAAGGGAAGGATGGAGACCAACCATCTGCATCTCCTCTTCCGATCTTCCCATCCGGTGGAGGAAAAGGAGGAGGGAGGCCATTCGGAAAGGAGAGGAAGCCAGGGAACTTAAGAGAAGAAAGAAAAAAAAAGGATTTATGCTTTATTTTATTTATTCTATGCTAATCCTTTTTATAAAAATGCTTGTATCTCATATGGATAGCTAAATCTCTTTTAGCTAAGGCTAGGAAAAAGCCTAGCATTTTCTTCATGTATTTCATTTAATCATCAATGAGATTTTAATCTTTTTGATTTGATGTAGTAGATTTATAGAAATTATTTCAAACTTATATATTTTTTTTGATTTGTTATTTAACTAATTCACACTTTAACTTGGATAGTTCAAATTTGAACCCACACGGTGAATCAACTTAGTGCTAACCCTCAAAGTTGGAAACTTAAGATTGCCCAAGATTCAAATGGGTCGAGTCGAATCAGATCGGGTCTGAATTCAATAAACCCAGACCCAACCCAAAAAATAGATTGTGTCCAATTTTAGAACCCGACCCGGCCCTACAGGTCCTCCAAAATGGGTCGGGTTATGGGTACACATAACCCATTTGCAGCCTTAACTAAAAGAAGATGGAGAAATCTCAAAAGTAGGGCTTTAAGTCCTTTTTCTTATTAATTCTTCAAAAAATGAGCTATATAGCCTCTATTTATAATGTGAGGTCCACCCTAATACAATTTGGGTCAGATTTCGCTTACTAATCCTAGTAGAACTCTTTTTTCTAAAATAGACATCTCTAGGTAAAAAAAAAGCTAAAAATCTTAAGGAGGTAGATCTCAACTTTTATATCAAATTTGTCTTCTGTCGTTCTGCCGAATTCTTATCAAATAGAGAGAAACACCCGGTTAAAGTCTTATCCAAGAAGCAAATTTTCGGTTTGACCAGCCTGTTTTGGGTAGTAATGGTAGAATTTTATCCCAATTCAACCTCCCAATTGTAGATCTTGAAAAGATACCCAATAAAAAAATAGATCATCTCAATCGAGCATCATATGACTAAATTAGGGTGTCCGAAAGTTTGACATGCGACTCAGCTTCCTAATGTGATGAATCTTGCTCTTGGACCCCTGTCCAGCCCTGCTCATAGTGGCCAAAGTGATTGTGGTACGTGTAGTTCATTTTGAATGATCAAGTTGTTTTGGAAATTTTGCTTTAGCCTGAAAACACATGTTGGCATGTTTCTTCCCATGGGTGGCAGAATTTTGCAAAATTTTAACAAGCCCCTGAAACAACATTTGAATCGATACAATTTGGAGGTGTATATACACCTACCATTAACTACTTTATTCATGATAGTTAGACCAACAAAATCTATCACCCAAGTCCATAAGATGTTGAGACTTGATATAGTTTTTATTAGTCCGGCAAGGCGGCCAAACTTGGGTCTTGCGGCTTAATCAAACTTGACCCAAGATTGACTCATGATGATTTTTCTTTTTTCTTTTTTATTTTTTTTGCATGTGTACCCTCCTAAATATGCAAAATTACATGAAGACCATCGTAAAGTTGCTATTTGAATATATATTCTCATAAAATACATATTTTGTATATATATCCTTCTTTTTTATTTTTTATATAGGTACTCATACCATCTAACATTATTAAAAAATAAATGGTTTAAATTTATAATAACTAAAATACCCTTGTAGGTAGACATGCAAAAAAAAAACTTTATAAGGATATATACACAAGAAACATCTTTGTGAGGATATTCATACAATTTCACATATTTAGGAATCATACACTTAAAAAATTTAATAAAAATTGATCAAAATCCAATAAAGATAATTTAGTTGTTCTTAATAAAAAAAGATAATAAAAAAATTAATATTATTATGTCACATGATCTTATGTTAGTATTCTCTTAGAATAAATCATGTTGCTTTTACAAAATTTTTGTCTCAACAAACAAACTAACACTCAACATTTACAAATCACTAAAAATATTTACTAATCTAAGCATTTATAATTAATTTAAATTCAATATTCTTAAATCTTTTAAAAATAATAAAGAATCTATAGATGTCATAGATTCAATAATGATAACTATATCAAATCAAATGGAGAATAGCATTACCAAAATGATCACCTAATATTCCAACCTGATCGAGTTAAGATCTTAAATAAAGAAAATTGACAATGTGACTTCGCCTTTTTCTGATTTGTCTATCTAACTGAAACATGAAAGACTTGGCAAGTTTCAGGTGACTTTTGATCAATTTTTTAATAGATCTTTTTAATGTATACCCTTCTAAATATGAAAAATTATATGAATATCCTCACAAAGTTATTATTTACATATATACCCTTATAATTCTTTTGCATGTCCAACCATAAAGATATTTCAGTTATTTTAATTTTAAGTCATTTATTTTTTAACGGTGTTATATAGTATAGGTACATATATATAAAAAAAGAAAAAGAAAGGTATACATGCAAAATAAGCATTTAATGATGGTATATATGCAAATAGCAATTTTATGAGGGTATTTATATAATTTTATATATTTAGAAGGGTATACATGCAAAAAAACCTCTTCTTTTTTTTCCATTGAAGGGGGGGGGGGGGTAGGAGAGGTCAAATCTTTGCAAAAAATTAATAGATTTACTACTGATAATTAAAGGACCAACTAGGAAAAGATTATGAGGCTTTTCTGGTATTTCTAGGGGTGACAATTTACTCTACCCCATTGGGACCTAGTTTGACAAGATTCTAGTGGGGAAGATTTTGTCCAACTACAAGAGCTCCGCAATAGTTGCGGATAATGATAAAACCTGTCCAGTACTCGACTTGCATATGTGTGTGTGTGTGTTCACAAACCTTCTCGTCGAGGAGAAAAATGATTTATATGAAGAAAAAAAATTGTAGCTTTATTCGACCCAATCCATCCAACCCAACCGGTCTAACTCTACCTACCCTACTCTGCCTCGCTTTGAGGCAGGTATGGAGTGGGTACAGATAATGGCCTATTTGACCCATTGCCATCCCTATTCTCTTCCATTTGTACTTTTTTCTTATATTTGAGATGTTGGGAATTGTATCCTAAATGTCAATCGTCAGCATATTGATGATTGAATTTTGTAAATAAATTGACAAATTAATAAAGTATTATTTGGCATTATTCATCATTTCATCTTCAAATGAACTCTTATATGATGAAGTCCTTAGGACTTATGTTATGATAAAGGGGGATTTATCTTTGAGTTCTTAAACTTGTTCGCGACCAAATGATATGTTGTTACTAGGACGACAACATTATCGAGATTAGGTCGTTGTGTGACATATACGTTAGTTGTCCTCTTAACCAAGGACTGTGGAGACACTGGTATGCCATATAGGTGAAGTGTAGGAGTACATTTCACTGAACGTGACCAATTCCGGAACGCTCTACTGTCAAGAGATGTTCCGAGTGGATATGGTATAAGTTTGGCCCTCTGACCTGAGATCGCAACCTGTGACTAGCAAGCAACTCACTGTACTTTGGTACCGGACTACCTGAATTTCTAATTCAGTGACGGAAGGTCACTGGGTGCAGTCAAGTACTTGCGTAGTCAGTTGTGAGTCGAGATGGAATTGACGCCTTCTGAAAACAGAAGATAATGTCTTGTGATTAATTTAGCAAAACCTTGGCCAGGGTAATCCCAGTGAGGAGTCACGGGATATCTAAAGTTAATTACATAATGGATGTACTAATTATAAGGTTGACAGTGAGCTCTAAGTCATCCTGGCATTAGGAGTCAAAGGGATTGAATTATACAGTAACCATAGTCCAGGGTTCCAGAATATTTGCTTCGCATATATTCGGCCTATCCGGACGTCGGGTACCATTGCTAGATGGTCACATCGATTAGTATAGGAAGACGTTCCTATACTACCGGCTTAGGTTCGAACCTATGAGGTCACAGCATAGAAGTTTCTAGGTTGATCAAATGGCTGATTGATGATTAAGAATCATTCAGGAATAATTTGGTCAATTCGATTGACAAATTATCCTAAGCAAAAGTTGCATTAAAATAATTATTAAATTATTTGAGGATTAATTAGCAATTAGATTGCTAATGAACTCAATTTGATTGAGTAAATTGGGCTTAGGTTGAGCCAAATTGAATAGGATTCAATTTGGGCTGCATCAGGGTTTGACCTAATTGGATTGGGTTCAACCCAAGTAGATTGAGCTTGACCCATTGATGGGACTTGACCCAATTGGATTGGTCTTGATCCAAATCAATTAGAAGACCTTATTTGATGAGGATTATGAGTCCAAATAATCAGAATTGGATAAGGAGAAGAATCCCTAAATTTTAGGAACCCATCCTTATCTTATTGGAGAAGAATGACACCTTAATTTTTCTCAATATTTTCTATGCCTATCCTCTTTATTTTTGGCCAAAAATTGGCGTGAAAGAGAGGAGGCGTGGGGCTATAATTTCTATAAAAATGGCGCCTTAAATCTTTCTAGAAAGATTTAGATGAATTTCCTAATTTGTAGGGATTGCATGGTGCATGAAATAGGGTGGTCTGCGGCTAAACTTTGGACGCATGAATTTTTATCTTTTAGGGATCCAAAATGCACAAAATTTGGATATGTTTATCTCCTCTTAGCTGCCAAACCACCAAAATTTTTTGGAAATTTTATCAGCCAAATTAGTTGGCTAAATTAGGTGTGATACGTGGGGGGATCTTTTGGCTATACAAGACCCCCATGCCTTGGGTTCAATATATACCATATTTAGAGGTTTCAAAAAATTCTGAAAAAATTCTCTGAGGGCCTCCATCCCTTCTTCTCCTTCTTCCTCACGTCCATCCTCCATCTCCTTGAAGAACAATCAAAGGTTGAGTGTTTAGAAGGAGAAAGCTTCAGCCATTGCTGCGTTCCTGCGCGAGCTAGCACTCCCGCGGAAGACGATCTACCTAGGGCTTCACGTGTACTTCTCATAGAGGCCATTCGTGTGCGTGGCTGCGAAGTCAAGGATCAGATCCATAAGTTTCTTCCATCATAAAAGGTATTAATCCCACATCAATATTTTATTTTGGAGTCAGGGTCTAGGTCTGATTCCCCGAGGTTTTACCCTCCTTTGGGGCTCCTCACGGAGTTATCTCCAGAATCCATTCGATGAATATTCGGAGATTAATCGGAATAGAGTTCTTAAGTTTCAGATCTGATAGTTAATCATGTATGAAAGTTTTAGCATAATTGTTTAAACGATTCCGGCATAATCCTACGTGTTCTTAAGGTGCTGAATTCTAGATTTGATCTTGTAAGCATGCATGAATTAAATTGTTTGATTCGTTTTTTTTGCTGCGTTTTAAAACTTAAAAAGAACTACGTATGGCTTGATCCCCCTTATTAAGGGGTACGTAGGCAATCCGATCAGGTTCAGCCATGGTTTAAAAAAAAAAATCAGCCTGCTTAACACCGAAGAACCTAGGATTCACTTTCAGTGGTATCAGAGCAAAGGTCCAAGAGTTATGACCGATCTTCGGAAACTCTCACGCGTGATCGTATGACGAAGCGTGGCTCTCCGTCCGAAGGCGTATAGAGATGCGTGCTCTGATAGGTATACATGGGTGTCACCCTATTTTTAATAGGACCGAACCCATGTAGGAGTGGAGACTCCCACTTTCAGTGGTATCAGAGCCAGGTTGATGTTTAAACTTTTATGTTTTAATTTTTGCAATTAAATCTGAAATCATGAGCATGCTTAGATTAGATCTAAAGTATTTTTTATGATTGATTTAATTGCTGATTATGCATGATTAACTAGATCTGAAATTTTGAATGCATATGATGCATGTTTGTGTTAAGATTTGTAACATAAATAAATCTGAAATCATAATATTATTTAGATTAGATCTAAATAAAATTTATGATTCATATGATCTCTGATTTTAATGAACAAATCAGATCTGAAAATAAAAGTGAAAAAATAAATACATAAGATGTATGTTGTTTGTATTAATTCATGTTATTATGTATATGTGATGCATGAACATTAAATATAATGACTTAAACATGAATTAAATCTGATTACATGTGATTAATTACAAAAACTCAGATCTGAAAATATATTTTAAGAACTGAAAGATTGTAATTAATATGTAATTAAAAAGAAATATGCAATGATCAAAACTTTCATAAGTCTAAACTTAATTGAGAATTAAGTGTTATGAAATAGAATTGTAACTCAATTAATTGACATTGCATAATTCTTTGGGCATATGGATTAGCTTGAATCAAGTTCCTAGAATTGGGTTAGACCTAAGGTTAGAATCATACATGGACAAATAGAATTAATTGATCAAATCTAATTAAGTAGTAACTAGATTAGGTCAAGAAAATTCTAGATCAATTTACAATAGTTGTAGATGTATCAAGTCCATATCTTTGATTAGACCAAGATGGAACTTGATTTAGGCTCAGAGGTGTAGCCCGAGTCATTTGAGTAATCAAATCGAAATTGATTAACCAGTCGGTGTCTAAGGTAAGTTTGGCAGTTTTGACCGGTGGTTTTTAATTGAGAGCTACTCGCACTGATTCGTCTTTGTCGAGTTAATGGCATATCTCTTCCACCGATCTCACTTACCTGGCTGACATGGTCAATCACATTTTGATTGGATCACTTAATGATTCGAGTTAGCCCATGCCTATAAGGAAAATCAGTTTGACTGATTTAGGTGCCTCCTTAACCGGTTTGAGTCTAATCTGATTTGGTGAAGTCAGTGGGAGAAATTAGACTAACCGGATCTTCTTATCTATCCTAATTAAGAAATCCTCTAAAATTATTAGGTTCTTAAAATGAAATGGTTATGGGGATAACTAGGTCATAGCCTCCCATTAAGTTGGGTGATAATGGGTCCAATATTTTGATAATTATTGGAGGCGCGACACGCCTGGTACTTATCAAGCATTGGAATTGTCATTTAATATCTGATGAGTTAAGTGTACCTTCAATAGGCGGTCAGGTAAGCCGAGCCATACTCGGGCTTGGTCGTCTATTAGTTGATTAGACTTAACCCTATCATTTAATGGTTGGACCTGACTAGGGTATTCGGTGGAGGCGCCACACGCCTGCCGAAGAACCTAGGGCAAAATTATCACTAGAAGTTGCTTGGTGAAGCAACTGGTTTAGAACCTACCAATAGGTGCATATGGGTTAGCCGAGCCACACTCGGGCCTATATGCGATCTATTGGGTTCTAGTGCCCACTAAAGAATTAGGAGTAATTTTTCGAATTGGAGGTAGAGGCTACCAATTTGTATAAAATAGTGGGAGTATCTTTAGACTAAAGTCCAAGTCTACTGTGTTTAGTCAATTCATATACTAATAGCCAAATTTTCTTTTATACAGAAATGGCCACTAATTTGTCACTTCGCTCATTATTGGATAATGACAAGTTGACAGGTCCCAACTTCAATAATTGGTATAGAAAACTGAAAATTGTGCTAGAGCATGAATGGATCCTTTATGTGATAACAGATCCGGCACCTGAGCAGCCCGCTGCTAATGCACGGGGTACAGTCAGAGACACTTATCAGAAGTGGCTCAGTGATCATATCACTGTCCGTTGCATTATGCTTGCTGCAATGAATGATGAGTTTAGTAGGCATTTTGAGAATGCGCAGCCGGAAGACATCATTCAAGTGTTGAATGAATCTTTCGGTATTCCTGATGATGTTGAAAGGCACAAGACTAGTTGTGCTATTTTCAGCGCACGTATGAAGGATGGGGCTTCGGTGACCGATTATGTATTGTACATGATTGAGTTAATCGAGGGCCTAGGCACTTTCGGATCTCCCCTACATGATCAATTGGGGAAGGATGCTATACTGAATTCTCTTCCTGGTTCGTACTGCCCATTTCTCACCAACTTTCATATGACGAAACTGGTAGTAAATTATCACCAATTGTTGGGTTTACTATAAACTTTTGAGAAGGATCACCAACTCCTAAAAGAGTCGGTGAATTTAGTGGGAGGTTCGTCCAGAGGTCGTGGTACCTTTAAAGAAAAGAAGAAAAATAAGAATCAAAAGAAAAAGGTGCAACGTGCTAAGCAAAGTCAGACCAAAAAGATTAAGGCTGACCACAATCTGGCAGAATGCTTCTATTGTAAGAAGCAGGGGCATTGGAAGAGAAATTGTCCTCAGTATCTTACCTCACTTGACCCGAACAGGCCAAGCAAGAGAAAAGGGCAATCAGTTGCTGATCAAGGTATTGATATGATAACACCTTGTAATTTCTCTATATGTGATAATTCGACCTGGGCATTAGATATTGGAAGTCCGTTTAATATATGCAATTCGTTGCAAGGACTTCTGGTCAATGAGAGATTTGAAAACAGCGAGAGATTCCTGAATGTTTGAGATGGAAGATCTGTTCCAGTTCTAGCTTTAGGAAATCTCAAACTTGTTTTCAATTCTCATGTAGTTGTCTTGAGTGATTGTCACTATTGTCCTACATTCTTATTGAATGTAATTTCCGTAGGCCTTTTGGCCATGAACGGTTATGAAATTTCAATAAAGAAATGTTCTTGTGATATCATTATGAATGGTGTTACTGTAATGGCATCTACTTATTTTCACAACCTGTTAATGTAATGTACACGTCAAGTAAGCGTCCTAGAATAGATAATGTCACGGATGTCTACCTTTGGCATCATAGGCTAAGTCATATTAACAAGAACAGGATGAACAGGTTAAGTAAAGAGGGAATCCTCAATGTTAATGATTGTGAATCATTGACAACCTGTGAGTCATGTCTTCTTGGTAAGATGACCAAATCACCTTTTACCAGAAAAGGTGAACGAGCCAGTGATTTATTGACCCTTGTACATTCTGATGTATGTGGGCCAATGAGCACAAATGCTAGAGGTGGGTATTCATATTTCATTACGTTTACAGACAACCTTTCTAGGTATGGTTATGTCTATTTAATGAGACATAAATCTGAATCATTTGAAATGTTCAAATTATATCGTAATGAAGTAAAAAACAAACTGGAAAGAGTATTAAAACTCTTCGATCAGATCGAGGAGGTGAATACCTCACCAGTGAGTTTTTGACATATCTAGGAGAAAATGAAATTCTCTCTCAATGGACTCCTCCTGGTACACCACAGTATAACGGTGTATTAGAAAGAAGAAATCGAACTCTGTTAGACATGGTTCGATCCATGATGGGGTTTGCGAGTCTGCCCATATTCTTTTGGGGATATGCACTTGAGTCAGCCTGCTACATTCTAAATAAGGTTCCAAGTAAGTCTGTAAATAAAACACCACATGAGATGTGGACTGTACGTAAGCCGATGCTCTCTCACTTTAGGGTTTGGGGGTGTCCAGCATACGTCAAACATTTGAAAACAGACAAACTTGAACCCAAGTCTGACAAATGTTTCTTTGTTGGTTATCCTAAAAAAACTAAAGGATATTACTTCTACTTTGCTGAAGAACAAAAGTTGTTCATAAGCAATAGAGCTGTTTTCTTAGAGAAAGAATTCCTTAGTGAAGGAACTAAAAGCTCTAATGTTGAGCTTAAGGAAGTTCAACATATAGAAGATCCGACACCATCTACTGAACCAGATGAGTCGGATTTGATTAGATCAGATCCAGAACCCATATTAAATGCACCATTAAGGCGATCGGGTAGAGTACCACGTCAGCCGGACAGATACTAGGGTTTTTTGGTCCGGGACAGGGATCCTATCGAACTTGATGAAAACGATGAGGATCCGATCACATATATGGATGTAATGCAGAGGTATGACTCTGATAAATGGCTTGGAGCCATGCAATCCGAAATGGAATCCATGAAGGTCAATGATGTTTGGACATTAGTTGACCCACCCGAAGGAATTAAACCCATAGGGTGTAAATGGATATTCAAAAGGAAACGGGGCGCAGACGGAAAGGTAGAGACCTATCAAGCCCGTTTGGTTGCCAAGGGTTATCGTCAACGTTATGGTATTGACTATGATGAGATGTTTTCTCCTGTGGCAATGCTCAAGTCCATTCGGATTGTGCTTGCGATAGCAGCACATTTAGACTATGAAATCTAGCAAATGGATGTAAAGACCGCATTTCTAAATAGAGATTTAGAAGAGAAAGTGTATATGATACAACCTGAAGGTTTTACATCTGCAGATGAGTCTAAAGTGTGCAAGCTTCAAAAATCCATTTATGGATTAAAGCAAGCTTCACGGAGTTGGAATATACGTTTTGATAAGGTAATCAAAACATATGGCTTCATTAAGAATGAAGAGGAACCTTGCATTTATAAATGGGCAAATGGTTCAGTTATCATATTTCTTGTTTTGTATGTGGATGACATTCTTTTAATCGGGAATGACATTCCTGCATTACAAGGAATAAAGGTTTGGCTATCATCTCAATTTGCCATGAAGGATTTGGGAGAAGCATACTTAAGGATTTGGGAGAAGCATCTTACATCCTAGGGATGAAGATCTATAGAGATAGATCTAGAAGATTACTTGGATTATCCCAATCCACATACATTGATACAATACTGAAGAGGTTCAGTATTCTAAGAAAGGCTATCTTCCGATGGGCCATGGAATTAATCTCTCTAAAAGGGATTGTCCGACAACCCCTCAAGAAAGAGAGAGTATGGATAGAATTCCATATGCTTCGGCAGTGGGATCTATAATGTATGCCATGACATGTACTAGACCAGACGTGGCATACTCACTAGGAGTAGTGAGCAGATACCAGTCTGATCCAGGTAGCAACCACTGGAAGGTTGTAAAAACCATCCTTAAGTATTTGAGAAATACTAAAAATCAGTGGCTTGTCTACGGTGATTCTGACTTAAAACTTGAGGGATATACTGATTCAAGTTTTCAGTCAGATCAAGATGATAGCAAGAGCGTGTCGGGATATATCTTTACTCTTAAGGGTGGTGCTATCTGCTGGAAGAGTTCCAAGCAGCACACAGTGGCGGATTCTACAGAAAATTGAAACAAAAGAAAATATGGCTGACCCATTTACCAAAGTCCTCGGCATCAAAAAGTTCAACAAATACAAGTCGAAGATGGGTATCAGATACTGTGCCAATTGGCTTTAGGCTAAGTGGGAGTTGTTGGAAATTGTATTCTAAATATCAATCGTCAGCATATTGATGATTGAATTTTGTAAATAAATTGATAAATTAATAAAGTATTATTTGGCATTATTCATCATTTCATCTTCAAATGAACTCTTATATGATGAAGTCCTTAGGACTTATGTTATGATAAAGGAGGATTTATCTTTGAGTCCTTAAACTTGTTCGCGACCAAATGATATGTTGTTACTAGGACGACAACATTATCGAGATTAGGTCGTTGTGTGACATATACATTGGTTGTCCTCTTAACCAAGGAGTGTGGAGACACTGGTATGCCATACAGGTGAAGTGTAGGAGTACATTTCACTGAACGTGACCAATTCCGGAATGCTCTACTGTCAAGAGATGTTCCGAGTGGATATGGGTATAAGTTTGGCCCTCTGACCTGAGATCGCAACCTGTGACTAGCAAGCAACTCACTGTACTTTGGTACCGGACTACCTGAATTTCTAATTCAGTGACGGAAGGTCACTGGGTGCAGTCAAGTACTTGCGTAGTCAGTTGTGAGTCGAGATGGAATTGACGCCTCCTGGAAACAGAAGATAATGTCTTGTGATTAATTTAGCAAAACTTTGGCCAGGGTAATCCCAGTGAGGAGTCACGAGATATCTAAAGTTAATCACATAATGGATGTACTAATTATAGGGTTGACAGTGAGCTCTAAGTCATCCTGGCATTAGGAGTCAAAGGGATTGAATTATACAGTAACCATAGTCCAGGGTTCCAGAATATTTGCTTCGCATATATTCGGCCTATCCGGACGTCGGGTACCATTGCTAGATGGTCACATCGATTAGTATAGGAAGACGTTCCTATACTACCGGCTTAGGTTCGAACCTATGAGGTCACACGCATAGAAGTTTCTAGGTTGATCAAATGGCTGATTGATGATTAAGAATCATTCAGGGGTAATTTGGTCAATTCGATTGACAAATTATCCTAAGCAAAAGTTGCATTAAAATAATTATTGAATTATTTGAGGATTAATTAGCAATTAGATTGCTAATGAACTCAATTTGATTGAGTAAATTGGGCTTAGGTTGAGCCAAATTGAATAGGATTCAATTTGGGCTGCATCAGGGTTTGACCTAATTGGATTGGGTTCAACCCAAGTAGATTGAGCTTGACCCAATTGATGGGACTTGACCCAATTGGATTGGGCTTGATCCAAATCAATTAGAAGACCTTATTTGATGAGGATTATGAGTCCAAATAATCAGAATTGGATAAGGAGAAGAATCCCTAAATTTTAGGAACCCATCCTTATCTTCTTGGAGAAGAATGACACCTTAATTTATTCCCAATATTTTCTATGCCTATCCTCTTTATTTTTGGCCAAAAATTGGCGTGAGAAGAGAGGAGGCGTGGGGCTATAATTTCTATAAAAATGGCGCCTTAAATCTTTCTGGAAAGATTTAGATGAATTTCCTAATTTGTAGGGATTGCATGGTGCATGAAATAGGGTGGTCTGCGGCTGAACTTTGGATGCATGAATTCCTATCTTTTAGGGATGCAAAATGCACGAAATTTGGATATGTTTATCTACTCTTAGCTGCCAAACCACCAGAATTTTTTGGGAATTTTATCAGCCAAATTAGTTGGCTAAATTAGGTGTGATACATGGGGGGATATTTTGGCTATAAAAGACCCCCATGCCTTGGGTTCAATATATACCATATTTAGAGGTTTCAAAAAATTCTAAAAAAATTCCCTGAGGGCCTCCATCCCTTCTTCTCCTTCTTCCTCACGTCCATCCTCCGTCTCCTTGAAGAACAATCAAAGGTTGAGTGTTTAGAAGGAGAAAGCTTCAGCCATTGCTGCGTTCCTGCGCAAGCTAGCACTCCCGCGGAAGACGATCTACCTAGGGCTTCGCGTGTACTTCTTATAGAGGCCATTCGTGTGCGTGGCTGCGAAGTCAAGGATCAGATCCATAAGTTTCTTCCATCATAAAAGGTATTAATCCCACATCAATATTTTATTTTGGAGTCAGGGTCTAGGTCTGATTCTCCGAGGTTTTACCCTCCTTTGGGGCTCCTCACGGAGTTATCTCCAGAATCCATTCGATGGATATTCGGAGATTAATCGGAATAGAGTTCTTAAGTTTCAGATCTGATAGTTAATCATGCATGAAAGTTTTAGCATAATTGTTTAAACGATTCCGGCATAATCCTATGTGTTCTTAAGGTGCTGAATTCTAGATTTGATCTTGTAAGCATGTATGAATTAAATTGTTTGATTCGATTTTTCCGCTGCGTTTTAAAACTTAAAAAGAACTACGTATGGCTTGATCCCCCTTATGAAGGGGTACGTAGGCAACCCGATCAGGTTCAGCCATAGTTTAAAAAAAAAAAAAAAATCAGCCTGCTTAACACCGAAGAACCTAGGATTCACTTTCATGAGAAACTCCTCTGCTCAACTAAAATACCGAGAACCCATTTCAAGATTTCGGGTGACATTCGACAACCCCATTGTGAAGAAATAAGAGAGAATATAATAGTAGAGCAAAAAGAAGAAACAAGATTTATAGCTTGGACAACATCCAAGGGAAGAGGAGAAATCTTCCTTATTGTCATAGTTTACAATGCATACATCCATGGGTATTTATGGATCTAATAGTACACTTAATTAGGAAAGGAATAATATTCTCCAGAATTATCTGAAAAATTGAAATCAACATAAGGTAACAAAGCAAACCAGTCTGCTCTTCTCCATAGGAGGAAAGCTAGTACGGCAAATCAATCAAATCTTTCTAGTTTGTGGCAAATTGATCTTTTTAATATAGAAGGTTGAGGTAGCAAGTTATATACTAAATCTAATTTAGGATTGAGTTAGTGGCAGGATGAATTGGGTGGACTTGGCTAGGTTGAATGAAGTTCAATTGGGCTTGATGTGGTGTGATTAATTGAAGGTGGCGTGGCTAGTAGGGAAGAGTCCTAATGGAACTAGGACTCTAGGGTTGACGTAAGATGTGGAAGGGTTGTTAGTGTGAGAGATGGAAGGAGTCCTTCTTTCATGAGGACTCTTAAATAAGGAAAAGATATGGCATGAGGAAAGAAGGGAATAGCTATGATGGCATGAGAAGGATTATGGCATGAGGAAGAATAGGATAACTAAAGAGGACGGATGGAAGAGTCTCACCTCCACTCAAACTCTTCGAGGTGTTGGGTGTGAGGATGGGTGAAGAGTCCCACTTCACTCAAACTCTTTCCAAGCTCGGCGTCTCACCAAAGAAAGAGGATGGAGCGTTGCACTCCAAGAAGAAAGAGAATGACTCTCAATTTTTTTTCCTAAACTCATCCAATTCTTTATTCTGATTTTATTCTTCAAGTCTCCCTTTATATAGAGTAAGAGATTGGAAAAATTGAAAAACTTACAACCATAATTTTAGGAGAAATCAAACTCTTATTTTAACAAGGACTCAATCATTTAACAAAATCAAATGACGAAATTAACTAAATAAACTAAGACTTTCAAATAATTGGGACTTCTTGGCTTGCGCGTGCAAATGCAGGAGCTTCACGCACGCCCTTATTTCCAATCCTAAAGTTAGATTTTTGAATGAGTCAACAAGCAAACAACTAAGCAAAACACTCAAGGACTTAATATAACTTGACTCATGGACTCAATGTAACTTGACTCATGGACTCAATGTAATTGGCGTTGGAACCTTCGGACCAAATGCATTTTGAACACGCCTAATGAAAGAGACTCAATCTCCACACATGCCTCATGCTTGGGCTCATGCCCGCTGCATCAGTGGGCCAGAAAGCACTTTCTGACTCTTCAAAAGTATTTTTACATAAAATAGGGGTGTTTAGTAAAAAAATCGGAAAGTTATTTTAGCTTTGCCAGAAAACTAAAAATATTTCTTGGAAAAAGCTCTAAAATAAAGCTTCTTCGGAAAAACACTTTTAGCAAGTGTTGGAAAGTTATTTTGATTTATAAAATTTTTTTGGACCAAATTATTCATAATAAAATATTATAATTACAAAAAATATTTTTTTATATTAGAGAAATATGTAGGAGTTCCAACAAAGAAAACAATGAACCTTGATCGACTTTGGCTTTCCCTCGATCAAGGTATTCATTTTTCTCCATTTATTTATCCATTATTTTGATTTTTGTTTGAGGAAAAAAAATTTAGCTTTGTTCTCTATTTTTTCCAAAAATTAGTTCCTAAAATATTATATTAATAAAATATTAATATATAATGATAATAATTATAATATTTTATACCATTATTATTGTATTATACTATAAATATAATATTATATTACTATATTATAATAATATTATGTTACATTACAGTAATATTATACTATATTATATATTTATGTGTTAATATATATTATATTTTATTATGCTCTGTTGTATAATACTATGCAATATCCTTTATAGTCATTTTGTCATACCAAAATTATTTTCTCAGTTTGTTTATCAAACATATATTAAAGTTCACAGCACTTTAGAAATGTAGTTAGCAAACAGCAAAAAACCTTTTATAAAAGCTCTACTTCCAAAAGCTCTACTTTTAAAAGTTCTACTTTCGAAAACTCTACTTTCTAACTCTACCCATCCTACTCTACCTTGCTTTGAGGCAAGTACAGAGCGGGTATAGATAATGGCCTATCCGACCTATTGCCATCCCTATTCTCTTCAATTTAGACTTTCTTCTTATACTTGAGAAACTCTTCTGCTCAACTAAAATACCGAGAACTCATTTCAAGATTCCAAGCTACATTCAACAACCTCATTGTGAAGAAATGCGAGGGAATATAATAGTAGAGAAGAAAAGAAGAAACAAGATATATAGCTTGGACAACATCCAAGGGAAGAGGAGAAATCTTCCTTATTGTCATAATTTACAATGCATACATCCATGGGTATTTATGGATCTAATAGTACACTTGATTAGAAAAGGAATAATATTCTCCAGAATTATATGAAAAATAGAAATCAACATAAGGTAATAAAGCAAATCAGTATGCTCTTCTCCATAGGAGGAAAGCTAGTACGGCGAATCAATCAAATCTTCCTGGCTTGTGGCAAATTGATCTTTTTAATATAAAAGGTTGAGGTAGCAAGTTATTTGCTAAATCCATCCAACATTGGTAAACAATGTCCAAAATCTATTAAAGATTTCCATCACAATCTCCAAATATTCTTAACACTCACCCCATAAAGTTGGTGCGTAGATACTGATCACACCCAACTTAGATGCGATTTGGTGAAAGCGAGCCGTATCCGCAGCCTCTGGAAAGATATTTGCTAGTTGATCTTCTCACAGAATATACTTTTTTTTGTGAAATAAACGAGCCCATTTTTAATAAACTACTTCAATACCAAAAGAATATTTCAATTTATGAAGATATGTGATATCAAAACTTTGCTGAAGATGATGTTCTATTTTTTCAATCCCTTCCTGATCATCACCTGATTGCACTAATAAGAAAGAAAAATTTTATGGGTTTGCATAAGCAAAGCACCTATATATATGATGCAATGCAGAATCTATCGATCATCAAATTTTGCTAGTCCCCCCTTTTCCCCACCATTACATCATTATCAATATGCCATTATCTAGCCTGAATCCCAAGTCTTTTCTCCCCGTCTTTGGTATCTTTGTAACAAGTGCAACGAACCTTCCCTATTCCAATTTTCATCTACATAACAAATGATTAAAATCTTCGTAGTCAAGTTTCGATGGCTTACGCATGCTAGAAATAAAGCATATGACCACACAGTCAAGTCAACCGAGTCATTGACGGAGCGCTCCCTCCTTCACGTGGGACCCATATCATATAAAATTTTTAAAAAAGAGAGAAAAAAATAGTGGTGCAACGTAGCCATTGTGAGCCAAATCCTTCGAAAGCGATTTCGGGCTTGGTTGGGGCAGAGCGCTGCAAAACAAACAATGCTAGAGGTTAGCGTGGACCGGATAACATCCATTTGAATTTATTTTTATATTTAAATTTATTTAGATATAGACAAAAATTTAAGACTAATATTTGTAGTTATATTTATATTTATAAAAAAATAAATATGAATAGATAACTATTCCATCGATATTTGAATATTAAATTTTATTTGTAATCCTATTTAATTTTATATAGAAATTATCAACTTTTAAGAAGAATATATAACCACATTAACAAGTTATTTATTTGATTTACCATCCACTTTGTAATATTTTTAATTCTATAGTCATAAAGTTTAATTATTCAACTTATATCCGTATATATTCATACTTCCAATAACTAATTTGTATCCGTATCCATTTAAAACAAATATGCATATAAATTTTTTCAGTCCATATTTATATTTGTATTCATAAGAGTAAATAAATATGGATATGGATATACTGATATCCGAATCGTATTCAATCCAGTTTCAGTCCTAGATAACGGAAAACAAAAGAAGAAGGGGAAAGCCGATGATAAAAGGTGGGAAAAAATATCTAGAGTCATGACTTGTTTGATACTTTTTTTTCTATTTTTATAACTAAGTAAATAAAACCTTCCCATTCTAATTTTCATCTTTATAACAAGTGCATTGAAAATTCGTATTTCCAATTTGGCTTCTTCAATCTGCTAATGATGCCCAAGTCCGGAAAAGATAAAGCACACATGTTCTGTCTTCTCTAGATTTGCCTAAGGATGCCTAAATTCAACAAACTATTAAGGTGTCGGGAAAGGGAATAAAGGCAACAAAAAACTTTAATTGCCGTGGGAACAAGATAGCATATAGATGGTTTGTGCATGCTTAAATCAAGCATACGACCACACAGTCAAGTCAGCCCAATCCATTAGACCTAGTATCACGATTTACAGCACAGGCTAATGTGCAGTGCTCTAGGTTGCCATCAAAAAAAGGACGTCTATTAATATCAATACGCCATGTATGGTATGTAAAGCTATCTTATTTGATAGTCGTCTTTTTCTGGTAGCAACCATTAAATGCTGTATAGCACTTTGCGATACAAACTGCGCACTATCAAGAATTCATGCTGTGTACATTAATAGTGACAAGCTCTCTACCTTCATACTAGCATTGTCCCCCCCAAGTCCTTTAAAGAAACTCATTATTCAAAATCTTCCTTGGGGAAATTTCATTTATTCTCTTCTTTAATCTCCCAAAAAGATCTCAATTGTATTTCAGGTGGTTGGAAGGATGAGTGCATAGACCCATTGTGCGATTGTATAGCTTCTCAATAATACTAGAAGCAGGTGGATCAATTTAACAGAAAGTTCAAGGAATTGATGAAAGTGCTCAAATTCTACTTCGCCGGGCGAACGGATAGTTAATTTTATCCTAATTTTGATAAAATTTTAATATATTGTTTTGACAGACCTATAAATTAATGGGTTTCTATCTTTAAAAAATTTTATTCAGATATTTCAAATATCCATATTTGATGTGATCTAATTTTTATTTTGTTATTTTTAAAGTCAGCTTTATTGGTGATGAATTTATCATTATGACAGTCAAAATTCAATATTGATAACATTTGTGTAGCCTCTAATTAAACTAAAAAGGATTCATTGTAATCTTAATATTTCAAATGGTGGAAGCTTTCCGCTCGACTAGGTCCCGTAATTTTTTCAAGAATTTCCCATATAAAAATTGTGTATTTTCTTTATGGATTACTTAATTATTTTACTTATTAAGTATTTATATAAATTATAGAAATTATTGTTGCTCGATAAATTATAGCAATATTTTATTTAATTATATAAAGAAGGAAAAACAATTTATGAGTAATTTTATGATATTGTTATTATTTTAGTTTATTTTTTCTAGCAAAGTGCAAGTTTAGTACCTTCCTGTAGTTTATTCTCTTCTTTACTCTGGCGAAAGTCGCCATTCCATTTAAAGTAGTTGGAAGGACAAGCTCATGGACCCCACTGATTGACTGGAAAAGGCTCTCAATAATACTAAGTCGGTGGACCTATTGCACAGGAAGTTCACTGCAACTTCCTCCCCTTTCCATGGATGTGCTGATGGTGCTCAGAATCTAGAGTTTGATCAGGCAATCAGAACGACAGAAGCACGTAGAAGAGCATCGAGGAAGATCACTACCTTGTTGGTGTGGACGAAGGAGCAATGGCAGAGGTGGTCGCTTCCAGTCTCCTGAGGTTGGTGTTTGACAAGCTGGGCAACAAAATCCTCAAGGAGTTTGGGCTGTCGATGGGTGTCGACAAGGAATTGAAAAAGCTGGAGAGTACCCTATCGACAATCCATGATGTGCTAGAGGATGCCGAGGCAAGGCAGGTGAAGGAGAAAGCTCTCAGAGGATGGCTGAGAAAGCTCAAAGATGTGGCTTACGACGTCGACGATGTGTTGGATGAGGCTGCGGCCAAAGCTGCGAAACGAAGACCAGAGAACAAAGGCCCCATGACTGAAAAGGTGCGTCAATTGTCTTCAATCCCAAACTCATTTCTGTTTCAGTCTAAGATAGCTCGCAAGATAAAGAAGATTAGGGAGAGATTAGAAGAAATAGCAGGGGAGAGGACCAAGTTTCATCTACAAGAGCGAGTTGCTGAAAACATTAGGACCGAGACTGCAGTCAGAGAAGAGACTGGTTCTTTGATTGATGAATCACAAGTTTATGGCAGAGAGGAAGATAAAGAAAAGATAACAGATTTCTTGATTGACATGTCTGATGGAAGTGATCTTGGCGTGATAGCTATTGTTGGGTTGGGAGGGCTCGGTAAGACGACCGTTGCCCAATTAGTCTATAATGATCAGAGGGTGCGCGAGCATTTTGAACAAATGATATGGGTTTGTGTGTCCGATGATTTTGATATTAAAAGGCTTACCAGATCCATCATAGAAACTGTAAGCGGGAGCGAATTTAGTCTCACAGAAATGGATTTGATGCAGCATAAGCTCAGAAAGTTGATTGAGGACAAGAGATTTTTACTCGTGTTGGATGATGTTTGGAGTGAGAATTATGAAAAATGGGACAGGGTGAGAACTCTGTTGATTGGTAGTGCTAGGGGAAGTAAAGTTATAGTGACTACACGTAGTGAACGAGTTGCTTCTATCATGGGAACAGTCGCGCCGCACTTTTTATCAGGTCTATCAGAGGGTGATTGCTGTCTATTATTTGAAAAGAGGGCATTTGGATTGGGGGGCTCTGAGAAGACCCCAAATTTGGTGGCCATTGGGAAGGAGATTGTGAAAAAATGTGGAGGTGTTCCATTAGCAGCAAAGGCTTTAGGAAGTTTGATGCGGTTTAGGAGAGGAGAGAGTCAGTGGTTGGCCATCAAGGAGAGTGAAATTTGGAACTTACCAAATGATGAAAATGAAATCTTACCTGCTTTGATGCTGAGCTACAATCACCTGCCATCACATCTGAAACAATGCTTTGCATATTGTTCAATATTTCCTAGAGGTGAGGAAATAAGAAGCAGGGAATTGGTCCAGTTATGGATAGCAGAAGGCTTTGTGCAATCATCTAATGGAAGTACATACTTGGAAGATGTGGGTTTGCAGTGTGTTGATGAGTTGCTATCGAGATCGCTCTTCCAGAGTGGTCAGAAAGATACAGATGGTGTGGTAAGGCAGGTTAAGATGCACGACCTCCTTCACGATCTTGCTCGATCCGTTGCAGGTGATGAATGTTCCGTTGCAGATGCTGGTAATAAGTCAGTAATTTCCCAAAGTTGTCGGTATTCATCACTCGTATGTAGAGGCCCGATAAATTCCGCATGGGAACCTCTCAAAGATGCAGAAAGGCTGCGCACTTTGTATTTTGTTGCATCCAGAGGCATGACGAAGGAAGAGGATAAGGAAGATGATGTTCTTCAAGCTATATTCTCCAAAATGAAGTTGCTACGAGCATTACATCTAAGCCAGTGTCCCATGAAAGCCATGCCAGTTTCAGTAACTAAGCTTGAACATCTAAGATACCTGAACCTCTCACAAACTGACATCGAAACACTACCACCATGTATCGGCGCTCTCCAGAATCTGCAGATATTGGACCTGTCATGTTGTAAACAACTTCGAGCACTGCCTGAAACTGTTGGTGACCTCCAGAATCTCTTATGTTTGAATCTCCATTATTGCTTAAGCTTTCTTTCCCTACCCAACTCCATCGGTTATGTTAGGAATTTGCAGAACTTGGACCTCTCGTTTTCCCAGATCCGAACATTGCCTGAATCCCTGAGCTCCCTTTTAAATCTGCAGTCACTGAGCCTCAGATATTGTTACTTCCTGCATAGGCTTCCAGGGAACATGAAGAACATGAGAAGCCTCATACATCTAGACATATATCATTGTTTTGAACTGGCCTGCATGCCTCCAGGGATAGGACAGTTGAGTCAACTGAGGACATTGCCCATGTTTGTGCTTGATGGGAAGAACAGTTGCAGACTTAGTGAGCTTGGTCGCCTGAAACTTGTAGGTGAATTGGATATTAGAGGACTTGAGAATGCAAGTGAAGCTATAGAGGCCAGAAAAGCCAACTTGAACGAGAAACAAAGCCTTCATTCACTAAGCTTTTCATGGGATTTGAATGCTTATGTGAAACCAGGGCAACCATCTGATGAGACTGAGAACGAGGGGGAAAGTATGAAGTTATTTGTCTGGGATGCTGATGCTGACTTGGCAGAGGATATGCTCGGAGATCTCCAGCCACACGAAAATCTGAAGGTATTGGAGATCGAAGGATATGTAGGCAAGACACTTCCATGGTGGCTGATGGAGTCTTCACTTCCATATTTGGCCGAGCTGTCTCTGACATCCTGTGTTATATGTGAGCATCTTTCGGCATTGGAGCAGCTACACAGCCTTAGGGTCCTCAAATTGATCAGGCTTCCTGCTGTGAAGTGCCTTCCAGCACTCGGACAGCTACCAGATCTTAAGGTCCTCCAACTGATGCTTCCTGCTGTCAGGTGTTTAGGCTCAGAGTTCTATGGTGGTGAAGCAGCATTCCCCGCATTGGAGGAGTTGGCACTGGAGATCATGTCAGACTTGGAGGAATGGCCTGCAGTAGGAGGTGGAGAATTCCTTCCCCGTCTTTCTAAACTGTGCATAGTTGAATGCCCAAAGCTGAGAGCACTGCCATCGGCTTTTCCTTCTGTTAGAGAACTGGAGATGGATGTAGATGATGAGCTTCTTCTATCTTCCTTCCAGAGTGGTGCATTTCCAAATCTGAAGCATTTGGAACTTCAAAACTGCGTTGATGATGATGAGAACCATGGCGACGTTGACAATAATGATGGTGGTGATGATCACAACAGTGATGATGATCACAACAATGATGACAACAACTACCCACCATTCATTCCGAAAGTGCTCGCTGACCGAATGAGCTCCCTCAAAAGTTGGTCAATGCGTACAAAGTCCAAGCCTGTAGCTCCTGGTTCCTCTACAATGTCTATGTCGGGCATGGCCATGGTGAAAGTAACTGCTGGCGAGGGAACAGGATTTATTCCCCTTTTCTGAGTTTAACCAAAGCATTGGGCTGCTGTCTGCACGGCTCCTCCAAACTGCTGCATCTCGAGGTCATTTCACTACATCAAACTTAGAACTTAGTTCCGACAGATGAGAAAAGGTGCTGATGTTTCTGTTGGTTATTAAACTTGTTTTTTAATATTAGTAACTTATAGTTTAATTTTCTGTAATTGCATATTAGTATGGTGAGGAGTTACATGTCTTTTGGGTTTTTAGTCATGTAGAAGTTACATGTCTTTTGGGTTTTTAGTCATGTGAGAGTTACATGGAGTTATAAGGGATTTATTTAGAGGGAGTTATTTGAGATTTATTTGGGGTTATGAATGGTGTAATGACCAATTCAATTAGGAAGGCTAAAAGACTATCTAATGATGCTTATAAATATCCATGTACTCTAGTTGTTTTTTGAAATAAGTAGAATACAAGTTATTCATGTGTGCCTAAAATCCTCTCCACTTTTCTTCCATAGAATAATTTGTGAGTGTGAATCCTCTTGATTTCCAACAAAGTGGTATCAGAGCCCAGACTTCTCTTGTGAGAAAGAGCGATGGCAAATGGAATGCTTCCGTTTCTAATGCCGCGATTCACCAAGGATAACTATGAAAATTGATCTATCCGTATGAAGGCAATCTTAGGATCTCAAGATTTGTGGCAGATCGTTGACAAAGGCTACACAAAATCGGAGAATGAAGATTCCTTGGCTCCAACTCAAAATGAATCCTTACAAGCCACAAGAAAGAAGGATCGGAAGGCCATCATGATCATCCATCAATGTTTGGATGATGGCATGTTACAACGAGTTGCTAATGCAACTTCTTCAAAGCAAACTTGGGAGATTCTCCAAAACTCCTATCAAGGACTTGACAAGGTCAAGAAGATTCGTCTTCAATCTTTGCGTGGTGAATTTGAAGTCTTACATATGAAAGAATCCGAATCAATCTCGGATTACTCTTCAAAGGTGTTGACCGTTGTAAATCAACTAAGAAGGTATGGCAAAAATGTGAGTGATACGAGGGTTATTGAAAAAATCCTTCGTTCGTTGGATCCTAAGTTCAATTTTATTGTTGTAGCCATTGAAGAGTCCAAAGATCTAGACTCCATGACAATCGATCAACTCATGGGGTCACTACAAGCTCATGAAGAGAAGGTTTTCAAGAAGCAAGAGACTTTAGAGCAAATGTTACAAACAAAAGTCTCTTTGAAAGAAAAAGAAGATCGTAGTTGGAAAGGCGAAAGAGGTCGTGGACGTGGTAGAGGAAGAGGTGGTCGTGGATCATCCAACAAAGAAGAAAATAAGCAAGAATGGTATCAATCAAGAGAACGTGGAAGAGGAAACAATTCGAGAACAAATGGAGGGAGGTATGAATAATCTCGAATTCGTTGCTATAATTGTCAAAAATATGGTCATTTTGCTTCGGGGTGTAGAAGTCCTTCTCAAAATTCCGAAGAAGAAGCTAACTATGTTGAAAATGAAGAGACCGAGCAAACTTTGTTGTTGGCATGCAAAGGAGAAGAAAATGGAGATCATGATATATGGTATCTTGACAATGCGGCTAGCAACCACATGTGCGGTGACAAAAGCTAATTTGTGAAGTTGGATGAAATTGCAAGCGGTAATGTGGTTTTTGGAGATTCTTTCAAAGTATCGATCAAGAAAAAAGGTACAATTTTGATTCGCTTGAAAAATGATGATCATCAATTTATTGCTAATATTTTCTATGTCCCAAGCATGCAAAATAATATTTTGAGCTTAGGACAACTCTTAGAGAAAGGCTATGATATTCAAATGAAAAATCTTAGTCTTTCGATAAGAGATCAAAAGGGAAGTTTGGTGGCCAAAGTTAAAATGACAAAAAACCACATATTTTTGCTCGACCTTCAAACCGATGTTGCTAAATGCTTGAAGGCTTGTGTTGAAGATCTAAATTGGCTTTGGCACTTGAGGCTTGGGCACTTGAATTTTGATGGGCTAGAATTATTAGCCAAGAAGGATATGGTGAATGGGTTGCCCTTTATTGACCCCCCAAATCAACTTTGTGAAGGATGTCCCTTTGGCAAGCAATCAAGAAAAAGCTTTCCAAAAGAAGCTAGCACAAGAGTAATGAAACCACTACAACTTGTTCATTCGGATGTTTGTGGTCCATTCAATCCACCATCTTTTGGTAAGAACAAGTACTTTCTCTTATTTATTGATGACTTTAGCCGGAAAACTTGGGTGTATTTTCTTAAAGAAAATTCGGAGGTGTTTGAAGCATTTAAAAGATTCAAGGCACTTGTTGAGAAACAAAGTAATTTTGATATAAAGGTTATACGATCCAATAGAGGAGGTGAGTTCACATCAAATGCTTTCAAAAAATTTTGTGAAGAAAATGAAATTCACCATCCTTTAACGGTTCCAAAATCCCTGCAACAAAATAGGATTGCGGAGAGAAAAAATAGAACCATCCTTAATATGGTTCAGAGTATGTTAAAAAGCAAGAATATGCCCAAAGATTTTTGGGCTGAAGCTGTTAATTGTGCAGTGTACTTAGTTGTACAATCTAAGAAGTCACAAGATCATCACTAGTTGAGATGTTGAATTTGACGAAGCAAGTTCATGGGATTGGAATTCTCCAAAAAAAGAGTATTGACTTTTTTCCTTTCTTTGAATAGGAGGAGCCCCCTTCTCCATCTCCAACACCTCCATCATCCGCTCAAGTGCAATCATCTCCATCATCAAGTGAGGCAAGTTCAAGTGAAGGACCAAGAGGCACAAGGATTCTTCAAGACATATATGATGCCACGGATGAGGTAACGGAAAGATAAGTGATTAAACACTTTTTTGTCTTTTTGCTGGTAGTGAACCTCTAGGCTTTGAAGAAGCAACTCAACACAAGAAGTGGAGAGATGCTATGAATGAAGAAATCAAAGCCATAGAGAAGAATGAAACTTGAGAGCTCACCACTCTTCCGGAAGGGCAAAAGGCAATCGAAGTCAAATGGGTGTACAAGGCAAAGAAGAATTCAACAGGAGAAGTCGAGAGGCACAAGGCAAGACTTGTTGTCAAGGGATACAACCAAAAGCATGGGATCGACTATGATGAGGTATTTGCACCCGTTGCTCGTTTGGAAACTGTTAGATTAATTATTTCTTTGGTGGCACAAAACAATTGGAGAATCTATCAAATGGATGTGAAGTCCGCTATTTTGAATGGTTTTCTTGAAGAAGAGGTTTATGTAAAACAACCTTTGGGATATACTGTGAAAGGGCAAGAAGACAAAGTTTTGAAATTAAAGAAAGCCTTATATGGCTTGAAGCAAGCACCAAGAGCCTGGAATACCAAAATTGACAAGTATTTCAAAGACAACAAGTTCACCAAATGTCCTTATGAGCATGCCCTTTACACAAAGGTCAATGATAATGGAGATATATTTGTGGTTTGCTTGTATGTACATAACTTAATTTTTACCGGCAACAATTTTATTATGTTTGAAGAATTCAAGCAAGCTATGTCTCAGAGTTTGAAATGACGGACATTAGCCTTATGGCTTATTACCTTGGCATTGAAGTGAAGCAAATGGAAGATGGAATTTTCATCTCTAAAGAAGGTTATGCTAAAGAAGTTCTTGAAAAGTTCAAGATGGATGATAGCAACCCGATGAGCACTCCCGTGGAATGTGGAGTCAAATTATCAAGATATGAAGATGGAGAAAAGGTAAATCCTACATTCTTCAAAAGTCTTGTTGGAAGTTTAAGATATTTAACTTGCACAAGGCCGGATATTCTATTTGGGGTTGGACTTGTTAGTCGGTATATGGAAGCTCCTACTTCATCCCATTTGAAGGTGGCCAAGAGAATTCTCCGCTACATCAAAGGTATCCTTAATTATGGCCTATTCTATTCATTTGTTGATAATTTCACACTTGTTGGATATAGTGATAGTGATTGGGCCGGAGATGTCAATGAAAGAAAAAGTACGATGGAATATGTTTTCTTTATGGAAAGTGCAGCTTTTACATGGTCTTCAAAAAAGCAACCTATTGTTACACTTTCTACTTGTGAAGCGGAGTATGTTGCTATCTCAAGTTGTGTTTGTCAAGCCATTTGGCTAAGGTATTTGTTGAAGGAGCTTCATATGTTACAAGAAGAACCAACGGAGATTTTTGTGGACAACAAATCAGTAATAGCATTAGCCAAGAATCCGGTGTTTCATGAGCGAAGTAAGCATATCGATACAAAGTATCATTTCATTAGAAAATGTATGGCTAGGAAGGAAGTGAAGCTCAAGTACATGAAGTCTCAAGATCAAATTGCCGATATTTTCACTAAGCCCCTCAAGAGTGAAACTTTTTGCAAGTTAAGGAGTTTGCTTGGAGTTGCAAAACCAAATTTAAGGAGGGGTGTTGGTTATTAAACTTGTTTTTTAATATTAGTAACTTATGGTTTGATTTTCTGTAATTGCATATTAGTATGGTGAGAAGTTACATATCTTTTGGGTTTTTAGTCATGTGGGAGTTACATGGACTTATAAGGGATTTATTTAGCAGGAGTTATTTGATATTTATTTGGGGTTATGAATGGTGTAATGACCAATTCAATTAGGAAGGTTAAAAGACCATCTAATGATGCCTATAAATATCCATGTACTCTAGTTATTTTTTGAAATAAGTGGAATACAAGTTATCCATGTGTGCCTAAAATCCTCTCCACTTTTCTTCCATAGAATAATTTGTGAGTGTGAATCCTCTTGATTTCCAACAGTTTCTGCTTGTCTTCTTATATGTCTGGGCATTGACAACTTGGTGAATTCATAGATATAGAATAGGTTCTCCTCTTAAGAGTTCTTTTTTTTTGGCATGTGTTTGTGGTCAATTTTAAGCTTATATGGCCCTGTTTTATGTTTTCATAAGAGTAGGTGTCTTGTGAAGTTTCTGGAATAAAACCAGTTAACTGGTGTAGCATGCGAGTTTTGAATAAAGCCATGGAGACAAACCCCAGACCATAGAATCATGTAATCCACTGTAATTGCTCCTTTCCATTACATTTTTATCTTTCATTTTTATTTATTCATCTTTTTGCTGGTAGGGGCGGGTGGTGGGGGAATTAGGGTGGATTGTGGAGGTAACCTCGTACTGCAAATAAATGAGGTTCTACGAGCCAGTTATAATAAAAGCTCTAGATGGGAAAATCTTCAAGGAGCTCTGCCCCTCTATAAATAAAGATCATTGTGATACTTGGAAAAGAGCCATAAAAACAAATTTAATTGATAAAATAAACTCTAGTTTGTCGATACCAACACATAGAAGCCAGAATTTTCCACTTCACTTAATCAAATCTATTGAAGGTGCAATTACATGGCCTTCTCTTGGTCATCAAAAGGCATGATAAAGGATATAGCCATCAGTATCATGTATACTTAATATAGCTCTGGCAGCGTCTTGTGCTAACCTTGAGGAAAGTTCTTAAGGCAATAAGCTAAGAATTAACGAGATCAAACATGCTATTTCAAGCCTCAGAACAAGAATGTTTACTTGTACCATGCTTTTTCAAAATGAGAACATATTGGAATGAACACAGGTCATAGTCCTGGGTTCCTAATTTTTTTTTTTATAGAGGAGTTCAGGGGAATACAACATTTTTAGCAAACTGCAAGAGCTCTCCAACTTTTGATTGGTCTGAATGAAGCTTTTGTCATTGTGAGAACTCAAGTTCTTTCTATTCATCCCTGTCAAGCTTGGGCCAAAAGTTATTGCTCTATAGGAAAGGAACTCCAATCTTTGCAGCAAATAGAGTGTTAGAATAGGCCTAAATGAGCTAAAGCTGGCAGGCCCAGCCGACTTCAGCTCAAGCTCAAAACCAGAACAGTGGGGGAGTCCTGCTCCGTCTTCGTCAGAGCAAGTCTGCCGTGGAGTCGTGGCCACTCCGCGGCAGTTGAACTCCCCGACCATGCCAGGGAGTTAAAACGGTCGCCGGCTGTTTCGTGGCGCCGTTGCCACGATCCTCGCGGGCGGCGCAACCGTCCACGAGCTTATCCCTTTTCGGAGGCTCTGTACAAGCCTCCCTTCAGCCCTCTGAGGGCACCAAGCTCTCCACTGCTCCCTCTCTTCCCTTTCCTCCTCCTCCTTCCTCACCTCCGGCCACCGCCTTGAGCTCCGCCGAGCTCTCTTTCCCCTTCTCCCTCTCTGTTTCTTCCGAATACCCTGTTCCGAGATCCATCCTCTCGATTTAGAGCGTCGCCACCACCAGTCGTCGCTAGTTGCGCAGTCACGACCGAGCTCCTCCTCCTTCCTCTTCTACAGTGACTAGGGTGTTAAAATAGCTGAAGCTCTTTCTCTCTCTCGCACAAACAGCAGTCATTCTTTCTCTCACTGGCATGCACAGGAACTCTGATACAGACAGTGGCTGACAAACAAAACCAAGAAAATTCTGTTATTTCTGTTAATGTGAATAAGAGAATTAGTTAAAGATTAACAATTGGATTAGTTGTTATAACAGTTTTCAGTTAGTTAAACTATAATTAGTTATTACAGTTAATCAGTTACTTCCGTTCTATTTAAACAGAGCAATGTACATGGAAGAGAATTGTTGGGATCACTAGGCACAAGAATGAGTCTTCCCGGCTTACCAATTAATAGTTATTCTCATTCAGGCATTTCACCAAACACATCACAGGCATAAATAGACAAGCACAGAGAGACAAGATTTACGTGGTTCGGCAGCAAGTGCCTACATCCACGGGGAGAAGGAGTAATCCACTATATCAATCATCCCAATAGGGTACAAACAAAGCTACATAAAAGCCCAGAACATGGGCCGCCGAATGATCACAGGAGGAGGCAACAGTAAACCAAATATATGGCAAAATAACCGATCAAACCAACTTTTCTGCAGCCACAATGGTAGATCAAAAGAGTAGTATGCAAGGCAACCTTTCTACAGCTTCAATGGCAGATCAAGAGAATATCAAAATATTTTACCTTCCCTTCTTTCTTAGACTGTGAACAGCAAGAACAAGAACTCACGAAAATGAGAAGCCACAGAGAGGAGTCACGGTAGAAGGAAGGTCTCCTGCAAGCGGAAGATCAAAAACAGATGCTTGCTGTTGCCGGAAGACCGAGAGCACAAGAGAGAACGAGAGGGGATAGAGGGCGGTGATCGGGATCCCCTTCTCACAAAAATCCTTACCGAAATAAGAGAATTGGCTGGCTTATATAATGGGGTGTTAATCTTCCAAAAAAGTCCCTCTCAAAATAGTGATTTGGAGCAAAGTCCAAAATAATCAACAATCCTCCTCCTTGTGACAAATCATGTACCTAGTATCAAATATGGATTGATAAAAAATAACCTCCTCCTCACCACAAGCCCGGAAGGGCATTAACAAGTGCTCACACCAATCAAGTTCAGGAAAGTCCTGAACTTAACTGATGTGATTGGTTTAGTGAGCATATCAGCCGGATTATGAGCAGTGTAAATTTTCTGAAGCCGAACATCACCATTCTCCACTAAGTCTCTGATGAAGTGATACCTGACATCCACATGCTTAGTGCATTCGTGATACATCTGATCTCTGGCAAGATACAAAGCACTCTGATTGTCGTAATGAATATCCAAACGGTCCTGCTCAAGATCCAAATTCTGTACCAACCCTCTTAGCCAAATAGCTTCCTTTATTTCCTCTGTCAATGCCATACACTCTGTTTCTGTAGTAGATAAAGCAACTGTAGGCTGTAAAGTAGCCTTCCAATTGACTGCACAACAAGAGAGAGTAAATACATATCCGATTAATGACCTTCTTCTATCCAAGTCACTAGCATAATCTGAATCAGAAAATCCTGTAACAGTGCAATTATACGAAGAATACCAATCCCAAATTAGAAGTGCCTTTCAGATATCTAAGTATCCATTTTACAGCTAACCAGTGAGCCTTTCCAGGCTTATCCATGTATCTGCTTACTATGCTTACTGCCTGTGAAATATCAAATCGAGTGCAGACCATCGCATACATGATGCTGCCTACTGCACTTGCATATGGCACTCTGGACATATATCTCTCCTCATCCTCAATCTGAGGACAGAGTCTGGCAGATAATTTGAAATGACTGGCAAAGGAAGTAGTGACTAGCTTGACTATAGACATACCAAATCTATCCAAGACTTTCTTAATATATCCATGCTGAGTAAGAAAAAGTCTACCCAACTGCCTGTCATGACTGATCTCCATCCCAAGTATCTTCTTTCCCGGTCCAAGATCCTTCATCTCAAATGCAGTACTGAGCTCAGCTTTCATATTTTGAATGATTGATATATCCTTGGCTGCTATCGTCATATCATCCACATACAGCAATAAATAACAAAAGGATCTATCTAAAAACTGTTGGTAATATACGCAACTATCATATGGAGATCTGTTGTATCCATGGTCGACCATAAACCTATCAAATTTGCGATACCACCATCTTGGAGACTCCTTGAGACCATATAATGATCTCTTGACCAAACATACATGATTTTCTTTGTCTGGAACTTCAAAACCAGGTGGTTGTTGCATATAAATCTGTTCCTCTAAATCACCATGAAGAAAAGCTGTTTTAACATCTAGCTGTTTCAGCTCTAAATTCTGCAAAACAACTAAAACAAACAATACACGGATAGAAGAGTGTTTGACTACAGGAGAAAATATCTCCTTGTAGTCAATTCCCTCCCGTTGACTATAGCCCTTAGCTACCAACCTGGCCTTATATCTAAAATCCTAAGGATTGGCTCCCTCTTTCTTCTTGAAGATCCATTTGTAGCCAATTACCTTCTTGCCCTCTGGTAATCTGATTAATTCCCAAGTCTGATTCTTCTCTAAAGATTGGAGTTCTTCAACCATAGCCATGGTCCATTGTTCAGCCTGTGAACTACTAATAGCCTTCCGATATGTGGTCGGCTCATCACCAATAGTGTCTACAATGCTCAGGGCATAATAAACAAATCCAGCACAAGCTGAATCCTCAAAGCCATACCTTTATGGTGTTCTGATCTGACGCCTGAGTCTACGAGTGGCAATGCTATCAATCTGATCCTGACCTTGCATGGTAACCTCCTTCTGAGTCTGTATCTCTGCATCTGTCTGCTATTGCTGCTCATTCAGAATAAAAGTATCTTCATTTGCATGCTATGCTGTGATCTGATAATCTGATAAATATTTCTAACAGTCTTATCCATCTGATCCTGATCCTAATCTCTTTGAGAAGAACTAGGCTGTAGCTGACTTAAAGGAGTGGCTATCTCATGAAATGTCACATCCCTACTGACTAGAGATCCTTGGGATCCAGGCTCTATCACCATAGTCTGTAGCCCTTTACCCTATATGCGTATCCAAGAATACGCACTTCTTAGCCCTGGGGTCCAACTTTCCATCTCTTACATGTGCACAAGCTGGACACCCAAAGACTTTGAGTACTAAATAGTCTGCAGGTCTTCCTGTCCACATCTCTTCCAGAGTTTTCATGCCCAATGTTGATGCTGGAGATCGGTTTATAATGTAGCAGGCTGTGTGTATGTCCTCTGCCCAAAAATCTCTACTTAATCCAAAATTAGATAGCATAGATCTGACTCTCTCTATTAGTGTGCAGTTCATGCGTTCTACCACACCATTTTGTTGAGGTGCACCCCCTATGGTTCTATGTCTGACAATGTCCTCTGATTTGCAAAAGTCATCAAACTTAGTAGAACAGAATTCTAATCCATTGTCAGTTCGGAAGGTTTTCACCTTCCTATCATTTTGCCTCTCGACCATAGCCTTCCACTTCTTGAACGTGTCAAACACATCACTCTTATTTCTGATAGTGTATATCCAGACTTTGCGGGAGTAGTCATCAATAAAAGTGAGTAAATACCTAGATCCACCCTTGAATATAATTGGGGCAGGCCTCCATAGGTCAGAATGAATATAATCTAATATAGCAGTTGTCTTGTGCACGCCTGTAGAAAAGCTGACCCTATGTTGTTTTCCGAACACCCAATGCTCACAGAATCCAAGTGCACCAACCTTCTGACCACTTAGCAAACCATGTTTGCTCAGCTCTTGTAAACCTTTATCTGAGATGTGGCCCAATCTCTGATGCTACAGGTGTGTCAACTGCTTAATACAAGCCTATCCAACTATTGTACTACCATTCAAATGGTAAAGGGTCCCACACAGTTTCCCTTTCAATAAAGTCAATACTCCTTTATTGATAGTTATTGATCCTCTATCCCATCTGCCCTCGAAACATGCACTATCAAAAGCATGTACTGAAAGAAGGTTTCTCTTTAGTTGAGGAACATATCTCACATTGTCTAAAGTCACCACAATGTTTGCATCAGATTTAATTTGAACTGTACCAACACCTTCCACTTTGCAAATGACATCATCTCCAAGAAGAACGGTGCCCCCCCTCACATGATCTAAAAGAAGAGAACCATTCCCTATGGGGTGTCATGTGGAAAGATGCTCCAGAGTCCACAATCCAAGTATCAGGATGACTAACACTGCAAGCAGCTGTAAATATTGCATCATTTTCATTATTGTTGTGACCTGCTGATGAAACTGCAACTGTTGCCAAATCTGAGATGGTTCCTTTATCCTTTTGTTCCCTCTCTTTCTTAGACTGTAGAAGTCTACATTCTGATTTCCAGTGGCCTGGCTTCTTGCAATAGTGACAAACACCTGGTCTTTTAGACTTAGACTTTGATCTGATTTTGGATTTGCTTCTACCTTGTCCACCTTTCTTCTGTTCATCTCTACTTCTAACCATAAGTTCTTGAGCTGGAGTCTGAACCTGATGTTGTAGCTGTACTTTCAATCTAAGCTCATTCGAAAACAAAGTAGCTTCTACCTCTTCAAGACTTATTGTCTCTTTTTCATAGAGCATAGTAGTAGTAATATGCTCAAAGGACTTAGGCAGTGAGTAGATCAGGATTTAAGCCTTGTCTTCTTCATCTACTTCAACACTAATATTTGCTAAATCAAGCAGGAGCTTATTATACTCATCCAAATGATCTTTGAGTGAAGTCCCTTCTGCCATACGAAATGTGTGCAACTTTTCCCTCAAATACAGTCTATTAGTAAGAGATTTTGCCATATATAGACTCTCCAATTTTTTTCATACTCCCTTAGCTGTATCAAGATCTACAACATTGTGTAGGACTTTATCACTCAAGCCTGAAAATAGAGTTCCTGGTGCTCTCTCATTAATCTCTTCTTTGACAGCCTCATTATCTCCTGGGATTGCATCCATACCCTTGAGGGCCTTTGCTACACCCTCTTTAACCAACAAATATTTCATCCTTATCTTCCATAGTGAGAAATCCCCTGTGCCATCAAATACAGCCACTTCATGCCTTATGGTAGTGGAATGAGAAACAGAAGCCGAATCGTTAGCCCTAGAGGAACTTTGTTGCCCGTCAATAGCTATAGCTCTTATACCAATTGTTGGGATCACTGGGCACAAGAATGAGTCTTCCCGGCTCACCAATTAATAGTTATTCTCATTCAAGCATTTCACCAAACACATCACAGGCATAAATAGACAAGCACAGAAAGATAAGATTTACGTGGTTCAGCAGCAAGTGCCTACATCCACGGGGAGGAGGAGCAATCCACTATGTCAATCGTCCCAATAGGGTACAAACAAAGCTACATAAAAGTCCAAAATATGGGCTGCCAAATGATCACAAGAAGAGGCAACAGTAAACCAAATATAAGGCAAAATAACCGATCGGACTAACCTTTCTACAGCCACAATGGTAAATCAAAAGAGTAGTATGCAAAGCAACCTTTCTACGGCTTCAATGGCAGATCAAGAGAATATCAAAATATCTTACCTTCCCTTCTTTTTTAGACTGTGAACAGCAAAAACAAGGACTCACGGAAATGAGAAGCCACAGAGAGGAGTCACAGCAGAAGAAGGAAGGTCTCCTGCAAGCGGAAGATCAAAAATAAATGCCTGCTATTGCCGAGAGATCGAGAGCACAAGAGAGAACGAGAGGGGATAGAGGGCGGCGATCGGGATCCCCTTCTCACAAAAACCCTTACCGAAATAAGAGAATTGGCTGCCTTATATAATGGGGTGTTAATCTTGCAAAAAAGTCCCTCTCAAAACAGTGATTTGGAGCAAAGTCCAAACTAATCAACAAGAATTGAATAGAATACCACTCTGTTTCTTCCCAAGCTCTTCCCCTTTCTTCTCCTGAACTTTCTCCTCTTCTCAATCTTCATTTCTTTCATCTTTAACATGGTATTAGAGCAATCTTCCGATGCTACTCATGGTTCGAATGCCAATCCTCTATTCAATTCGGAAGAAGATAATGTGGAAAACCCATATTATCTTCATCATGGTGACAGTCCTGGAGCTATGCTGGTATCCCACGTGCTAACTGGTGATAACTATTCATCTTGGAGCCGATCCATGGAGATGGCACTCAGTGCCAAGAACAAGATATGTTTCATCGATGGATCCGCAACCATTCCAAGCCCAGGAAATCCTCTCTACTTAACCTACAAGAGATGTAATCACACGGTAAACTCATAGATTTTGAATTCTGTTTCCAAGGAGATAGGAGCAAGCGTACTTTACATTGACAGTGCGCATGGAATATGGCTCGATCTTAAAGAGAGATTTTTTCAAACCAATGGCCCCCGAATTTTCTAGCTAAAGAAAGCAATTTCATCCTTGAATCAGAGCAATACTTTGGTTAGTTCCTATTTCACTAAACTCAAATCATTGTGGGATGAATTAGAAAGTTACAGATCACTTCCTATCTGTTCATGTGGAGCCACAAATAACCTTGCACATTATCAGCAAGAAGAATATGTGATTCAATTTCTTATGGGACTGAATAAATCGTTCTCTCATATTAGAGGACAAATACTCCTGATTGATCTGCTCCCATCAATTAATAAAGTGTTTTCATTGATTTTACAAGAAGAAAAGCAGAGAAAAGTTTTTGCTACCATTGCACAGAATTCAGATTCTGTTGCTATGCTTGGGAGAAATTTGAATGCTTCCATACATTCAAACAATGTTTCTACAAGAAACTTTAATAGATCTAGTAATTACAATAGAAGGGAAAGAACTCTTTGCAGTCATTGTGGCATTTTGGGACACAAAATTGATATATGCTATAAAGTTTATGGATATCCACCTGGATACAAAGCAAAGTCAAAGAACTCTGCTTCAAGTGCAGCTAATCAAGTGCAGCTTCAGCAGAACCAGCAAATCCATGGTTCTGATGTTTCATAGTACCCACGGACGGCTTTAAAGGGAGTTTTTGATGTCTCACAACATCCACGGATGGTTCCCACCTCAGCTAAAGGGTCTTTTGATGCATCACAGTCTTCAGAATTTCCTTTTACTTGAGAACAATATCAGCAATTGCTTGCTCTGGTTCAAGCACAAGATGATAAGGTAGGTAGCACCTCAAATTCTCAGGATCAATCTCTAGCGAATTTGGTAGGTAAAATCTCTATGATCTGAAACATTTCTCTCAACCATGATGCATCTGTTTGGGTGTTAGATGCTAGAGCCATAGATCATATGGTCTGTTCCATCTCCCATCTTAGCAAAATTACTGCCACTGTTTCTAGATTTGTGAAGCTTCCAAATGGAAGTTCAGTTGTTGTTACTCATATAGGGGATGTTGAATTGTCTTAACATATCACCCTACACAATGTTCTTTGCGTGCTATCCTTCTCCTTCAACCTCATTTCAGTTAGTTCTCTACTGAAACATATGAGCTGCTGCTTAATTTTTTCCCTTGGACTCTGTTTTATTTAGGACCTGTGCTCATGGAGAACGATTGGACTTGCCAAAGAAAGAGGTGGACTATTTTACTTGATGGTTGATTCAAATAGTTGCTCTAAACATATAGTGAATAATGTCTTCAATACAATCTCAGACATTTGGCATTATAGATTAGGACATCCTTTATCTACCAAATTGCATTTTCTGCAGAATGATATACCTAAAATAAATGTGCATCATATACATCAATGTGATGCTTCTCCTCTTGCAAAACAACATAGATTACCTTTCAATTTCAGTACAATAAAGTCTACATCTCCATTTGATTTGATATATTGTGACTTTTGGGGATCTTTTAATGTTCAACACTTGATGGTTCTAAATACTTTTTAACTATAGTTGATGACTATAGTAGATCTACATGGGTTTATTTGCTGAGGTCCAAAGCACAAACGCAGTCCACTATTATGTCATTTTTCACTCTAGTTGAAACTCAATTTAACCGCAAAATTAAGAGTGTTAGATCTGACAATGGTTCAGAGTTTAACCTCAGAGAATTCTTTCTTTTGAAAGGGATAATTCATCAGAAAACTTGTGTTGAAACTCTACAACAGAATGCAATTGTGGAAAGGAAACATCAACATTTGTTAAATATTGCTTGAGCTCTTAGATTTCAAGTAGGGTTACCTCTCATATTTTGGAGAGAATGCATTCTTACTACTACCTATCGTATAAATAGACTTCCGAGTCAATTACTTAAAGGTAAAACACCTTTTAAACTTCTATTTGTACAAAATCCAGACTACAACCATATTAGAACTTTTGGTTGTTTGTGCTTTGCCTCTTCATTAAACCGAGCTAAATCTAAATTTGATTCAAGAGCTCACAAGTGCATCTTTATTGGTTATCCTTATGCAATTAAGGGATGTAAGGTTTTTGATCTTGAAAACCATTCTGTGGTCATTAGTCATGACATTGTTTTTTTTAAGATGTGTTTTCTTTTAAATCTATTCATTTTGATGATACCGATACTTTTGTTTTCCCACATCTTATTCCTGAAGTAGTTTCTTCTTTTATCAATTATTCTTCTGTTGATTCCCATCCTAATGTTAACCATACAAAAAAGCTACAGAACAATCCATTTTTTCTTCTCCTATTCCTCCTCCTAGAAGGTCAACTAGGATACGAAAGAAACCTTCTTATCTTCAAAATTATCATTGTCAATTAGCCACCTCATCTTACAAGCCAGTCAATTCCAGTAGTATAGTTCCCTATAATTCAGGTAATCGTCATGATATTTCTCAATATCTTGGACATGACAAACTTTTCCCTTCTCATTTTGCCTACACACTCAGTCTTTCCAATATTGAGGAACCTACTTCTTTTGAACAAGCTGCTAAGAATCCTGATTGGTGTGAGGCTATGGCTAAAGAAATTCAAGCTTTAGAGGAGAACAACACATCGACTCTTACTTCTTTACCACCAGGGAAATATCTCATAGACTACAAATGGGTTTACAAAATAAAACTTAAATCGGATGGTACTGTGAAAAGATTGAATGCTCGTTTGTTTGCTAAAGGTTACACTCAAAAGGAAGGCTTTGATTACTTTGACACTTTCTCTTCAGTAGCTAAACTTACCTCTGTTAGAACTTTATTGGAAGTAGCTGCAGCTCAAAATTAGCATTTACAACAACTTGATGTTAATAATGCATTTTTACATGGTGACTTAAATGAAGAGATTTATATGAAAATGCCTCCTGGATTTGGCAGCAAAGAAGAGTCTTCATCATCACAAGTAGTTTGTAAGCTGAATAAATCATTTTATGGTTTGAAGCAAGCATCACGGCAATGGTTTGCTAAGTTCTCTGATTTCTTAATTCAGCAAGGTTTCAAGCAGTCTAAAGCAGATTACACATTGTTTACCAAATCAAAGGCTAATTCATTTATTGCTCTTTTAGTATATGTTGATGATATTATACTTGCTGGAAATGATTTAGAAGAAATCAATGCTCTCAAATCTACACTTGATCATCAATTTAAAATTAAAGATTTAGGGGTTTTGAAATATTTCTGGGCTTAGAAGTAGCTAGGTCTACAAAATAAATATCAATCTGTCAAAGAAAATTTACATTGCAAATACTTGAGGATGTTGGTTTCATTGGTGCAACACAAGCCAAAACCCTAATGGAACAAAACATGAAGCTTGATAGATCTTCTGGAGAATTGTTAAAAGATCCAATAGCATATAGACGATTAGTTGGCAGGTTACTTTATCTCACTATCACTAGACCTGACTTGTCATTGCTGTTCAAGCATTAAGTCAGTTTTTGGATCAACCAAGGCAGCCTCACTTGGATGCAGCGCACATTACTCTTAGATATATTAAAGGCACGCCAGTACAAGGGATTTTCTTTCCAGCCTTCAATGATCTTCATCTAAAAGTATTCTCAGATTCAGATTGGGCTAGTTGTCCAGATACAAGGAGGTCAATAACAGGGTTTTGTGCATTTTTGGAAATTCATTGGTGTCCTGAAAATCTAAGAAACAAAACACAGTATGAAGGTCATCAGCCGAAGCAGAATATATAGCAATGGCCTCAGTTACTTGTAAAATTCAATGGTTGTTATACTTACTTACAGATTTGGAAGTAAACATAATAGGCTAGCAATTTTATTTTGTAATAATCAGGCCGCTCTATATATTGCTGCCAGCCCAATTTTTCATGAAAGAACAAAGCACATAGAGTCGGACTGCCATCTTGTCAGAGACAAAATTCGAGAAGGAGTTATACATACTTTACATGTATCTTCTCAAAATCAGCTAGCTGACATTTTTACTAAAGCAGTTAGTGGTCCTTTGTTTCATTCATTACTATCCAAGATGAGTGTGCATAATATACACACTCCATCTTGAGGGGGAGCGTAAAAATAGCTGAAGCTCTTTCTCTCTCTAGCACAAATAGCAGTCATCCTTTCTCTCACTAGCATGCATAGAAACTCTGATACAAACAGTGGCTGACAAATGAAACCAAGAAATTTCTGTTATTTCTGTTAATGTGAGTAAGAGAATTAGTTAAAGATTAACAGTTGGATTAGTTGTTATAACAGTTTTCAGTTAGTTAAACTGTAATTAGTTATTACAGTTAATTAGTTACTGCTGCTCTATTTAAACAGAGCAAAGTACATGGAAGAGAATTGAATTGAATACCACTATGTTTCTTTACAAGCTCTTCTCCTTTCTTCTCCTGAACTTTCTCCCCTTCTCAATCTTCATTCCTTTCATCTTTAACATAGGATGCCACCCCCAACGAGCGCCACCCCTTGAAAACCGTCTTATTCCACTACTCTGTTTTTCTGGGCCAAGCGTTGCTGCTCATTCTCCGTCGGAAGCATCGCCGCTGCCGCCAACCCTTCGAACCGGCTACCCTCGGCTGAGATCCATCCTCTCCACCACTCGCCGGTAAGCCCCTTCCCTCTGCTCTTTGATTTCTAGCCGAACTAAACTATCTTTTCCTTGTTTTGAGCCAACCAAGAAGGCTCTCGGTCTTTCCCTTCTCACCAGCTACCACTGCTCCATAAGTCGCGCCACCGCGAGCTGCTGGCCGGGCCAGCGTCAGGCCATCGACCTTTCACCCTTCTTCCTTTCCTCCCTCTCTTCTTTCCTTTCCCTTCCTCCTTGTTTCTTAGCCATCAGGATGAAGAAAACTCTGTGAGCCGTGATAAGGGCCCTATTTATTGGGCTGTGTTCCTTGTGGGTTGAATCCATCCATCATGGGCCGAGTTGGGCCCTATTCATCTATTGGGGGCCACATTCATCTTGGGCCCTGTCCAATCAGATTGGGCCATCTATCCATTTGGGTCGTGTTGGGTCGTTTATCCATTTGGGCCGTGTTGGGTCGTTTATCCATTTGGGTCGTGTTGGGCCTTTTACACCTTTGAGCCTTGTTGGGCTATTTACTCATTTGGGCCATATTGAGTCGTTTATCCATTTGGGCCGTATTGGGTCGTTTACCCATTTGGGCCGTGTTGGGCCGTTTATCCATTTGGGCCAAGTTGGGCCATATGCATTTTGGGCCCTGTTCACCCATTGTGGGTCATATTCGTTTTGGGCCCTATCCAATTATTGCAGGTCATGATTATTTTGGGCCCTGTTCATCCACGTGGGTTGTGTTTATATTGGGTCGTGTTGGGCTCTGTTCAACTATTGTGGGTCATGATCATCTCGGGCCCTAATCATTCATTGTGGATACTAGTCCTTGACTTTTCTTTAATCGAGTGAATCTAGACCTCCCCTGATGGTTGACCTAGACCACATGGATTGAGCCCAAGACTAAGGATCAGACTCAGTCCAGACCTGAGCTAAGATTCTCTAGAATTATATGAAAAATAGAAATCAACATAAGGTAACAAAGCAAATCAGTCTGCTCTTCTCCATAGGAGAAAAGATTATGAGGCTTTTCTAGGTCTCTTCTAGGGGTGACAATTTACTCTACCCCATTGGGACCTAGTCTGACAAAATTCTAGTTGGGAAGATTTTGTCTAACTGCAACAGCTCCACAATAGTTGCAGATAATGATAAAACCCATCCAGTACTCGACTTGCATATGTGTGTGTGTTCACAAACCTTCTCCTCGAGGAAAAAAATGATTTATATGGAAAAAAAAATTGTAGCTTTCTTCAACCTAATCCATCCAACCCAATCGGTCTAACTCTACCTACCCTACTCTACCTCGCTTTGAGAAAGGTACGGAGTGGGTACGGATAATGGCCTATTCGATCCATTGCCATCCCTATTCTCTTCCATTTGTACTTTCTTCTTATACTTGAGAAACTCTTCTACTCAACTAAAATACCGAGAACCCATTTCAAGATTCCGAGCTACATTCAACAACCTCATTGTGAAGAAATGCGAGGGAATATAATAGTAGAGAAAAAAAGAAGAAACAAGATTTATAGCTTGGACAACATCCAAGGGAAGAGGAGAAATCTTCCTTATTGTCATAATTTACACTGCATCATCCATGGGTATTTATGGATCTAATAGTACACTTGATTAGGAAAGGAATAATATTCTCCAGAATTATATGAAAAATAGAAATCAACATAAAGTAACAAAACAAATCAGTCTGCTCTTCTCCATAGGAGGAAAGCTAGTACCGCAAATCAATCAAATCTTCTTGGTTTGTGGCAAATTGATCTTTTGAATATAGAAGGTTGAGGTAGCAAGTTATTTGCTAAATCCATCCAAGATTGGTAACCAATGTCCAAAATCTATTAAAGATTTCCATCACAATCTCCAAATATTCTTAACACTCACCCCATAAAGTTGGTGCGTAGTCACGCCCAACTTAGATGGGATTTGGTGAAAGCGAGCCGTATCCGCAGCCTCTGTGAAGATATTTGCTAGTTGATGTTCTCTCGAAATATACTTCTTTTGAGAAATAAACGAGCCCATTTTTGAATAAACTACTTCAATGCCAAAAGAATATTTCAACTTATCAAAATATTTGATATCAAACCTTTGCTGAAGATGACGTTCTATTTTTTCAATCCCTTCCTGATCATCACCTGGTTGCACTAATAATAAGGAAAAAATTTATGGGTTTCCGTAAGCAAAGCACCTATATATGATGCAATGCAGAATCTATCATCTAATTTTGCTAGTCCCCCCTTTCCCCACCATTACATCATTATCAATATGCCATTATCTAGCTTGAATCGCAGGTCTTTTCTCCCCGTCTTTGGTATCTTTGTAACGAGTGCAACGAACCTTCCCTATCCCAATTTTCATCTATGTAACAAATGATTAAAATCTTAATGGCTTACGCGTGCTAGAAATAAAGCATATGACCACACGGTCAAGTGAACCGAGTCATTGACGGAGCGTTCCATCCTTTACGTGGGACCCATATCATATAAAATTTTTTAAAAAAAAGAGAAAATTAGTGGTGCAACGTGGCCATTGTGAGCCTAATCCTTCAAAAGCCATTTCGGGCTTGGCGGGGACAGAGCGCTGCAAGACAAACGGCGGTAGAGGTCATATTTAAATTTATTTAGATATAAATAAAAATTTAAGACTAATATCTATTTTTATAAAAAAATAAATATGAATGGACAACTATTTGATCCATATTTAAATTTCAGATTTTATTTATAATCCTATTTAATTTTACATAAAAATTATTAACTTTTAAGAAGAATATATAACCACATTAACAAGCTATTTATTTGATTTATTATCCACTTAGTAATATCTTTGATTCTGTAGTCATAAGGTTTAATTATTCAACTTATATCTGTATATTTTCATACTTTCAATAACTAATTTGTATCCGTATCCGTTTAAAACAAATATAGATATAAATTTTTTCATCTGACTAGTGTCCATATTTATATTTGTATTTATCAGACTAAATAAATATAAATATGGATATGGATATACTGGTATCCGAATCGTATCCAATCCTGTTTCAGCCCTAGATAGCGAAAAACATAAGGGAAAAGGGAAAAGCCAATGATAAAAAGTGGGAAAAAAATATCTAGAGTCACGACACGTTTGATACTTTTTTTTTCTATTTTTATAACTAAGTAAATAGAACCTTCCTCTAATTTTCATCTTTATAACAAGTGCATTGAAAATTCCTATTTCCAATTTGGCTTCTTCAATCTGCTAATGATGCCCAAGTCCGGAAAAGATAAAGCACACATGTTCTGTCTTCTCTAGATTTGCCTAACAATGCCTAAATTCAACAAACTAAGATAGCATAAGATGGTTTGTGCATGCTTAAATCAAGCATATGACCACACAGTCAAGTCAGCCCAATCCATTAGACCTAGGATCACGATTTACAGCACAGGTTAATGTGCAGTGCTCTAGGTCGCCATCAAAAAAAGGACAGCTATTAAAAACAATACACCATGTATGGTATGTATGGTATGTAAAGCTATCTTGTTTGATAGTCGTTCTTTTTCTGGTGGCAACCATCAAGGAAGATCATTTCTTGCTTTAAGTTGCCGACATTACTTGCTTTCCACTATGCGAATAAATGTTTTGGGCTTTGAAGTAGTGAAGGAGTTACACGAGGAAGATCATTTCTTTGCAAAGGTACGGGAAGAATGCCCGAAGGGTCCTTACCAAAGCTTTTTCTTACAAAATAGCTCTCTCTTCAAGGGAAACTATTTATGTGTTCCGAACTGTTCGTTGACGAATTTTATTATCAGTGAAGCTCATGGTCCTGGACTTGCTGATCACTTTGAAAAAGATACAAAGCTTGCTCTTATCAAGGAAAAATTTTATTGGCCAAACATGGAGCAAGATGTTATACAGCACTTGGAGGGATGTCGAACTTGTCACATTGCCAAAAGTCATGGCCAGAATATGGGGTTGTACACACCACTTCTAGTTCCTGATTCACCATGGAAAGATGTTAGCATTGATTTTGTTGTGGGTTTGCCAAAGACTCAAAGGAACAAAGACTGGTTGTTGACTGCTACTCCAAAATGGCGCATGTCGTTCCTTGTAGTAAAACTCTTGATGCTTCTCATGTGGCTGATCTTTACTTTCAAGAGGTTGTCAAGCTTCATAGCATTCCAAAGACAATCACTTCCGATCGAGACACCAAGCTCATGAGTCATTTTTGGCGCACCCTTTGGCGGAAGCTTGGATCTAATCTTCAATTTAATTCAACTTGCCATCCCCAAACGGATGGCCAAACAGAAGTTTTGTGGGGAATATTCGACAATGGGATCTCTTGCTAGCACAGGCCGAGTTTGCTTACAATTGGTCTACTAATCAAACTACTGGTTGTAGTCTATTTGAGGTTGTTTATGGACAAAATCCCATCAGTCCTTTGGATTTGGCGCCACTCCCTACTACTCAACAGTTTAGTGGAGATGAAGAAGAGAGGGTGAAGTTTATTACCAAGTTGCATGAATAGGTTCGAGATCGTATTTTCAAGCAAACTGAGAAATATAAAAAATGCCAGTAGCTTTTAAAGAAGGTGATTTGATTTGGATTCATCTACAAAAGGAACGATTTTCTAGTGGGCGCCATGCTAAGCTCGTGCCTAGAGACAATGGTCCTTTCAAAGTGATTCAACGCATTGGAAAAAATGCATACAAGATCGAGCTCCCAAGTAACTATGGTATATCCACAACTTTCAATGTTTCTGATCTTTCGCCCTACTCTGATGAAGAAGGATAGAAAGACTCGAGGTCGAGTCTTTTCCAACCAGGGAAACATGACACAGCAGTGTTCGAGAATCTGTCCATTGAGCCCAATGAATCCCAAGACCAGCCCACTATCTAGTCTAATGACCAGATCATTTTTGAATTGAATTTTAGGAAGATTCTAGATGAATTAGCTAGCAAGCAATGTCTCATTGGAAATCTCTATCTCTAGTTTCCAACGCATTAAACGGTGTGCAATTTGGAGTTTCCTAGAGAAACTTATGGTGATTTTACTGATATGGAAATTCATGTTTTCATTTACTCTATCTTTTCAAAAATTAGGTGCATTAATCATATTTAATAGTTGTTGGGAAGTAGAAAACTTTAATTACCCATGAATAACTAGGCGCATTAATCTTATTTAATAGTTGTTAGAAAGTAGTGAGCTTTAATTACTCATGCTTGGAGGGTTGTTCCAAGTTTTCCTATTTAAACCCTTTCATTTTAATGGAATGGGTAGATTTGAGTTAATTATCAAATTAAGCCTTTGGCTTGTGAAGAAGAGCTTATTCTTAAAACTCTTATCTTTCGGTAGTTTCCGATAGGTGGCGAGTTCTTGCTTTGCATCCGTTGTGAGTTTTTTTTTGGGTGGCGATTTCTATATTCCATCGGCATTCATGTTCGGATGGTGAGCTCATTTTTTCTTTGGGTGGTGAATGTATCCCATAAGAGTCCTTTTTCTTTATCCTTTTATTTACTATTCCTGTCTGGTATTATTCCAGTATCATAGTTGCTCGGTGTTATTCCTACCTAATCACTTTGTTGTCCGGTATCACAAAGTCTTCCTTAGGGAAATTTTATTTATTCTCTTCATTAATCTGCCAAAAGGTTCCCAATTCCATTTCAAGTGGTTAGAACGATAAGTGCATGGACCCCATTGTGTGATTGTGGTAGATTGTTAGATTATCAGATAGTTGATTTTATCCTAATTTGATAAAATTTTAGTATGTTGCTTTTGCGGCCTATAAATTAATGGGTTTGGATCTTTCAAAAATCTTATTCATTGGGTATTTCAAATATCCATAATTGGTGAGATCTACCTTTTATTTTGATATTTTTTTTAAATCAGCTTTATTGGTGATCAATTTATTATTATGAAAGCCAAGATTCAATATTGATAATATTTGTATAGCCTCTAATTGAACTAAAGAAGATTCATTATAATCATTATAATCACAATATTTCAAATGGTGAACATTTTTTATTGGACTAGGTCCTATAATTTTTCTTTCGCATTGAAGAATTTTTCATGTAAAAATTATGTCTTTTGTTTGTGGATTATTTGATTATTTTATTTAATAAATATTTATAAATTGAAGAAATTATTGTTGTTTATTATAATAATATTTTATTTAATTACATAAAGAAGGGAAAAGAATTTATGAGTAATTTTATGACGACGTTGTTTCTCTGGTTCGTTTTTTTTCAGCAAAGTGCAAGTTGTGTGACTTCCGACCAAACCTATAATTCAAAGTCTTGCGGGGAACTCTAGTTTATTCTCTTCTTTAATCCGCCGAAAGTCGTCATTCCATGTAAAGCGGTCAGAAGGACACGCTCATGGACCCCTGACTCATTGGGAAAGGCTATCAATAATACTGGAAGTAGGTGGATCTATTTCGCAGAAGGTTCACTGCAACTTCCCTTTCCATAGATGTGCTGATGGTGCTCAGAATCTAGAGTTTGATCAGGCAATCAGAACGACAGAAGCACGTAGAAGAGCATTGAGGAAGATCACTACCTTGTTGTTGTGGACGAAGGAGCAATGGCAGAGGTGGTCGCTTCCAGTCTCCTGAGGTTGGTGTTTGACAAGCTGGGCAACAAAATCCTCAAGGAGTTTGGGCTGTCGATGGGTGTCGACAAGGAATTGAAAAAGCTGGAGAGTACTCTATCGACAATCCATGACGTGCTTGAGGATGCCGAGGCAAGGCAGGTGAAGGAGAAAGCTCTCAGAGGATGGCTGAGAAAGCTCAAAGATGTGGCTTACGACGTCGACGATGTGTTGGATGAGGCTGCGGCCAAAGCTGCGAAACGAAGATCAGAGAACAAAGGCCCCATGACTGAAAAGGTGCGTCAATTGTCTTCAATCCCAAACTCATTTCTGTTTCAGTCTAAGATAGCTCGTAAGATAAAGAAGATTACAGAGAGATTAGAAGAAATAGCAGGGGAGAGGACCAAGTTTCATCTACAAGAGCGAGTTGCTGAAAACATTAGGACCGAGACTGCAGTCAGAGAAGAGAGACTGGTTCTTTGATTGATGAATCACAAGTTTATGGCAGAGAGGAAGATAAGGAAAAGATAACAGATTTCTTGATTGACATGTCTGATGGAAGTGACCTTGGCGTGATAACTATTGTTGGGTTGGGAGGGCTCGGTAAGACGACCGTTGCCCAATTAGTCTATAATGATCAGAGGGTGCGCGAGCATTTTGAACAAATGATATGGGTTTGTGTGTCCGATGATTTTGATATTAAAAGGCTTACTAGATCCATCATAGAAACTGTAAGCGGGAGCGAATTTAGTCTCACAGAAATGGATTTGGTGCAGCATAAGCTCAGAAAGTTGATCGAGGACAAGAGATTTTTACTCGTGTTGGATGATGTTTGGAGTGAGAATTATGAAAAATGGGACAGGCTGAGAACTCTGTTGATTGGTAGTGGTAGGGGAAGTAAAGTTATAGTGACTACACGTAGTGAACGAGTTGCTTCTATCATGGGAACAGTCGCGCCGCACTTTTTATCAGTTCTATCCGAGGATGATTGCTGGCTATTATTTGAAAAGAGGGCATTTGGATTGGGGGCTCTGAGAAGACCCCAAATTTGGTGGCCATTGGAAAGGAGATTGTGAAAAAATGTGGAGGTGTTCCATTAGCAGCAAAGGCTTTAGGAAGTTTGGTGCGTTTTAGGAGAGGAGAAAGTCAGTGGTTGGCCATCAAGGAGAGTGAAATTTGGAACTTACCAAATGATGAAAATGAAATCTTACCTGCTTTGATGCTGAGCTACAATCACCTGCCATCACATCTGAAACAATGCTTTGCATATTGTTCAATATTTCCTAGAGGTGAAGAAATAAGAAGCAGGGAATTGGCCCAGTTATGGACAGCAGAAGGCTTTGTGCAATCATCTAATGGAAGTACATACTTGGAAGATGTGGGTTTGCAGTGCGTTGATGAGTTGCTATCGAGATTGCTCTTCCAGAGTGGTCAGAAAGATACAGATGGTGTGGTAAGGCAGGTTAAGATCACAACAGTGATGACAACAGATCTTAAGGTCCTCCAACTGATGCTTCCTGCTGTCAGGTGTTTAGGCTCAGAGTTCTATGGTGGTGAAGCAGCATTCCCCGCATTGGAGGAGTTGGCACTGGAGATCATGTCAGACTTGGAGGAATGGCCTGCAGTAGGAGGTGGAGAATTCCTTCCCCGTCTCTCTAAACTGTGCATAGTTGAATGCCCAAAGCTGAGAGCACTGCCATCGGCTTTTCCTTCTGTTAGAGAACTGGAGATGGATGTAGATGATGAGCTTCTTCTATCTTCCTTCCAGAGTGGTGCATTTCCAAATCTGAAGCATTTGGAACTTCAAAACTGCGTTGATGATGATGAGAACCATGGCGACGTTGACAATAATGATGGTGGTGATGATCACAACAGTGATGATGATCACAACAATGATGACAACAACTACCCACCATTCATTCCGAAAGTGCTCGCTGACCGAATGAGCTCCCTCAAAAGTTGGTCAATGCGTACAAAGTCCAAGCCTGTTGCTCCTGGTTCCTCTACAATGTCTATGTCGGGCATGGCCATGGTGAAAGTAACTGCTGGCGAGGGAACAGGATTTATTCCCCTTTTCTGAGTTTAACCAAAGCATTGGGCTGCTGTCTGCACGGCTCCTCCAAACTGCTGCATTTCGAGGTCATTTCACTACATCAAACTTAGAACTTAGTTCCCACAGATGAGAAAAGGTGCTGATGTTTCTGTTGGTTATTAAACTTGTTTTTTAATATTAGTAACTTATAGTTTGATTTTCTATAATTGCATATTAGTATGGTGAGGAGTTATATGTCTTTTGGATTTTTAGTCATGTGGGAGTTACATATCTTTTGGGTTTTTAGTCATGTGAGAGTTACATGGAGTTATAAGGGATTTATTTAGAGGGAGTTATTTGAGATTTATTTGGGGTTATGAATAGTGTAATGACCAATTCAATTAGGAAGGCTACAAGAGCATCTAATGATGCCTATAAATATCCATGTACTCTATTTGTTTTTTTGAAATAAGTGGAATACAAGTTATTCATGTGTGCCTAAAATCCTCTCCACTTTTCTTCCATAGAATAATTTGTGAGTTTGAATCCTCTTGATTTCCAACAAAGTGGTATCAAAGCCCAGACTTTTCTTGTGAGAAAGAGTGATGGCAAATGGAATGCTTCCGTTTCTAATGCCGCGATTCACCAAGGATAATTATGAAAATTGATCTATCCGTATGAAGGCAATCTTGGGATCTCAAGATTTGTGGAAGATCGTTGACAAAGGCTACACAAAATCGGAGAATGAAGATTCCTTGGCTCCAACTCAAAAGGAGTCCTTACAAGCCACAAGAAGAAGGATCGGAAGGCCATCATGATCATGCATCAATGTTTGGATGATGGCATGCTACAACGAGTTGCTAATGCAACTTCTTCGAAGCAAACTTGGGAGATTCTCCAAAACTCCTATCAAGGACTTGACAAAGTCAAGAAGATTTGTCTTCAATCTTTGCGTGGTGAATTTGAAGTCTTATATATGAAAGAATCCGAACAATCTTGGATTACTCTTCAAAGGTGTTGACCGTCGTAAATCAACTAAGAAGGTACGGCAAAAATATGAGCGATACGAGGCTTATTGAAAAAAATCCTTCGTTCGTTGGATCCCAAGTTCAATTTTATTGTTGTAGCCATTGAAGAGTCCAAAGATCTAGACTCCATGACACCCGATCAACTCATGGGGTCACTACAAGCTCATGAAGAGAAGGTTGTCAAGAAGCAAGAGACTTTAGAGCAAATGTTACAAACAAAAGTCTCTTTGAAAGAAAAAGAAGATCGTAGTTGGAAAGGCGAAAGATGTCGTGGACATGGTAGAGGAAGAGGTGGTCGTGGATCATCCAACAAAGAAGAAAATAAGCAAGAATGGTATCAATCAAGAGGACGTGGAAGAGGAAACAATTCGAGATCAAATGGAGGGGAGGTATGAATAATCTCGAATTCGCTGCTATAATTGTCAAAAATATGGTCATTTTGCTTCGGGGTGTAGAAGTCCTTCTCAAAATTCCGAAGAAGAAGCTAACTATGTTGAAAATGAAGAGACCGAGCAAACTTTGTTGTTGGCATGCAAAGGAGAAGAAAATGGAGATCATGATATATGGTATCTTGACAATGCGGCTAGCAACCACATGTGCGGTGACAAAAGCTAATTTGTGAAGTTGGATGAAATTGCAAGCGGTAATGTAGTTTTTGGAGATTCTTTCAACGTATCGATCAAGAAAAAAGGTACAATTTTGATTCGCTTGAAAAATGATGATCATCAATTTATTGCTAATGTTTTCTATGTCCCAAGCATGCAAAATAATATTTTGAGCTTAGGACAACTCTTAGAGAAAGGCTATGATATTCAAATGAAAAATCTTAGTCTTTCGATAAGAGATCAAAAGGAAAGTTTGGTGGCCAAAGTTAAAATGACAAAAAATCGCATGTTTTTGTTCAACCTTCAAACCGATGTTGCTAAATGCTTGAAGGCTTGTGTTGAAGATCTAAATTGGCTTTGGCACTTGAGGCTTGGGCACTTGAATTTTGATGGGCTAGAATTATTGGCCAAGAAGGATATGGTGAATGGGTTGCCCTTTATTGACCACCCAAATCAACTTTGTGAAGGATGTCTCTTTGGCAAGCAATCAAGAAAAAGCTTTCCAAAAGAAGCTAGCACAAGAGTAATGAAACCACTACAACTTGTTCATTTGGATGTTTGTGGTCCATTCAATCCACCATCTTTTGGTAAGAACAATACTTTCTCTTATTTATTGATGACTTTAGCCGAAAAACTTGGGTGTATTTTCTTAAAGAAAAATCAGAGATGTTTGAAGCATTTAAAAGATTCAAGCACTTGTTGAGAAACAAATTGTTTTTGATATAAAGGTTATACGATCCAATAGAGGAGATGAGTTCACATCAAATGCTTTCAAAAAAAATTTGTGAAGAAAATGAAATTCACCATCCTTTAATGCTTCCAAGATCCCTGCAACAAAATGGGGTTGCGGAGAGAAAAAATAGAACCATCCTTAATATGGTTCGGAGTATATTAAAAAGCAAGAATATGCCCAGAGATTTTTGGGCTGAAGCTGTTAATTGTGCAGTGTACTTAGTTGTACAATCCAAGAAGTCACAAGATCATCACTAGTTGAGATGTTGAATTTGACGAAGCAAGTTCATGGGATTGGAATTCTCCAAAAAAAGAGTATGACTTTTTTCCTTTCTTTGAAGAGGAGGAGCCCCCTTCTCCATCTCTAACACCTCCATCATCCGCTCAAGTGCAATCATCTCCATCATCAAGTGAGGCAAGTTCAAGTGAAGGACCAAGAGGCACAAGGATTCTTCAAGACATATATGATGCCACGGATGAGGTAACGGAAAGATTAAGTGATTTAACGCTTTTTGTCTTTTGCTGGTAGTGAACCTCTAGGCTTTGAAGAAGTAACTCAAGACAAGAAGTAGAGAGATGCTATGAATGAAGAAATCAAAGTCATAGAGAAGAATGAAACTTGAGAGCTCACCACTCTTCCGGAAGGGCAAAAGGCAATCGAAGTCAAATGGGTGTACAAGGCAAAGAGAATTCAACAGGAGAAGTCGAGAGGCACAAGGCAAGACTTTTTGTCAAGGGATACAACCAAAAGCATGGGATCGACTATGATAAGTATTTGCACCCGTTGCTCGTTTGAAAACTGTTAGATTAATTATTTCTTTGGTGGCAGAAAACAATGGAGAATCCATCAAATGGATGTGAAGTCCGCTCTTTTGAATGGTTTTCTTGAAAAAGGGGTTTATGTAAAACAAACTTTTGGGATATACTGTGAAAGGGCAAGAAGACAAAGTTTTGAAATTAAAGTAAGCCTTATATGGCTTGAAGCAAGCACCAAGAGCCTGGAATACCAAAATTGACAAGTATTTCCAAGATAACAAGTTCACCAAATGTCCTTATGGCATACCCTTTACACAAAGGTCAATGATAATGGAGATATATTTGTGGTTTGCTTGTATGTAGATAACTTAATTTTACCGGCAACAATTTTATTATGTTGAAGAATTCAAGCAAGCTATGTTCTCAAGAGTTTGAAATGACTGACATTGGCCTTATGGCTTATTACCTTGGCATTGAAGTGAAGCAAATGGAAGATGGAATTTTCATCTCTAAAGAAGGTTATGCTAAAGAATTCTCAAAAAGTTCAAGATGGATGATAGCAACCCGATGAGGCACTCCCGTGGATATGGAGTCAAATTATCAAGATATGAAGATGGAGAAAGGTAAATCCTACATTCTTTCAAAAGTCTTGTTGGAAGTTTAAGATATTTAACTTGCACAAGGCCGGATATTCTATTGGGGTTGGACTTGTTAGTCGGTATATGGAGCTCCTACTTCATCCCATTTGAGGTGGCCAAGAGAATTCTCCGCTACATCTAAAGGTACCCTTAATTATGGCCTATTCTATTCATTTGTGATAATTTCACACTTGTTGGATATAGTGATAGTGATTGGGCCGGAGATGTCAATGAAAGAAAAAGTACGATGGGATATGTTTCTTTATGGAAAGTGCCAGCTTTTACATGGTCTTCAAAAAAGCAAACCTATTGTTACACTTTCTACTTGTGAAGCGGAGTATTGTTGCTATCTCAAGTTGTGTTTGTCAAGCCATTTGGCTAAGGTATTTGTTTGAAGGAGCTTCATATGTTACAAGAAGAACCAACGGAGATTTTTGTGGACAACAAATCAGTAATAGCATTAGCCAAGAATCGGTGTTCATGAGCGAAGTAAGCCATATCGATACAAGTAATCATTTCTTAGAAAATGTATGGCTAGGAAGGAAGTGAGCTCAAGTACATGAAGTCTCAGATCAAATTGCCGGATATTTTCACTAAGCCCCTCAAGAGTGAAACTTTTTGCAAGGTTAAGGGTTTTGCTTGAGTTGCAAAACCAAATTTAAGGAGGGGTGTTGGTTATTAAACTGGTTTTAATATAGTAACTATGGTTTGATTTTCTGTAATGCATATTAGTATGGTGAGAGTTACATGTCTTTTGGGTTTTAGTCATGTGGGAGTTACATGGATTATAAGGGATTTATTTAGCGGGGAGTTATTGATATTTATTTGGGGTTATGAATGGTGTAATGACCAATTCAATTAGGAGGTTAAAAAGCCATCTAATGATGCCTATAAATATCCATGTACTCTAGTTATTTTTTGAAATAAGTGGAATACAAGTTATCCATGTGTGCCTAAATCCCTCCACTTTTCTTCCATAGAATAATTTGTGAGTGTGAATCCTCTTGATTTCCAAACAGTTTCTGCTTGTCTTCTTATATGTCTGGGCATTGACCACTGGTGAATTCCATAGATATAGAATAGGTTCTCCTCTTAAGAGTTCTTTTTTTTTGGCATGTGTTTGTGGTCAATTTTAAGCTTATATGGCCCTGTTTATGTTTTCATAAGAGTAGGTGTCTTGTGAAGTTTCTGGAATAAAAACCAGTTAACTGGTGTAGCATGCGAGTTTGAATAAAGCCATGGAGACAAACCCCCAGACCATAGAATCATGGTAATCCACTGTAATTGCTCCTTTCCATTACATTTTTATCTTTCATTTTATTTATTCATGCTTTTGCTGGTAGGGGCGGGCTGGTGGGGGAATTAGGGTGGATTGTGGAGGTAACCTCTTACTGCAAATAAATGAGGTTCTACGAGCCAGTTATAATAAAGCTCTAATGGGAAAATCTTCAAGGAGCTCTGCCCCTCCATAGATAAAGATTATTGTGATACTTGGAAAAGAGCCATAAAAACAAATTTTAATTGATAAAATAAACTCTAGTTTGTCGATACCAACACATAGAAGCCAGAATTTTCCACTTCACTTAATCAAATCTATTGAAGGTGCAATTACATGGCCTTCTCTTGGTCATCAAAAGGCTATGATAAAGGATAAGCCATCATATCATGTATCCTTAATTATAGCTCTGGCAGCGTCTTGTGCTAACCTTGAGGAAAGTTCTTAAGGCAATGAGCTAAGAATTAACGAGATCAAACATTGCTATTTCAAGCCTCAGAACAAGAATGTTTACTTGTAACCATGCTTTTTCAAAATGAGAAACATAATTGGAATGAACACAGGTATAGTCCTGGGTTCCTAATTTTTTTTTATAGAGGAGTTCAGGGGAATACAACATTTTTAGCAAAACTGCAAGAGCTCTCCAACTTTTGATTGGTCTGAATGAAGCTTTTTGTCATGGTGAGAACTCAAGTTCTTTCTATTCATCCCTGTCAAGCTTGGCCAAAAGTTATTGCTCTATAGAGAAAGGAACTCCAATCTTTGCAGCAATTAGAGTGTTAGAATAGGCCTAAATGAGCTAAAGCTGGCAGGCCCAGCCGACTTCAGCTCAAAGCTCAAAACCCAGGAACAGTGGGGGAGTCCTGCTCCGTCTCATCAGAGCAAGTCTGCCGTGGAGTCGTGGCCACTCCGTGGCAGTTTGAAACTCCCGACCACGCCAGGAGTTAGAACGGTCGCCGGCTGTTTTCGTGCGCCGTTGCCACGATCCTCGCGGCGGCGCAACCGTCCCACGGAGCTTATCCCTTTTCGGAGGCTCTGTACAAGCCTCCCTTCAGCCCTCTGAGGGCACCAAGCTCTCCACTGCTCCCTCTCTTCCCTTTCCTCCTCCTCCTTCCTCACCTCCGGCCACCGCCTTGAGCTCCGCCGAGCTCTCTTCCCCTTCTCCCTCTCTATTTTCTTCCGAATACCCTGTTTCGAGATCCATCTCTCGATTTAGAGCGTCGCCACCACCAGTCGTCGCTAGTTGCCGCAGTACAGGCCGAGCTCCTCCCTCCCTTCCCTCTTCTACAGTGACTAGGGTGTTAAAATAGCTGAGCCCTTTCTCTCTCTGGCACAAACAGCAAGTCATTCTTTCTCTCACTGGCATGCACAGGAACTACTGAATACAGACAGTGGCTGACAAACAAAACCAAGGAAAATTCTGTTATTTCTGTTAATGTGAATAAGAGAATTAGTTAAAGATTAACAATTGGATTAGTTGTTATAACAGTTTTTAGTTAGTTAAACTATAATTAGTTATTACAGTTAATCAGTTAACTTCGCTCTATTTAAACAGAGCAATGTACATGGAAGAGAATTGTTGGGATCACTAGGCACAAGAATGAGTCTTCCCAGCTTACCAATTAATAGTTATTCTCATTCAGGAAACCAAACACATCACAGGCCTATATAGACAAGCACAGAGAGACAAGATTTACGTGGTTCGGCAGCAAGTGCCTACATCAACGGGGAGGAGGAGTAATCCACTATATCAATCATCCCAATAGGGTACAAACAAAGCTACATAAAAGCCCAGAACATGGGCCGCCGAATGATCACAAGAGAGGCAACAGTAAACCAAATATATGGCAAAATAACTGATCAGACCAACTTTTCTGCAGCCACAATGGTAGATCAAAAGAGTAGTATGCAAGGCAACCTTTCTACAGCTTCAATGGCAAATCAAGAGAATATCAAAATATCTTACTTTCCCTTCTTTCTTAGACTGTGAACAGCAAGAACAAGAACTCACGGAAATGAGAAGCCACAGAGAGGAGTCACGATAGAAGGAAGGTCTCCTGCGAGCGGAAGATCAAAACAAATGCTTGCTGTTGCCGGGAGACCGAGAGCACAGAGAGAACGAGAGGGATAGAGGGCGGCGATCGGGATCCCCTTCTCACAAAATTCCTTACCGAAATAAGAGCATTGGCTGGCTTATATAATGGGGTGTTAATCTTGCAAAAAGTCCCTCTCAAAATACTGATTTGGAGCAAAGTCCAAAATAATCAACAATCCTCCTCCTTGCGACAAATCATGTACCTAGTATCAAATATAGATTGATAAAAATAACCTCCTCCTCACCACAAGCCCGGAAGGGCATTAACAAGTGCTCACACCAATCAAGTTCAGAAAAGTCCTGAACTTAACTGATGTGATTGGTTTAGAGAGCATATCAGCCAGATTATGAGCAGTGTAAATTTTCTGAAGCCGAACATCACCAGTCTCCACCAAGTCTCTGATGAAGTATACTTGACATCCACATGCTTAGTGCGTTCGTGATACATCTGGTCTCTGGCAAGATACAAAGCACTCTGATTGTCGCAATGAATATCCAAATGGTCCTGCTCAAGATCCAAATTCTGTACCAACCCTCTTAGCCAAATAGCTTCCTTTGTTTCCTCTGTCACACCATATACTCTGCTTCTGTAATAGATAAAGCAACTGTAGGCTGTAAAGTAGCCTTCCAATTGACTGCACAACAAGAGAGAGTAAATACATATCCGGTTAATGACCTTCTTCTGTCCAAGTCACTAACATAATCTGAATCAGAAAATCCTGTAACGGTGCAATTATGCGAGAATACCAATCCCAAATTAGAAGTGCCTTTCAGATATCTAAGTATCCATTTCACAGCTAACCAGTGAGCCTTTCAGGCTTATCCATGTATCTGCTTTCTATGCTTACTACCTGTAAATATCAAATCGAGTGCAGACCATCGCATACATGATGCTGCCTACTGCACTTGCATATGGCACTCTGGACATATATCTCTCCTCATCCTCAGTCTGAGGACAAAGTCTGGCAGATAATCTGAAATGACTGGCAAAGGGAGTAGTGACTGGCTTGACTATAGACATACCAAATCTATCCAAGATTTTCTTATATATCCATGCTGAGTAAGAAAAAGTCTACTCAACTGCCTGTCACGACTGATCTCCATCCCAAGTATCTTCTTTGCCGGTCCAAGATCCTTCATCTCAAATGCATACTGAGCTCAGCTTTCAGATTTTGGATGCCTGATATATCCTTGGCTGCTATCGTCATATAATCCACATACAGCAATAAATAACAAAGGGTCCATCTAAAAACTGTTGGTGATATACGCAACTATCATATGGAGATCTGTTGTATCCATGGTCGACCATAAACCTATCAAATTTGTGATACCACCATCTTGGAGATTGCTTGAGACCATATAATGATCTCTTGAGCAAACATACATGATCTTCTTTGTCTGAACCTCAAAACCAGGTGGCTGTTGCATATAAATCTTTCCTCTAAATCACCATGAAGAAAAGCTGTTTTAACATCTAGCTGTTCCAGCTCTAAATTCTGAAAAACAACTAAAACAAATAATACACGGATAGAAGAGTGTTTGACTACAGGAGAAAATATCTCCTTGTAGTCAATTCCCTCCCGTTGACTATAGCCCTTAGCTACCAACCTGGCCTTACATCTAAAATTCTGAGGACTGGCTCTCTCTTTCTTCTTGAAGATCCATTTGTAGCCAATTACCTTCTTGCCCTCTGGTAATCCGATTGATTCCCAAGTCTGATTCTTCTCTAAAGATTGGATTTCTTCAACCATAGCCATGGTCCATTGTTCAGCCTGTGAACTACTAATAGCCTCTTGATATGTGGTCGGCTCATCACCAATAGTGTCTGCAATGCTCAGGGCATAATAAACTAATCCAGCACAAGCTGAATCCTCAAAGCCATACCTTTATGGTGTTCTGATATGACGTCTGGGTCTACGAGTGGCAATGCTATCAATCTGATCCTGACCTTGCATGGTAACCTCCTTCTGAGTCTGTATCTCTGCATCTGTCTGTTGTTACTGCTCATTCAGAATAAAAGTATCTTCATTTGCCTGCTAATGCTGTGATCTGATAGTCTGATCAATATTCATAACAGTCCTATCCATCTGATCCTGATCCTAATCTCTCTGAGAAGAACTAGGCTGTAGCTAACTTAAAGGAGTGGCTAATCTCATGAAATGTCACATCCCTACTGACTAGAGATCCTTTGGGATCCAGGCTCTGTCACCATAGTCTGTAGCCCTTTACCCCACAGTGCATATACCAAGAATTACGCAACTTCTTTAGCCCTGGGGTCCAACTTTCCATCTCTTACATGTGCACAAGGCTGGACCACCCAAAGACTTTGAGTACTGAATAGTCTGCAGGTCTTCCTATCCACATCTCTTCCAGAGTTTTTCGTGCGCCAATGCTGATGCTGGAGATCGGTTTATAATGTAGCGGGCTGTGTGTGTGGCCTCTGCCCAAAATCTCTACTTAATCCAAAACTAAATAGCATAGATCTGACTCTCTCTATTAGTGTGCGGTTCATGTGTTCTACCACACCATTTTGTTGAGGTGTACCACTATGGTTCTATGTTCTGACAATGTCCTCCTGATTTGCAAAAGTCATCAAACTTAGTAGAACAGAATTCTAATCCATTGTCAGTTCGGAAGGTTTTCACCTTCCTATTATTTTGCCTCTCGACCATAGCCTTCCACTTCTTGAACGTGTCAAACACATCACTCTTATTTCTGATAGTGTATATCCAGTCTTTGCAGGAGTAGTCATCAATAAAGTGAGTAAATACCTAGATCCACCCTTGGATGTAATTGGGGCAAGCCCCATAGATCAGAATGAATATAATCTAATATAGCAGTTGTCCTGTGCACGCCTGTAGAAAAGCTGACCCTATGTTGTTTTCCGAACACCCAATGCTCACAGAATCCTAGTGCACCAACCTTCTGACCACTTAGCAAACCATGTCTGCTCAGCTCTTGTAAACTTTGTCTGAGATGTGGCCCAATCTCTGATGCTACAGGTGTGTCAACTGCTCAATAGAAGCCTGTCCAACTACTGTACTACCATCCAAATGGTAAAGGATCCCACACAGTTTTTCTTTCAATAAAGTCAATACTCCTTTATTGATAGTTATTGATCCTCTACCCCATCTGCCCTCGACAAACATGCACTATCGAAAGCATGTACTGGGAGAAGGTTTCTCTTTAAGTTGAGAAACATATCTGACATTGTCTAAAGTCACCACAATGTTGCATTAGATTTAATTGAACTTGTACCACACCTTCCACTTTGCAAATGCATCATCTCCAAGAAGAACAGTGCCCCCCTCACATGATCTAAAAGAAGAGAACCATTCCCCTATGGGGTGGTCATATAGAAAGATGCTCCAGAGTCCACAATCCAAGTATCAGGATGACTAACACTGCAAGCAGCTGTAGATATTGCATCATTTTCATTATTGTTGTGACCTGCTGAATGAAACTGCAACCTGTTGCCAATCTAAGATGGTTCCTTTATCCTTTGTTCCCTCTCTTTCTTAGATTGTAGAAGTCTACATTCTGATTTCCAGTGGCCTGCTTCTTGCAATAGTGACAAACACCTGATCTTTTAGACTTAGACTTTGATCTGATTTGGATTTGCTTCTACCTTGTCCACCTTTCTTCTGTTCATTCTACCTCTAACTATAAGTTCCTTGAGCCTGGAGTCTGAACCTGATGTTGTAGCTGTACTTTCAATCTAAGCTCCATTCGACAACAAAGTAGCTCTACCTCTTCAAGACTTATTGTCTCTTTTTCATAGAGCATAGTAGTAGTAATATGCTCAAAGAACTTAGGCAGTGAGTAGATCAGGATTTAAGCCTTGTCTTTCTTCATTACTTCAACACTAATATTTGCTAAATCGAGGCAGGAGCTTATTATACTCATCCAAATGATCTTTGAGTGAAGTCCCTTCTACCATAACGAAATGTGTGCAACTTTCTCCTCAAATACAGTCTATTAGTAAGAGATTTTGCCATATATAGACTCTTCCAATTTTTTTTCATACTTCCTTAGCCTATAACCAAGCATCCACAACATTGCGCCAGGACTTTATCACTCAAGCCTGAAAACAGAGTTCCTAGTGCTCTCTCATTAATCTCTTCTTTGACAGCCTCATTATCTCCCGGGATTGCATCCATACCCTTGAGGGCCTTTGCTGCACCCTCTTTAACCAACAAGTATTTCATCCTTATCTTTCATAGTGAGAAATCACCTGTGCCATCAAATACAGCTACTTCATGCCTTATGGTAGTGGAATGAGAAACAGAAGCCGAATTGTTAGCCCTAGAGGAACTTTGTTGCTCGTCAGTAGCTATAGCTCTGATACCAATTGTTGGGATCACTGGCACAAGAATGAGTCTTCCCGGCTCACTAATTAATAGTTATTCTCATTCAGGCATTTCACCAAACACATCACAGACATAAATAGACAAGCACAGAAAGACAAGATTTACGTGGTTCAGCAGCAAGTGCCTACATCCACGGAGAGGAGGAGCAATTCACTATGTCAATCGTCCCAATAGGATACAAACAAAGCTATATAAAAGCCCAAAACATGGGCTCCCAAATGATCACAAGAAGAGGCAACAGTAAAACCAAATATAAAGGCAAAATAACCGATCGGACTAACCTTTCTGCAGCCACAATGGTAGATCAAAAAGAGTAACGTATGCAAGGCAACCTTTCTACGGCTTCAATGGCAGTTCAAGAGAATATCAAAATATCTTACCTTCCCTTCTTTTTTAGACTGTAACAGCAAGAACAAGGACTTCACGGAAATGAGAAGCCACGGAGAGGAGTCACGGCAAGCCTAGAAGGAAGGTCTCCTGCAAGCGAAGATCAAAAATAGATGCCTGCTATTGCCGAGAGACCCGAGAGCACAAGAGAGAACGAGAGGAGATAAGAGGGCGGCGATCGGATCCCCTTCTCACAAAAACCCTTACGAAATAAGAAAATTGGCTGCCTTCTATAATGGGGTGTTAATCTTGCAAAAAAGTCTCTCTCAAAATAGTGATTTGGAGCAAAGTCCAAAACTAATCAACAAGAATTGAATAGAATACCACTCTTTTTCTTCCCAAGCTCTTCCCCTTCTTCTCCTGAACTTTCTCCTCTTCTCAATCTTCATTCCTTTCATCTTTAACATGGTATTAGAGCAATCTTCCGATGCTACTCATGGTTCGATTGCCAATCCTCTATTCAATTTCAGAAGAAGATAATGTGGAAAACCCATATATCTTCATCATGGTGACAGTCCTGGAGTTATGCTGGTATCCCAGGTGCTAACTGGTGATAACTATGCATCTTGGAGCCGATCCATGGAGATGGCACTCAGTGCCAGAACAAGATATGCTTCATCGATGGATCCGCAACCATACCAAGCCCAGGAAATTCTCTCTACTTAGCCTGGAAGAGATGTAATCACACGGTAAGCTCATAGATTTTGAATTCTGTTTCCAAGGAGATAGGAGCAAGCGTGCTTTACAATTGACAGTGCACACGGAATATGGCTCGATCTCAAAGAGAGATTTTCTCAAACCAATGGCCCCCGGAATTTTTCTAGCTAAAGAAAGCAATTTCATCCTTGAATCAGAGCAATACTTTGGGTTAGTTTCCTATTTCACTAAAACTCAAATCAATTGTGGGATGAATTAGAAAGTTACAGATCACTTCCTATCTGTTCCATGTCGAGCCACAAATAACCTTGTACATTATCAGCAAGAAGAATATGTGATTCAATTTCTTATGGGACTGAATAAATCGTTCTCTCATATTAGAGGACAAATAACTCCGATTGATCCGTTCCCATCAATTAATAAAGTGTTTCATTGATTTTACAAGAAGAAAAGCAGAGAAAGTTTTTGCTACCATTGCACAGAATTCAGATTCTATTGCTATGCTTGGGAGAAATTTGAATGCTTCCATACATTCAAACAATGTTTCTACAAGAAACTTTAATAAGATCTAGTAATTACAATAGAAGGGAAAGAACTCTTTGCAGTCATTGTGGCATTTTGGGACACAAAATTGATAGATGCTATAAAAGTTCATGGATATCCACCGGATATAAAGCAAAGTTAAAGAACTCTGCTTCAAGTGCAGCTAATCAAGTGCAGCTTCAGCAGAACCAGCAAATCCCATGGTTCTGATGTTTCATAGTACCCCACGGACGGCTTTTAAAGGGAGTTTTGATGTCTCACAACATCCACGGATGTTTCCCACCTCAGCTAAAGGGTCTTATGATGCAATCACACAGTCTTCAGAATTTCCTTTTACTCGAGAACAGTATCAGCCAATTGCTTGCTCTGGTTCAAGCACAAGATCTAAGGTAGGTAGCACCTCAAATTCTCAAGATCAATCTCTAGCGAATTTGGTAGGTAAAATCTCTATGATCTGAACATTTTTCTCAACCATGATGCATCTGTTTGGGTGTTAGATGCTAGAGCCATAGATCATATGGTCTGTTCCATCTCCCTTCTTCGCCAAATTACTGCCACTGTTTCCAGATTTGTGAAGCTTCCAAATGGAAGTTCAGTTGCTGTTATCAATATAGGGGATGTTGAATTGTCCTGGACATATCACCCTACACAATGTTCTTTGCGTGCTATCCTTCTCCTTCAACCTTCATTTCAGTTAGTTCTCTACTGAAACATATGAGCTGCTGCCTAATTTTTTCCCTTGGACTCTGTTTTATTTAGGACCTGTGCTCATGGAGAACGATTGGACTTGCTAAAGAAAGAGGTGGGACTATTTTACTTGATGGTTGATTCAAATAGTTGCTCTAAACATCTAGTGAATAATGTCTTCAATACAATCTCAGACATTTGGCATTATAGATTAGGACATTCTTTATCTACCAAATTGCATTTCTGCAGAATGATATACCTAAAATAAATGTGGCATCATATACATCAATGTGATGCTTCGCCTCTTGCAAAACAACATAGATTACCTTTCAATTTCAGTACAATAAAGTCTACATCTCCCATTTGATTTGATATATTGTGACTTATGGGGATCTTTTAATGTTTCAACACTTGATGGTTCTAAATACTTTTTAACTATAGTTGATGACTATAGTAGATCTACATGGGTCTATTTGCTGAGGTCCAAAGCACAAACGCAGTCCACTATTATGTCGTTTTTCACTCTAGTTGAAACTCAATTTAACCGCAAAATTAAGAGTGTTAGATCTGACAATGGTTCAAAGTTTAACCTTAGAGAATTCTTTCTTTTGAAAGGGATAATTCATCAGAAAACTTGTGTTGAAACTCCACAACAGAATGCAATTGTGGAGAGAAAACATCAACATTTGTTAATTATTGCTCGAGCCCCTTAGATTTCAAGTAGGGTTACCTCTCATATTTTGGAGAGAATGCATTCTTACTACTACCTATCGTATAAATAGACTCCCGAGTCAATTACTTAAAGGTAAAACACCATTTAAACTTCTGTTTGCCACAAAAACCAGACTTACAACCATATTAGAACTTTTGGTTGTTTGTGCTTTGCCTCTTCATTAAACCGAGCTAAATCTAAATTTTGATTCAAGAGCTCACAGTGCATCTTTATTGGTTTATCCTTATGCCAATTAAGGGATATCAAGGTCTTTGATCTTGAAACCATTCTGTGGTCATTAGTCATGACATTGTTTTTTTAAGATGTGTTTTCTTTTTAAATCTATTCATTTTGATGATACAGATACTTTTGGTTTCCCACATCTTATTCCTGAAGTAGTTTCTTCTTTTATCAATTATTCTTCTGTTGATTCCCATCCTAATGTTAACCATACAAAAAAGCTACAGAACAATCCATTTTTTTCTTCTCCTATTCCTCCTCCTAGAAGGTCAACTAGGATACGAAAGAAACCTTCTTATCTTCCAAAATTATCATTGTCAAATTAGCCACCTCATCTTACAAGCCAGTCAATTTCCAGCAGTATAGTTCCCTATAATTCAGGTAATCGTCATGATATTTTCTCAATATCTTGGACATGACAAACTTTTCCCTTCTCATTTTGCCTACACACTCAGTCTTTCCAATATTGAGGAACCTACTTCTTTTGAACAAGCTCCTAAGAATCCTGATTGGTGAGACTATGGCTAAAGAAATTCAAACTTTAGAGGAGAACAACACATGGACTCTTACTTCTTTACCACCGGGGAAATATCTCATAGACTACAAATGGGTTTACAAAATAAAACTTAAATCGGATGGTACTGTGAAAAGATTGAATGCTCGTTTGGTTGCTAAAGGTTACACTCAAAAGGAAGGCTTTGATTACTTTGACACTTTCTGCTTTCAGTAGCTAAACTTACCTCTGTTAGAACTTTATTGGAAGTAGCTGCAGCTCGAAATTAGCATTTACAACAACTTGATGTTAATAATGCCAACTTTTACATGGTGACTTAAATGAAGAGATTTATATGAAAAATGCCCCCTGGATTTGGCAGCAAAGAAGAGTCTTCCATCATCCACAAGTAGTTTGTAAGCTGAATAAATCATTGTATGGTTTGAAGCAAGCATCACGGCAATGGTTTGCTAAGTTCTCTGATTCTTAATTCAACAAGGTTTCAAGCAGTCTAAAGCAGATTACACATTGTTTACCAAATCAAAGGCTAATTCATTTATTGCTCTTTTAGTATATGTTGATGATATTATACTTGCTGGAAATGATTTAGAAGAAATCAATGCTCTCAAATCTACACTTGATCATCCAATTTAAAATTAAAGATTTAGAGGTTTTGAAATATTTTCTGGGCTTAGAAGTAGCCAGGTCTACAAAAAAAATATCAATCTGTCAAAGAAAATTTACATTGCAAATACTTGAGGATGTTGGTTTCATTGGTGCAACACAAACCAAAATCCTAATGGAACAAAATATGAAGCTTGATAGATCTTCTGGAGAATTGTTAAAAGATCCAACAGCATATAGACGATTAGTTGGCAGGTTTACTTTATCTCACTATCACTAGACCTGACTTGTCATTGCTGTTCAAGCATTAAGTCAGTTTTGGATCAACCAAGGCAGCCTCACTTGGATACAGCTCACATTACTCTTAGATATATTAAAGGCATGCCAGTACAAGGGATTTTCTTTCCAGCCTTCAATGATCTTCATCTAAAAGTATTCTCAGATTCAGATTGGGCAAGTTGTCCAGATACAAGGAGGTCAATAACAGGGTTTTGTGCATTTTTTGGAAATTCATTGGTGTCCTGAAAATTTAAGAAACAAAACACAGTATGAAGGTCATCAGCCGAAGCAGAATATAGAGCAATGGCCTCAGTTACTTGTAAAATTCAATGGTTGTTATACTTACTTACAGATTTGGAAGTAAAACATAATAGGCCAGCAATTTTATTTTGTAATAATCAGGCTGCTCTATATATTGCTGCCAGCCCAATTTTTCATGAAAGAACAAAGCACATAGAGTTGGACTGCCATCTTGTCAGCGACAAAATTCGAAAAGGAGTTATACATACTTTACATGTATCTTCTCAAAATCAGCTAGCTGATATTTTACTAAAGCAGTTAGTGGTCCTTTGTTTCATTCATTACTATCCAAGATGAGTGTGCATAATATACACACTCCATCTTGAGGGGGAGCGTAAAAATAGCAGAAGCTCTTTCTCTCTCTAGCACAAATAGCAGTCATCCTTTCTCTCACTGGCATGCACAGGAACTCTGATACAAACAGTGGCCTGACAAACAAAACCAAGAAATTTCTGTTATTTCTGTTAATGTGAGTAAGAGAATTAGTTAAAGATTAACAGTTGGATTAGTTGTTATAACAGTTTTTTAGTTAGTTAAACTGTAATTAGTTATTACAGTAATTAGGTTACTGCTGCTCTATTTAAACAGAGCAAAGTACATGGAAGAGAATTGAATTGAATACCACTATGTTTCTTCACAAAGCTCTTCTCCTTTTTCTCCTGAACTTTCTCCCCTTCTCAATCTTCATTCCTTTCATCTTTAACATAGGATGCCACCCCCAACGAGCGCCACCCCTTGGAAACCGTCTTATTCCACTACCTCTGTTTTTCTGGGCCAAGCGTTGCTGCTCATTCTCCATCGGGAAGCGTCGCCGCTGCCGCAACCCTTCGAACCGGCTACCCTCGGCTGAGATCCATCCTCTCCACCACTCCGCCGGTAAGCCCTTCCCTCTGCTCTTTGATTTCTAGCCGAACTAAAACTATCTTTTCCTTGTTTTGAGCCAACCAAGAAGGCTCTCGGTCTTTCCCTTCTCACCGGTTTGCCAACTGCTCCATAAGTCGCGGCCACCGCGAGTTCACCCTTCTTCCTTTCCTCCCTCTCTTCTTTCCTTTCCCTTCCTCCTTATTTCTTAGCCATCAGGATGAAGAAAACTCTGTGGGCCGTGATGGGCCCTATTTATGGGCTATGTTCTTGTGGGTTGAATCCATCCATCATGGGCCGAGTTGGGCCCTATTCATCTATTGGGGGCCACATTCATCTTGGGCCCTGTCCCAATCAGATTGGGCCATCTATCCATTTGGGCCGTGTTGGGTTATTTATCCATTTGGGCCGTGTTGGGTCGTTTATCCATTCGGGCCATGTTGGGTCGTTTATCCATTTGGGTCGTGCTGAGCCGTTTACACCCTTTGAGCCTTGTTGGGCTATGTTACTCATTTGGGCCGTATTGAGTCGTTTATCCATTTGGGCCGTATTGGGTCGTTTACCCATTTGGGGCCATGTTGGGCCGTTTATCCATTTGGGCCAAGTTGGGCTTATATGCATTTTGGGCCCTGTTCACCCATTGTGGGTCGTATTCGTTTTGGGCCCTATCCAATTATTGCAGGTTGTGATTATTTTGGGCCCTGTTCATCCACGTGGGTTGTGTTTATATTGGGTCGTGTAGGGCTCTATTCAACTATTGTGGGTCATGATCATCTCGGGCCCTAATCATTCATTGTGGATACTAGTCTTTGACTTTTCTTTAATCGGAGTAAATCTAGACCTCCCCTGATGGTTGACCTAGACCACACGGATTGAGCCCAAGACTAAGGATCAGACTAAGTCCAGACCTGAGCTAAGATTCTCTAGAATTATATGAAAAATAGAAATCAACATAAGGTAACAAAGCAAATCAGTCTGCTCTTCTCCATAGGAGAAAAGATTATGAGGCTTTTCTAGGTCTCTTCTAGGGGTGACAATTTACTCTACCCCATTGGGACCTAGTCTGACAAAATTCTAGTTGGGAAGATTTTGTCTAACTGCAACAGCTCCACAATAGTTGTAGATAATGATAAAACCCATCCAGTACTCGACTTGCATATGTGTGTGTGTTCACAAACCTTCTCCTCGAGGAAAAAAATGATTTATATGGAACAAAAAATTGTAGCTTTCTTCAACCTAATCCATTCCAACCCAATCGGTCTAACTCTACCTACCCTACTCTACCTCGCTTTGAGAAAGGTACGGAGTGGGTAGCCTATTCGATCCATTGCCATCCCTATTCTCTTCCATTTGTACTTTCTTCTTATACTTGAGAAACTCTTCTACTCAACTAAAATATTGAGAACCCATTTCAAGATTCCGAGCTACATTCAACAACCTCATTGTGAAGAAATGCGAGGGAATATAATAGTAGAGAAAAAAAGAAGAAACAAGATTTATAGCTTGGACAACATCCAAGGGAAGAGGAGAAATCTTCCTTATTGTCATAATTTACACTGCATCATCCATGGGTATTTATGGATCTAATAGTACACTTAATTAGGAAAGGAATAATATTCTCATAGAATTATATGAAAAATAGAAATCAACATAAGGTAACAAAACAAATCAGTCTGCTCTTCTCCATAGGAGGAAAGCTAGTACCGCAAATCAATCAAATCTTCTTGGTTTGTGGCAAATTGATCTTTTGAATATAGAAGGTTGAGGTAGCAAGTTATTTGCTAAATCCATCCAAGATTGGTAACCAATGTCCAAAATCTATTAAAGATTTCCATCACAATCTCCAAATATTCTTAACACTCACCCCATAAAGTTGGTGCGTAGTCACTCCCAACTTGGATGGGATTTGGTGAAAGCGAGGCCTCTGTGAAGATATTTGCTAGTTGAATAAACTACTTCAATGCCAAAAGAATATTTCAACTTTATCAAAATATTTGATATCAAACCTTTGCTGAAGATGACGTTCTATTTTAACAATCCCTTCCTGGTCATCACCTGGTTGCACTAATAATAAGGAAAAATTTTATGGGTTTGCGTAAGCAAAGCACCTATATATGATGCAATGCAGAATCTATCATCTAATTTTGCTAGTCCCCCCTTTCCCCACCATTACATCATTATCAATATGCCATTATCTCGCTTGAATCCCAGGTCTTTTCTCCCCGTCTTTGGTATCTTTGTAACGAGTGCAACGAACCTTCCCTATTCCAATTTTCATCTATATAACAAATGATTAAAATCTTAATGGCTTACGCATGCTAGAAATAAAGCATATGACCACACGGTCAAGTCAACCAAGCCATTGACGGAGCGTTCCATCCTCTACGTGGGACCCATATAATATAAAATTAAAAAAAAATAAAAAATTAGTGGCGCAGCGTGGCCATTGTGAGCCTAATCCTTCAGAAGCCATTTCGGGCTTGGTGGGGGCAGAGCGCTGCAAGACAGACAGCTGTGGAGATTAGCGTGGATAGAATAATGTCCATCTGAATTTATTTTTATATGTAAATTTATTTAGATATAAATAAAAAATTAAGACTAATATCTATTTTTATTAAAAAAATATAGATAGACAACTATTTGATCGATATTTGAATTTCAGATTTTATTTGTAATCTTATTTAATTTTAAGAAGAATATATAACCACATTAACAAGTTATTTATTTGATTTACTATTCACTTAGTAATATCTTTGATTCTGTAGTCATAAGGTTTAATTATTCAACTTATATCTGTATATTTTCATACTTCCAATAACTAATTTGTATCCGTATCCGTTTAAAACAAATATGGATATAAATTTTTCCATTTGACTAGTGTCCATATTTGTATTTGTATTCATCAGACTAAATAGATATGGATATGGATATAGTTATACTGGTATCCCGAATCATATCCAATCCGGTTTCAGCCCTAGATAGCGGAAAACATAAGGGGAAAGAGGAAAGCCAATGATAAAAGGTGGGAAAAAATATCTAGAGTCATGACATGTTTGATATTTTTTTCTATTTTTATAACTAAGTAAATAGAACCTTCCCAATTCTAATTTTCATCTTTATAAACAAGTGCATTGAAAATTCCTATTTCCAATTTGGCTACTTCAATCTGCTAATGATGCCCAAGTCCGGAAAAGATAAAGCACACATGTTCTGTCTTCTCTAGATAAAGGCAACAAAAAACTTGATTGCCGTGGGAACAAGATAGCATATGGATGGTTTGTGCATGCTTCAATCAAGCATATGACCACACAGTCAAGTCAGCCCAATCCATTAGACCTAGGATCACGATTTACAGCACAGGTTAATGTGCAGTGCTCTAGGTTGCCATCAAAAAAAGGACAGCTATTAATAACAATACACCATGTTAGTGCAGGTTACCAGAGAGAAGATTTTACTGATCAGAGAAAGACTCAAGGCAGCTCAGGACAGACAGAAGAGTTAGGCAGACAAAAGAAGAAGAGAATTGGAATTCCATGAGGGTGACTTTGTTTTCTTGAAGGTGTCTCCCTCGAAGGAAGTTATGAGATTTGGAAGACACAGTAAGCTGAGTCCCCGCTACATTGGTCCCTTTGAAATTCTGAACAAGGTGGGAGAAGTTGCTTACAGATTAGTCTTACCACCAGAGCTATCGAGTGTACATAATGTCTTCCATGTCTCTCTACTACGAAAGTATATTGCAGATCCCAGTCATGTAGTAGAGTATGAACCATTACAGGTTGAAAAGGATCTGACTTATGACGAGTTTCCTCTACACATCATTGATCACAAGGAGCAGGTTTTGAGACGGCGCACCATTCCCTATTGAAGGTTCAGTGGAATAACCATTCTGAAAGGGAAGCAACTTGGGAACTCGAAGACGAAATAAGTATGAAGTATCCACAACTTTTTGCAGGTTCTGGTACGTAAAATTTTGATGACGAAATTTCTTTTAAGTAGGGAAGAATATAAACCCCAGACCACATGGACCGGCTCGGACCAAAGTCGGCAATCCATTTGGAGAGTTTTGAAAAGAAAGGCGGTGGAGATCGGCAGCCGTTGAGGCGGTTTTAATCGCCTAACAGCTGCGATTTCCACCCCTCCGAGCTGAATGAGGGCTATAAAAGCCCATGGAGTCCTCTGTATGGGACTCCATCGACCACCTTCTTACCTCCCTTAATCTTCTTCCTTCTGTGCAAGGAGCCGGATCGAGAGCAGCAGCGCCGGAGGAGGAGGGACCTACTGCTTGTCACTGCACTGTGTCGTCGGAGCGGACACAGTAACTCGCTGGAACGCCTCACAGCTCCTCGGAGCTAGGTAAACTATTAACCCATTCCTCCATTCATGATTTACATGCTATTAGCTTAGATCTAATCTAGCTAGGAGATGATTAACAGAGGAAGAAGAGTAGGGAGAAGATGAAGAGGAGGGAGGAGAAAGATCTAGCCAATGATCGGCTGTGATCCGACATTGACCGAGGATCTTCCTTCTTCACCCGATTGTGGTTTCCCCTCCCATTAAAACCCTAGATCTAAAAATCCAAAGATGAATCTACCTCTCGATTCATGGGGATGGTCCTCGGCTTGTACAAATCCAGTTCCCATGGGGGGAACCAGTTTGATTGTGGCTGGAGGGAATCGGAGAAGATGGGCCGAAGGAAGATTTTCCTGTTGGCCATGGACGTCGTCGGCTCGGGCCACCGTAGATGCCATCGGGCCGACCGTGGGTGTCGGCCGCGCGTTACGCGAGCACCACCAGCTTCGGCCGGTTCTGCCGCTCCTCGACGGGTGGCCGTGACCCATCTCCTCCGTCGAAGGTGGAGAAGTAGAGCTGCCAGTCAGGCCGCGGCGGCTGTAGGTGGGACCACGGCCGCCGCGGGTGCCGCCGGTTGACCGCAGCGCCGCCAGTTTCGGGCCGGCCTCCTCCCGAGCACCCTACCGAGCTCGCCTCTTAGTTCATGGGGGAAGAGGAGAAGAGGAAGAGGAGCTCGGGAAGGGAAGAAGAAGAAAAGAAAGAAAGGAAAGGAAGGTTCGGGAAGGGAGGAGAAGAAAGAAAAGAAAAAGAAGAAAGAAAAGAAAAGAAAAAGAAGGAAAAGAAAAGAAAAGAAAAAGAAAAATAAAATAAGAAGTTCTGTGGGCCGAATTGGGCCTGATTTCGGGTTGGGCTTCAAATAAATTTGGCTTTAGGAGCCCAAGATCGGGCTAGGCCCTGATCTGAGCCCAATAATATTAAACCCAGAATTCACTGGACCAGTATGTAATTGACCCAGGCCTGAACAAGTAATTGGGTCAGATCTGAACCAGTATGCAATTGGCTCAGACCTGAACCAGAAACTTGGGTCAGACCTGAACCAGAAATTGTTTAGACCAAAATCAGACATTGGGTCAGACCCAAATTGAGGATTTGAGTAGACCCAAATCAAAATTTGAACCAGGTTAGAGACCTAAGAGTGAAATTGAGTCCTATAGATGAGTTGTAAAATGGTTAATTAAGAAAGAATGTAAATAAATGAAGTTGAACATGCAATTAATAAGTAATTTGACGATGTTGTTAGGTAATTGAAGAATTGGCATGCAAACCTAAGGTTGGTGGGCAAACTAAGGTAAGTAACCCTGATATAATCTTATAGTTTATCAAATACTTGTGATTACTTGATTATGAAATTGTATATGACTATTAATGTTCCTACAAAATTAGGATCAATCATGTGTTAGCAATAGTTGCACGATTTTAATTAGATGACATTCATCAGGAATATCGTATTATGTATATAAATTTATGATGATACAGAAGTTGCATGAAAATCAAAGTTTTCAGCATGATCATGAATTCTATTTATTATGATGTCATTATCCATTTTCCAATGTTTCTATGAAATAAGATTTATGAAAGCATGATATGTTTTAAGAACTCTCAATCGCTATGTATAACCCCCGCCAGTAGGTAACAGTAACTAGGCATATGACCCCGGCCAGTGGGTAAAAGTAACTTGGCTTTACGACCCCCGCCAGTGGGTAATAGTAACTGGAAGATGACCCTGCAGTGGTAAAGACCTTGCCATGGGAATAAGAGCGGCCATAGCTACACTACCATCTCAGAGTACGAATTTCAAAGCATGGAATAATGGCAAAAGTTTTATGATGCATAATCATATTTATAAAGTTGCATGAATGGACACGCATAGTTTTATGACTGGCTTGATTATAGAAAATGCTTTCTTTATTACAATTGTTTGTTCTTCAAATATTGCATTAGCATACAAAACATTATGCTTGATCCGATAAGATTATGCTTGTTTACTTACTGAGCTTTATAGCTCACACCAATTCATTTATATTCTTACAGATGAATAGGAGATGCTAGAAACAAGGAGCGCGACATGTTCCAGGGTTATGGGAAAGATGGAATGTTAAATGTTGATTTTTTTTTCTTCTTTAGAAGCTTTGTATGGATTCTGATACATGAAACATTTAATGATCTTCATGAATATAGTTGTTTACAATTTGAAGTTTTAAAGTGGCTGCATGTTATTGTATGCTTAACTTGGCAATAACACAGCCGTGTCATGATCCGAATTCGGGGCGTGACACTTCTCATGTGGCTGATCTTTACTTTCGAGAGGTTGTCAAGCTTCATGGCATTCCAAAGACAATCACTTCTGATCAAGACACTAAGCTCATGAGTCATTTTTGGTGCACCCTTTGGTGGAAGCTTGGATCTAATCTTCAATTTAGTTCAACTTGCCATCCCCAAACAGATGGCCAAACAGAAGTTGTTAATCAAAGTTTGGGCTTGTTGAGAAGTTTTGTGGGAAATATTCGACAATAGGATCTCCTGCTAGCACAGGCCAAGTTTGCTTACAATCGGTCTACTAATCAAACTACTGGTTGTAGCCCATTTGCGATTGTTTATGGACAAAATCCCATCAGTCCTTTGGATTTGGCGCCACTCCCTACTACTTGACAGTTTAGTGGAGATGAAGAAGAGAGGGTGAAGTTTATTAAGAAGTTGCATGAATAGGTTCGAGATCGCATTCTCAAGCAAACTGAGAAATATAAAAAGCAAACCAACAAGCACTGCAAGCCAGTAGCTTTTAAAGAAGGTGATTTGATTTGGATTCATCTACGAAAGGAATAATTTCCTAGCGGGCACCATGCTAAGCTCGTGCCTAGAGACGATGGTCCTTTCAAAGTGATTCAACGCATTAGAAAAAATGCATACAAGATCGAGCTCCCAAGTAACTATGGTATATCCACAACTTTCAATGTTTCTGATCTTCGCCCTATTCTGATGAAGAAGGATAGCAAGACTCGAGGTTGAGTCTTTTCCAACCAGGGGAACATGACATGGGAGTGTTCAAGAATCTATCCATTGAGCCCAATGAATCCCAAAACCAGCCCACTATCTAGTCTAATGACTAGATCATTTTTTGAATTTGAATTTTAGGAAGATTCTGGATGAATTAGCCAGCAAGCAATATCTCATTGGAAATCTCTATGCCTCTAGTTTCCAACGCATTAAACGGTGTGCAATTTTGAGTTTTCTAGAGAAAGTTATGGTGACTTTACTGAAGGTTGTGCAAGGCAGGCAGTATCCTATGGAAATTCATGTTTTCGTTTACTGTCTTTTCAAGAATTAGGTGCATTAATCATATTTAATAGTTGTTGGGAAGTAGTAAATTTTAATTACCCATGAATAACTAGGTGCATTAATCATATTTAATAGTTGTTGGGAAGTAGTAAATTTTAATTACCCATGAATAACTAGACGCATTAATCTTATTTAATAGTTGTTGGAAAGTAGTAAGCTTTAATTACTCATGTTTGGAGGGTTGTTCCAAGTTTTCCTATTTAAACTCCTTCATTTTAATGGAATGGGTAGACTTGAGTTAATTAACAAATTAAGCCTTTGGCTTATGAAGAAGAGCTTTTTCTTAAACTCTTATCTTTCGGTAGTTTCCGATAGGTGGCAAGTTCTGGCTTTGTATCCCTTGTGAGTTTCCTTTGGGTGGCGATTTCTGTATTCCATTGGCATTCTTGCTCGGGTGGTGAGCTCATTTTTTCTTTGGGTGGTGACTGCATCCCATAGGAGTCATTTTTCTTTATCCTATTATTTACTATTCCCATCCGGTATTATTCCGGTATCATAGTTGCTCGGTATTATTCCTACCTGATCACTTTGTTGCTCGGTATCACAAAGTCTTCCTTAGGGAAATTTTATTTATTCTCTTCTTTAATCTGCCAAAAGGTTCTCAATTCCATTTCAAGTGGTTAGAACGACAAGTGCATGGACCCCTTTGCGTGATTGTGGTAGATTGTCAGATTATCAGATAGTTGATTTTATCCTAATTTTGATAAAATTTTAGTATGTTGCTTTCACAGCCTATAAATTAATGGGTTTGGATCTTTCAAAAATCTTATTCATTGGGTATCTCAAATAACCATATTTGGTGAGATCTACCTTTTATTTTGTTTTTTTTTTAAATCAACTTTATTGGTGATCAATTTATCATTATGAAAGCCAAGATTCAATATTGATAATATTTGTATAGCCTCTAATTGAACTAAAGAAGATTCATTATAATCACAATATTTCAAATGGTGGAAATTTTTTATTGGACTAGGTCCTATAATTTTTCTTTCATATTGAAGAATTTTTCATGTAAAAATTATGTCTTTTGTTTGTGGATTATTTGATTATTTTATTTAATAAATATTTATAAATTGAAGAAATTATTGTTGTTTATTATAATAATATTTTATTTAATTACATAAAGAAGGGAAAAGAATTTATGAGTAATTTTATGACGACGTTGTTTCTCTGGTTCGTTTTTTTCAGCAAAGTGCAAGTTGTGTGACTTCCTAGTTCCTACCAAACCTATAATTCAAAGTCTTGCGGGGAACTCTAGTTTATTCTCTTCTTTAATCGCCGAAAGTCGTCATTCCATGTAAAGCGGTTAGAAGGACACGCTCATGGACCCCTGACTCATTGGGAAAGGCTCTCAATAATACGGGAAGTAGGTGGATCTATTTCGCAGAAGGTTCACTGCAACTTCCCTTTCCATAGATGTGCTGATGTTGCTCAGAATCTAGAGTTTGATCAGGCAATCAGAACGACAGAAGCACGTAGAAGAGCATTGAGGAAGATCACTACCTTGTTGGTGTGGACGAAGGAGCAATGGCAGAGGTGGTCGCTTCCAGTCTCCTGAGGTTGGTGTTTGACAAGCTGGGCAACAAAATCCTCAAGGAGTTTGGGCTGTCGATGGGTGTCGACAAGGAATTGAAAAAGCTGGAGAGTACCCTATCGACAATCCATGATGTGCTTGAGGATGCCGAGGCAAGGCAGGTGAAGGAGAAAGCTCTCAGAGGATGGCTGAGAAAGCTCAAAGATGTGGCTTACGACGTCGACGATGTGTTGGATGAGGCTGCGGCCAAAGCTGCGAAACGAAGACCAGAGAACAAAGGCCCCATGACTGAAAAGATGCGTCAATTGTCTTCAATCCCAAACTCATTTCTGTTTCAGTCTAAGATAGCTCGCAAGATAAAGAAGATTAGGGAGAGATTAGAAGAAATAGCAGGGGAGAGGACCAAGTTTCATCTACAAGAGCGAGTTGCTGAAAACATTAGGACCGAGACTGCAGTCAGAGAAGAGACTGGTTCTTTGATTGATGAATCACAAGTTTATGGCAGAGAGGAAGATAAAGAAAAGATAACAGATTTCTTGATTGACATGTCTGATGGAAGTGATCTTGGCGTGATAGCTATTGTTGGGTTGGGAGGGCTCGGTAAGACGACCGTTGCCCAATTAGTCTATAATGATCAGAGGGTGCGCGAGCATTTTGAACAAATGATATGGGTTTGTGTGTCCGATGATTTTGATATTAAAAGGCTTACCAGATCCATCATAGAAACTGTAAGCGGGAGCGAATTTAGTCTCACAGAAATGGATTTGATGCAGCATAAGCTCAGAAAGTTGATTGAGGACAAGAGATTTTTACTCGTGTTGGATGATGTTTGGAGTGAGAATTATGAAAAATGGGACAGGCTGAGAACTCTGTTGATTGGTAGTGCTAGGGGAAGTAAAGTTATAGTGACTACACGTAGTGAACGAGTTACTTCTATCATGGGAACAGTCGCGCCGCACTTTTTATCAGGTCTATCAGAGGGTGATTGCTGTCTATTATTTGAAAAGAGGGCATTTGGATTGGGGGGCTCTGAGAAGACCCCAAATTTGGTGGCCATTGGGAAGGAGATTGTGAAAAAATGTGGAGGTGTTCCATTAGCAGCAAAGGCTTTAGGAAGTTTGATGCGGTTTAGGAGAGGAGAGAGTCAGTGGTTGGCCATCAAGGAGAGTGAAATTTGGAACTTACCAAATGATGAAAATGAAATCTTACCTGCTTTGATGCTGAGCTACAATCACCTGCCATCACATCTGAAACAATGCTTTGCATATTGTTCAATATTTCCTAGAGGTGAAGAAATAAGAAGCAGGGAATTGGCCCAGTTATGGATAGCAGAAGGCTTTGTGCAATCATCTAATGGAAGTACATACTTGGAAGATGTGGGTTTGCAGTGTGTTGATGAATTGTTATCGAGATCGCTCTTCCAGAGTGGTCAGAAAGATAGAGATGGTGTGGTAAGGCAGGTTAAGATGCACGACCTCCTTCACGATCTTGCTCGATCTGTTGCAGGTGATGAATGCTCAGTTGCAGATGCTGGTAATAAGTCCGTAATTTCCCAAAGTTGTCGGTATTCATCACTCGTATGTAGAGGCCCGATAAATTCCGCATGGGAACCTCTCAAAGATGCAGAAAGGCTGCGCACTTTGTATTTTGTTGCATCCAGGGGCACGACGAAGGAAGAGGATAAGGAAGATGATGTTCTTCAAGCTATATTCTCCAAAATGAAGTTGCTACGAGCATTACATCTAAGCCAATGTCCCATGAAAGCCATGCCAGTTTCAGTAACTAAGCTTGAACATCTGAGATACCTGAACCTCTCACAAACTGACATCGAAACACTACCACCATGTATCGGTGATCTCCAGAATCTGCAGATATTGGACCTGTCATGTTGTACACAACTTCGAACACTGCCTGAAACTGTTGGTGACCTCCAGAATCTCTTATGTTTGAATCTCTATTATTGCTTAAGCTTTGTTTCCTTACCCAACTCCATCGGTTATGTTAGGAGTTTGCAGAACTTGGACCTCTCGTTTTCCCAGATCCGAACATTGCCTGAATCCCTGAGCTCCCTTTAAATCTGCATTCACTGAGCCTCAGATATTGTTACTTCCTGCATAGGTTTCCAGGGAACATGAAGAACATGAGAAGCCTCATACATCTAGACATATATCATTGTTTTGAACTGGCCTGCATGCCTCCAGGGATAGGACAGTTGAGTCAACTGAGGACATTGCCCATGTTTGTGCTTGATGGGAAGAACAGTTGCAGACTTAGTGAGCTTGGTCGCCTAAGCCTTGTAGGTGAATTGGATATTAGAGGACTTGAGAATGCAAGTGAAGCTATAGAGGCCAGAAAAGCCAACTTGAAGGAGAAACCAAGCCTTAATTCACTAAGATTGTCATGGGATTTGAATGCTTATGTGAAACCAGGGCAACCATCTGATGAGACTGAGAACGAGGGGGAAAGCATGAAGTTATTTGTCTGGGATGCTGATGCTGACTTGGCAGAGGATATGCTCAGAGATCTCCAGCCACATGAAAATCTGAAGGTATTGGAGATCGAAGGATATGTAGGCAAGACACTTCCATGGTGGCTGATGGAGTCTTCACTTCCATATTTGGCCGAGCTGTCTCTGACATCCTGTGTTATATGTGAGCATCTTTCAGCATTGGAGCAGCTACACAGCCTTAGGGTCCTCAAATTGATCAGGATCCCTGCTGTGACGTGCCTTCCAGCACTCGGGCAGCTATCAGATCTTAAGGTTCTCCGACTGATGCTTCCTGCTGTCAGGTGTTTAGGCTTAGAGTTCTATGGTGGTGAAGCAGCATTCCCCGCATTGGAGGAGTTGGCACTGGAGCTCATGTCAGACTTGGAGGAATGGCCTGCAGTAGGAGGTGGAGAATTCCTTCCCCGTCTCTCTAAGCTGTGCATAGTTGAATGCCCAAAGCTGAGAGCACTGCCCTCGGCTTTTCCTTCTGTTAGAGAACTGGAGATGGATGTAGATGATGAGCTGCTTCTATCTTCCTTCCAGAGTGGTGCATTTCCAAATCTGAAGCATTTGGAACTTCAAAACTGCGAGTACGGCAATGACAATGATGATGATAAAAACCATGGCGACGTTGACAATGATGATGGTGGTGATGATCACAACAGTGATGACAATGACGATGGTGATGATGATCACAACAATGATGACAACAACTACCCACCATTCATTCCGAAAGTGCTCGCTCACCGAATGAGCTCCCTCAAAAGTTGGTCGATGCGTACAAAGTACAAGCCTGGAGCTCCTGGTTCCTCTACAATGTCTATGTCGGGCATGAGCATGGTGACATTAACTGCCGGCGAGGGAACAGTAGAGTTTCCCCTTTTCTGAATTTATATGGCCCTGTTTTATGTGTTCATAAGAGTAGGTGTCTCGTGAAGTTTCTGGAATAAAACTAGTGTAACATGCGAGTTTTGAATAAAGCCATGGAGACAAACGCCAGACCATGGAATCATGTAATCCATTGTAATTGCTCCTTTCTATTACATTTTTATTTTTCATTTTTATTTATTCAGCTTTTTGCTGGTGGGGGAATTAGGGTGGATTGTGGAGGTAACCTCTTACTGCAAATAAATGAGGTTCTACGCGTCAGTTATAATATAAACTCCAGATGGGAATATCTTCTAGGTGCTCTGCCCCTCTGTAAATAAAGATTATTGTGATACTTGGAAAAGTGCCATAAACACAATTTTAATTAATTGATACAATAAACTCTAGTTTGTCGAGCCAGAATTCTCCACTTCACGTAATCAAATCTGCTCGTGCTCCGGCTCTGCTCGTGCTCCCTTGGATCAGATGGGCCATCAGAGATGGCCGGGCTTGATGGATGGTTGGGCTATTGATGCATTGGCGCATTGCTGCGTGTCAGAGCTGCCCCTCTTTCTGCTGCTCATTGAAGTACATGGGTCAACTCGACCACTGCCCTTTCGGCTGCTCCTCGTCTCCGACTGATGTGGTTTTTGACACGGCAACTCTTCATCCCCTCTGCACTTTGTGGACTTTTTGATGCAAGATCTCAGGCATGTCACGAGACTTACCATGTCCTTCTGAACCATCAAGTTATGCTTATGACATCCGTCTCATATTTCAGATGTAGTGATTGGTTAAAGCTTAATGTTGCTGAAGTTAATGCTTTGTTTGTGCAGGTCAATTAGTTTGACCTTTGTCATGTTTTGGACTTCATGCTTGGTTTTGGCTGTTTGGGGATTATGAATTCGGCTGCTATATTTAGTGTCATGTAGCTTGAATGCATGCAAGATAGAATGCTATATCGGTGGCTACGATGTAATCTTGGGACATATATTAGTGAAGGGAAAGCAGGGTAGCTAAACAAAGAGCCCCAAAATTTGAAATTATCTCCACGCTTTCTTCTCTACATGAAACTCTAGTACCCATCACTTCTTCCAACTGCTCGCTCACCATCCTGCAGGGACTCGGGCAGCTCAAAATGTTTGGGGAGCATGAGCTGCAGTAGGGGAGGGGCTAATTAACCAATCGAACAGGCTCCTAAATGTCTTCAACAACAGCAGCAGCAGTTAATGTAGGTAGCTCATCGTCTTCCACATTCTTCAAGATCTTAGAACAAGAGATTTATGAAGTTCAACCCGCTATAGTTTGGAGGATGGAGTTGATTCTCTGGCTTTTTAGATATAGATTAAAAAGATGGAAAAGCTGTTTGATGCATTGCAGTACCAAACCATAGGCTTTTTATTTTATGATCATGCAATGCCAAGTATGTGACCATGGTTGCTAAATTCCTGCTTCGTGATGAGATCAAACATATCTCCCATTCAAACTGACAGATCCATAAGCCGTTTGCCTTCAACTTGCGCAAAACTAGGAAACCATGTTATTTGAGAGGATGAAGCATTACAGGCGCGATTATTCCGCCAGCGTAGAACGCACCCGCTCACGTCAAGATCGAAACTCAATTTCACGAATATCTATGAGTTCCATTAGTATTACTGTATATGTCATTGCATCTTGAATTTAGCTGTCATAGCATAGCTTCATATTCTGAACATTTTTTTGAAAAAGATGGGCTGGAAGTTTCAATTCAGATATAATTAAGATTTTTTTCGAAGACTTAGGAAAGAGGCTATGCCTCTTGTTAATTCCGAATCCTCTCGATGGGACGCAAAATTTGTCTTCACGCAATTTTATGTACCATCCATAACAAACTCAACGTGGCCTAGAACAACTATAGGACTTTCGGTTCATTTAATTCAGCTGATTTGTTGCTTTCTTCTTATTTGGACTACCATTCCACAACCCCTGAAAGCACTGAAACTTGTATCCCGAAGAGGTACGAGTTAATACCACAACTCTTCCCTAATTCAGATATTGCATGGGGTACGAGAGGAGGTAAAGGAATTTACTACCGCAATTTACTTAGAAAAGCAAAACAAAGGAAACTAAGGGCATGAATTTTAAAACAGCATGGCTAATTCCAAGCTCTCTTATTTGTCATTTCCACAATTCCAGATACAGTCATTATTTATATTCCTTTACCTTATGTACAAATCCGGGATGGAGGGAAAAAAGAATTCCTGACCCAGCCACCGTGAACTAACTGAAAGAGGACTCCAATATCTGCATACGCATGCCTCCTCTGGATCCTCTATAGCCAAACCGAAACTTTCACGTTATCAACCACCCAAAATTCAAACTAATCCATGACTGATTGGTTTGTGCACATAGGACTCCCAGACCATGCAGCCATGACTAACAGTTGGTTGATCTATCATTAGAGGCACCATTTCTGCTGCTGCTGCTGCTGCTGCACTCTTTCCCTGATGCCTTCTCCAACTTTTCCCTGGCCTTGAAATCTCCCAGGTTCAGATACTCTTCCCTCAGTAGCCTGTCCAACTCTGGGTGCTTCTTTAGAGGCTGATTGTGGTCTCGCATCTCTCGAAAATGATGAAATGCCCTGCCACATGAAAAAGGAAATGATAGCAATGAAAAAATAAAGGGACGAAGCAGTGGTATTTTCTGTTCATGCAATGACCCTAAATATAATTTTCTACCAGCATTATGTCTGATGCAACCACGATGTATGCATCAAAACAATACTAAATAAAAAGCTCAAGTTGCACATCCAATCACTTAATGATGAGTACCAAGTAAAATAACAGGAAACAGATGATAAAGGCCAATTGGGTGACATTTGAATTCGATGAGTATTGTCGGAATAGTTCTGATAGTTATAATAGCAGTGGGCCAAATTCTTTCATCAGACCAGTAACATATAGGGGTACAACTCCAAGTGGCTTCTCTGCACATAGCATCAGATGACAGAAGTACCCAATTCACTTTCCTGAGGATGCAAAAGAAGATGAATATGCATGCAGCATGCATATCAAAAATAGACCTCTATTTGAGATACAGTTCCAGGCCCCATGACTGAAAAGGTGGTGGTAATTCCTGACCAAAAACTTTGAGTATATTATAATCTGTGCAGTAATTTTATATCAAAAAGCAATGCAGATTATCTCAGGCAGAGGATGGGGCAGCCTTGTCTTAGCAGAATCCAGTGTAAAATGAAAAGTTTGCTTGATAGCATGGTTAACATGAAACATTTGTTAAATTCTAAAGGTTGAGAATAATAAAGCAAAAATATGAGGAAATAGTCGATTGATGAAAAAGGCTTAGAACAGGATCAAAGGAGTATAATTAAATTAATGTGAGAAGTAAGTGTTACCAATATTTTTCAAGGCCATAAAGATTGCCTTTATGGTAAAATTCAAGCGTAAGGTGTTCAAACTCTTCATACAGATCCTCTTTAAAATGCTTCTCCAACCCATAACTGGAACAGTGAAAGTAATGAAGTTCACAAAACTTTGTCAACTAATATGTCTAAACAGAGCAAGAATCAAAATTCAATTTCAGCATCATTTTTCTATGATTTGAGGCTTGCTAAAGAAATACCTGTAAAATCTAAAGAGACACTCTAGCCCATAATTGTATTTAGCAGCTGCATCTTCCAGTGCTAGCTTACGGAATTCGTTATACATCGATCGGTTGAACATGTCTCTCAGAAAATATGACCAAAACCGGTAAAGTGTGTTCATTTCCTGCCATATAAAAAACAAAGCATGCTTCATGCAATACATACGTATTAAGAGGGAATTCATACAACACCCTACATTAATAAAAGAGATTATGCACTTTGATAAAAAGCTAAACCATACTTCGTATTACCAATTATAGGAGACAAAAACATATTGAAAATCTAAACTTAAACAAATATCAAGAGAACACTAGTCCAAAGTTCCACAAAATAAATGTCAATCCAATGCTGAACAAGCATCAACAGGGGAAAGAACTGACATTGGAACGAGTAGAATACTGGCAAGAAAACTGATGAGAAGTGCAAGAAATAAAAATCATTATTCTCTCAGATGAAATATTATATAAAAAACAATGCTGTCAGATATATTGATAATAATCAGAATGACAGAAGCAATGAATACATAGTGTTCTAAACAGATAATTTTATTACACTGAGATAAAATATCCAAGTTATCATTGGAATCTGCAAACTTGTGAAACTAAAATATTTGATATGCAATAATTTTGAACATTGAAAAAACAAGGTATCTGATAGAAATCCTTTACAGTCTCGCCTACCTCACTGCAACCAATTCCTAATTTCTTACGGTCATTAAGGCAACGCTTATGGAACTTCAGGTACCTTCATCAAATAACAGAATCAGAATAACTTCATTTTTGCAGTTTGAAAATAAAAAGTAACTAGGGAAATTTTGATGAGTTGGAACTATGAAAATAAAGTTCGAAGTCAAAAAAAATCAAGTCATCTACTTTTGCTGTTTAAATCCATTTTCTTCTAGAAGCTGATGGCTTGGATGCTGAAAAGGTGGGAAAGATTTTGGCATTGATCCTACAGGTGGGCTGCTTCCAGAAAGAATACCATGAGACCCACTCAATTTTGACAACATCAGGCTGCAAAAGTAAAGTTAAAAGATCAGATTAGGATTAAGATATAAAAGGACCAAAGCAAGCTGCATTAATTCAACTGGAACAACTGAACAGTACTCACCCATAATTTTCAGGTGGTGTTGACCCAAAGAAAAACCCAACTGAATTGCTTGGTGGGCTTTCTGAAACAATTCCATGGCGGTTACGGCCATTGCCATGACTCCTAAAATTACCAGGAAACAACCGCTGTTTATGTGAGGAATGTGACTTGCTAGTGACTTTATTTTGCCGTCTTCGAGAATTGACATGTCCAGCCTCTTCCGGACCATTATTCCCAGCAATGTTTGCATTCGCCTTTGAATTCAAAGATGAATTTCCAAGGCTGGAAGGTTTAAAATCTACATCTTTCATCTCCATCCCATAATTATTTCTTCGATTATTAGACTGTTTGGCTTGCAACTCCTGCTAGCGACATGATTATTATAAGGATTGAAACTATTTGTACTCAGATGGTGAAAGAAGTAGCATCTGAAAGATGTATTTATAAAATTAAAAAAAAAACAAAATTAAGACAGGTGCAACATCACACCTATATGATATTATATTCATGCAAGGTGGACATAGTCCCAAGTACATACTTTTTTGTAGGTAACAAGAGGGAATTACCTGTTCATAAAAATAAAGTCCATCATTGATGGCAGTTGCAAGATCATTCGAGATAGGGTCTGATTCCCTTGAGCCAGCTCTTTCATCGTTGTCTATCCTGATATCCTGTATCAAAGTTAGACAAAATGGATCAGCATATCACTTCAGAGACATTAATACTTAATGACATGGAACAATAAGAAACCTATCACTAGTAATTAAAACCAACAAAAGTTGAAATTTGCATATATCATGTCAACCTACTAAAGGTTTCTTTTCTTTATTAAGAGAAGTTTGATAGAATAGAGTTGAACTGTGGAAAGAAATTAACCGGCTCCAGCATAAAAAATCCAAGCAATGACACTAAACAACTATATAACTAGCAGCTGCTTTTAGGAAGGTGCACAAGCAAGTCCATATGAGATCAGCTGGAACACTTGCAAAAAGTTGATTTATGGGAAATTGTTACTATCAAGCAATCAATCCTGAAAGAAAAGACTATGGAAAAGCATTACAACATTTTAAAAACAGATTAATTAACCACACATCACATGTTTATTGATTCTAGTGCCATTCATGCGAGTCGGGACTGACTAGAATGTATCTTGGCTGTGCCTTTTTTTGGGTATATATCATGCCTGTGCCTTATTGGCATGCAGCAGCTGCATGCCTGTGCCAAATTGCTTAACATGCTGCAGCTACATTATACGCCCAGGTTTGCCACGCATTGGCATGGCACAGTTGATCAAGTGTCGATGCCAGGCCAGATTGCAGAGGCATGCAATTCTTTAATTCTTGATCATAGCTATATAGATAATGAGCAGTCAAGCAAAAGAATTTGTTCCAATAGTGTAGCACAACGGATAGATCTCCCATTTTATGTTTGATTGCTTATTGAATAATAAAAGTTTGACAATACTATCACTTGATTGCTGTGGGAGTAGAAGAGGGTTGAGCCCCACCAATGGTCAAAAAATAACCAGTGATGTTCAACAATTGGGTTAATCCCTCAATCGGCGTCTCCTTTAATCTGATGGAATATAGATTAACTGCTTTATAAGGTCAAGGATTTCCTCCAGCAAACCCCCAGACTTCATGGCCAACCACTTTCCTCCTAACGTCAATGAACCACATGGAACAAGTAGCCTTCAAAAGGAATGTAAAGCAGGTTAAAATAATCATCTCAATGCAAATCATGGCATTAACAGTATTAGTTCACTAGTGCAACCTCTTTCTAATTTACAACCAAATCTTTCGAGAATGATTTAACTGCTTGGTTCAAAGCCCAGAAAGGACCATCAACGAGAAGACACTTTCCACATATTTTCTCTGGTGCAACCTCTTCTGATCATGCACAAAACCCAAAAAATGTTCTAGAGTTGTATTTGTTGCCTCTTGCACAGCAAATTAGTTGTGACGTGAACCTAGCATCAAATAGATAGATCAAGTCTCTTGGTAACCTAACAACCATAATCCAATTATAAAAGCAGTTGGTGTTTTCCACAGGCGTAAAGTCTTCAGGGAGGTTGAATTGGTTTTGGTTTATTGATTAGTTAAGCTGTTTTAGTTTTAGTTTGATATAGTTCTCAGAATTGTAATGATTAAAGTTATAGTGGTAACCAGGATTTACGCATTTTAGCAATTGCACGTAAGCTTTGACATACTACATGGTACGACTAACCAACAATATTTTAAATAAAAATAATCTTTACTACCTCTATCCTTTCAGGAGGCATGCTACTTAGTGCAGATAATAACTAATATGCTTTATTCTGCTACCTGAATTTCTTTTTACAATATTAGGTATAAAAACATTAACATCCACATCAATAATGCTTCTGCCTACATGGACAGCCAAATTGCACCTTAGTAAATAGAGTTTAGACCTACATGGCTACATTTGACCCTTTAACTATATGAGTTTGGATCAGATTTTAGCCACCCCAAATAGCTGGAACAGGGTTTGATGGTTATTGTTATGATGTGAATCAGATTTTGTTGAATTCAGCAAAAAAAAATCATAAGCAAAATCATTCTACAAAATCAAAATGTGGGTACATTCAACATGCTTTAATTCTCATTAATCATGTTTGAATTAGAGGTGGGTCAAGCCAACCACCTTTCAGCCCAAAGGAGGAATTTAAAGGACAAAGTTCCAACTTCCAATACTTGCATAAGTTCTTCCATGCCAAAAATAATAAGGTGATTTAACATCTGAAAACCTCAAACAACTAGGACTGTAATGATCCAATCTGAGAACCGATGCAATTGTTATAAAAGGAAAATAACAAACAACTTTGAATACTAAAACCAGAACCAATAAGATCGGTGGATTAGGTTTGGATATGGCTAGATCCGAATAGATCACCTGATAAATTCAGTCATAAGTTGCATCCATAACTCAATAGATATGTGATATAAATTAATAAGGTTTTCATTAATATCAATTTTTTTACGCTAATGTTTTAGAGATACTGTCTTTCCAGCTTAGACACAATGTTTTTCCCCAGAAAAAAAAAAAAAACTTTAGAGAGAATGTTAAGATAGCTAGAACCTACAACTTGTTTGATATCACATGATCATTAGTTTCCTATCAGCTGAGAAAACAACATAGATTTGTTAAGAAAATTCACAATGGAATTATTCTATTATTAAATTAATAACTCCTGTATTTTATGTCAATAATAAAGATTATTGGAGGAAAAATATCTTTAAAAACACTGATGTTAGAATTTCAGTATTATTTAATAATTGATCGAAACCAAATCCACCCAATATGTAAAAGCCTAACCTAAATTTAGACCTGAGTTTCTCATCAGTTTAGATTTGATATTTGCTAGATCTAACCCATTTCATCCTACTAACAAATAATATTGTTCGCCCTTCACAATTGTTATACATTAAGGAATATGGTAGTTATTTATAGACTGTTGGTGCAGCATTTTTCTTGGATCACTCATCCTTATTTCTAATCAATTTATCTTTGAAAAGTTCAGATAATTGTTTTGGCTTTAAGCTTATAAGCATTTAGCAATACAATTTTCTTCTGCGGTAATTTGGTTCCATTTGAAGTATTTGATTAAAGTCAATCAGACAGAAGAGATATGCCACAAAAAGAAGCATAAGGTGGTGTCGTAAGACAAGCAAATGCCAACCACCAACAAATGATTGAAGACATGAAAAGAGCAGCAAATAGAGATGGGTAGGATACAATTCTGGAGCAGGTCCAATGCCCTTAATTAAAGGAACCATTCCTTCTCAACAGTCATTCATATAGTACCCTTTCTCGATGAACCTTGAAACCTTTTAATACAAAACATATTTCTCTTGAAGGTAATATTGAAGCAATGACTTGAAGCTACTTAATAATTAATTAATCCATACCCAAAATAGCATGTATATGAAAAACCATGTAAAACTAGAAGCTTTAACATCATAGTCCAGCACTAAGAAATTACCAAGAAGTACATACAACTTTTTCTTAGCGCACAATTAAAAGGGGAAAAAATTGCAGGATCATTTCTCAAACTCAGAGCCTGATCTCACTACAAAGACTCTTTTTGCTGCAAAGAACTCTAATAACTTTCACTTTGATACTGTATTAGAGGAAAATCTAATAGTACAAGTGACATGGTGATCACTGAAGATCAGCTGCTAAGACCTGAAGGACATAATGGCTACAAGAATCACTTCAGGAAATACTTAGATTGCTGTTCATGCTGACAAAGGGCTGAGATCATAAATTGGTACAGTAGTATTGTAAGGCCTCACCCTGCTGCAAGGAACATTCATGAAGCAAAGTGCAGCTGGAATTTCATCCAACGGCACAGATTTATCATTAATTGATCAGCTTTTTCATTTTGATTTTTCAGTATGGTGTTTTATGATCAGTTTCAAAAGTTCCTTAGAGGTTGTACCATTCACACATCACTGTGGCATGAAGGGTAATCGATACAGTATTCAAAGTCTTATTAAGTCTTATTAAGTGTTTGGTTAGTTGGCTAGGCTAAAATATTTTGATAGGATTTGTTTTCTGATGTAGTTGCATCCTAATTAGGCTCAAACTGAGAAGCAGCTGGTGGTCTGTTAGTTTTCCATGGGACTTCTTTAGTCATCCTAGATTATGTACATTGGTTTTTTGAGAAGAAAGGAAAAGAAAGAATAGGCCAGGTCCGGCCCAAGCCTCTCCCTCGCCCTCTTTTAAACTCTTCTATTGAACTATCTTTCTCTAGCTGCTTTTTCCTTTTGATTCTATTCCTCTTTCTTATTCTTGCTGCTGTTGATTCAGTAGTTTTTAAGCTCAACTTAATTTTAATAGTTATATTTATCGCATCCTGCAGACCTGATTTGGTTTTTAGTCTACATAACTTGGGATCTGAGGTCAAGATTAAAGTCTAATCTTATTTTCTTAGAATTCTTCTGCTATTATTCTTAAATTCTCCGCATTCCTGCTTTTGGATTCTGCATACTGCATTACTATTATGAATTATCTGAATTTCTTTCTGACGTGAACATCAGAGATCAGACTGCTTCAGATTGGCATAAAACTTCTGTATTAAGATTTCTAGTATCCATTAGGATACTCTAATAATTACTGCATTTTATAGCAGCTTTTGTTAGCCAGCAGTCTTTAATTTTGACATGTTTTATTCTGTTTCTTGACACCGGACAGCAAGTTTAAAGTAGAACCGAAACCTTAGGTTTTCCTTCAGTTTAGGTCCTTCCGCGCATTTTAGGCCATCCTTAATTTGTCCTACATCAGCAAAGCTTTCCACTCATCTACAATTTCTAATATCTCGTTGGATAAATGATGGAATTTTAGGAAATCATGACTTGACTTTTTAAACAAGCCTGGACATACATAACCAGACGTTAGATTAATAAATTATAAATTCAAAAAGAGGGAAACGGGATAAAAAATATATCAAGTTCCAAGAGAAAAAAAAAAGTAACTATGACCTGATCTACAATAGTTAGTCCGTTATTATATATTATTGGATATGTATGTACTAATTCACTCATCTTGAAAATATATTTGATTTGTGTTATTAAAATACAAGCCCATTAAACAAAATAGTTAATAAATGGGGTGAAAGCAACGGAAGTCAAGAACAATCACATAACCTTACCTGGGTAACAATTATAAGTTTATGCACAACTTGGTCGTTAACATCAATCTCATCCTCCTCGTCATCAGTCCTGTTCAAAATACTATTATTTGGGAGAAGAAAAAGATTTTGCAAGAATCAATGTATCAGCAAACTATAATAGGTTTTTAACTAAAAGTACAAGTAGACAGTGGAATCACATGAAATAAGTTTTACAAGTTTTACAAGCATATATAGAATGTTCCCCCTTGTAGTTGTCATTGCTACCACTAGCATTTAAAGATGATAAGCATGTGGAAAATCCAAGCACTTTGCACTAACAGTCCCATGAGCTTATGAAACATGTCTTTGAAATCTATGGTGTCAGCCTCCAGCTGGGAACAGTTGGATGCCGATTAACCAACAGCCAGCCCCATAATAATGGAAGCTTTAAAAGACATCCAGCCAAGAATAAAGTATTAAACAAAAAGAACCTGCCAAACAGCTATCTAGCAACCATATGATGGCACCAAATCTGAGTTTCCTTACAGCGTATGTATCTAGATAACATATTTTTTCTTTATGATAGCCATCCACTTTACTATTCGGCCACTTCAAGATGTATGTAGTCTTCTTAACAAAAAAACATTTTTTTATCATTGCATTTTTATCAAGGTCAATATGATATCAATGAATTATAACATTTACTGGTTTATCGTCTTTCAAACTACATACCAAACATTTTATGCGACCACCAGATATGATGACTCGTACATGTTGATTCCCAAGTACTGCACCCAATTCCACTCCCATAGACACTCTTGCTTTCGCTAATCACTGCACATTTGTTTTATGCAATACTAAAAATATATATTTTGGTCGCTTAAATAGCAGAAGATGGAGCTCTTCTAAATTCTTAAAGATGTTGGCTTTCCTGCCAGATTAAATATTCTGTGGTGATCCCTACAAAAGCAAGATTTCTCACATCCACAAATACAGCGATTAGCTAGTGTGTCACCATATCTAGCTTCCACAAATTCCCATGAGATTCTACACAAACCTTCGGATATAAAATCACATTCATCAGCATCAATGAAATTAGTCTCTTGGAATATCAGTAAATTACCATGATTCACAGATTACTGGTTTCATAATATCATAGCACAGGTGCTAGGTATGAGCCTTAGTGAAGTGTCTGAAGGACAAGTCAAACAGCAGCATTTATTAAAGATATATCCAAAAAAGAGTGCTCTGAACCATGAGATTGTATCTTATCGACTGAAAGAGAAACGAAAAAAGGGGTTAAATTATGCAAAAGGGGTTTACAGATGGATTGTCTCCTCTCTAGGTTTTAGGCCTCCATGGGTTAAATGCATCTACCAGTATGTCCACTGTCAACTTTTCTACCTTCATTTATGATGCTTTCATCAGTTTTTTGCAAGTTGTGAAGGCCTTAAATATGGTGACCTCTTCCACATTTATGTTGCTAAATAGAATTGAACTTGCTTGGACCCCAAAAAAAAGGGCAAAGTGATGATGGTCTTACAATATTAACAAAACATATATTCAATTTGCTAGTGACAGCCTCATCTTTAGTCAAGCCAGCTCAGATCAGATTGAACACCTCAATTTCTTTTTAGTTTTAAATATTTCTATATTTGAGAATAAACTGTACTAGCCAAAAACCTTGCCATGTCAAAAAACAAACATATTCTAAACCATAAATTTGCAAATCTCCTTGCTACTCTTGACACTCTTGAACCTTTGAGACCTAAAATTGCAAGATAGACTTCAGTTTGGAAAATATTAATTAAAGAGAGACTGGCCAAAAGGGTAGAACCCATGCCCTATAGGAAACTAATTTTTCATAATCTACTAATTCTTCATAATCTAGTATTCTATCTCACTTCATGTCTGTAATCTCTTATCCTGTAGGATCTATTGCTGAAAGTATGTAAACTAGGAAGTATTTTATTTGGAGGCAAGGAGCTGAGATTGGAAAAGGTTACCCTCCAGAGCAACAGCAAAAAGCATGTGAGGATAAAGAGCCAATGAACTGAAGGTTTCACAACTAAAGTGTATTGTTCAAAAAGGCTTGTGTAATGTTCATACCATGGTACGTCGTACCGGCCCAAACCGAACGATACAGACTGTACCTAATTGGTTCGATATGGGTGGCGTATCAAACTTGGTATGCCAAAAAATTTTCATACCGTACCATACCGACACTATACTCGTGTGGCAACGATACGGGGTTTGGTACCGAAACAGCGAACTTTGGTTTGTACCATCTATACTAATCATGGGTCTGCATGATTATATATATGTAGCACACACTAGGGCATGTGGAGAACCTATTCTTTTATCATCTTAAACTCAATTTAAGCGCTTTATAGTAAGACGTAAGACATAGACAAGTCTTCAATAAATGAAAATGAAACTCAAGACTTTGTAACAGTAGGTGAGAAACAAATGACCATCTGCTTCATTTTTTTGCTCAATCTATTCCATGCCACCATCACAACCAAGCACTAGTAATGAAACTACTTTCCACAGACAAGGACCTATCATGTCCTCCAAATATCCCTTGGAGCAAAATATAAATACTTGCTTATTGAGCAATGGAACGTAAATATCTTATAATTCCATTATTACAAATTTAATTAAAAGTGGAAATGAGCGGAGCTCAAGCAAGCTGGGTTCGGCTCAAGCTTGGCTCAATAATTATCTAGCTTAGCTCGACCTAGCTTGACCTCGAAGGAGCTGCAACATCCAACTCAACCTCGCCCAAGTAGATCCCAAATAGCTCAAAATCAGACCCAGTTTGGTACATGATAGTCAATATGTTTAGGAGAAGGGAAATCGACCGACCTCTATGGAGGTTGTGGCAGAGGTGCGACAGGGAAGAAGTCAAAGGTAGAGGCCAAACATCAAGAGAGCAACAGGAGGTGTGGTGTTTCACTGACATGTGGAGGTGGCTGATGTGAAGGAATCGACAAATATGGGGCTCATGTGGATTGAGGAGAAACTCAAGGTGTATGAGTCGAAGACAAAGGAGGCAGCAAAGATCCCAAATATGAGCAAACACCACCAAACACAGCAAGACCAAAGAGGATTCAATGTTAGACATGGAAGTGACAGCCATGATAGAATATGAGAGAAGGGGCGAAAGGAGAGGAGAGGAAAGGGACCACTCAACATGCACAGTTGAGTTTAGGTTAGGGACAAAAGAGCATGTCCCAAGCATCCTTAAAAGGCTAAAGTCTCGTTTTAGCCATTAGATTGATATACAAAAATGGAGGCAAAACTCTCGTAAACAATTTTATTGATTATCAACCAACAATTCCTACCCATCTATGGTCATCTAGAACTTAAGCAAATTCACCATCTTTTCTAGGCCTTCTTTGCTCATTAATCATTATATAGAAAAAAAAGGTGGCAGCGAAAAATGAGATTGTTATATATCAATTTACTTACATTTTTAAAAAAAATCATTATTTATTAAGCAAGTGCATATGTGATTGCCCAAGACTAAAAACCTACATCATCTCCCGAACTACCCATACAAAGACAAATCTTCTAACCCCAAGGTCTGTAGCTTCAATTTCAAGTACCGCACTGGTACCTGACTAGTACAGTTTCGTATCAAAATATACCATACCAACACTCAATACACAAAATGCATACCAGTTTGATACTGGTATAGCATTTTTTTTATTTTTCCAATTTTTTTGTTTTTGAGGATCAATTTAAGGTTTATGGATGTTTAAAAAGGTAAGAGTTTTAAATTCTTTGAAGGAAAGAGTAGGAAAGGAAGGAAAGGAAGCAGACCTTTTGTTTCTGTTTAAAAAGATAAGTAAATGAAAGAAAGAAAGAAAGAAAGAGAGGAAGAAGAAGAAAAAGAGGAAAAAAAGAAAGAAGGGACAAGAAAAAGAAAGGAAGCAAAGATGAAGAAAAGAAAAGAAAGGAAGGAAGGAAAGAAGAAGAAAAGAAAAGAAAGAAAAGGGAGAAGAGAAGGCAAGGAAGGAAGGAAGGAAGGAAAGAAAAAGAAAAAGGAAAAAATGAACGGAAAGGAGAAGAAAAAGAAAGGAAAGAAAGAAAGGAAAAAGAGAAGAAATAAGAAAGAAAGAAGGAAAAAGAGAAGAAAGAAGAAAGAAAAAGGGAAGAAAGAAAGAACAAGGGAAAGAAAAAAAAGGATAAAGGGTTCGGACTGCCCCAAACTGCTCAAAATCAAGTGAAACTGAACCGTATGCCCCAACCCAGGCAGTTCAAGTTAGTTTGGCAATCCCTTTTAAACCCTATGTTAAGGCTGATCATAATCCTATGCATGTTAAACTTACGATTTTTTTTCTTAATCAGCAAAACAGATATTCTCATTTAAATAAGCTTGTCCGTTGATAGTTTATTTATAACTTAATCAAGATGTCATAAATGCCTTTACTATCTTCCTTTCTCTACCATAAGAAAAGTAACCAATATCAAGCTATAATGCTAAGCAACGAGCTTTCTCTATTATAATTGGGTCGGCAGATAATAATAAGAATGATGTTGAAGGAAAGGCTTGCATGTGCTTGAGCAGATTAGGTATACAAAAGCAAAGCAGCATCAGATATTTAATAGATGCAATGATCTAGGAATATAACTGCAAATGAATCTTCATATATCTTCAGATATGCTTAATAATTATTTTGATATTTTTGTGCATTCAGAACTTTCAACAGGATTACAAGACAAGCAAAGATTATTTTAAATTCAATGAACTTAGAACACAATAACCATATGGCTCGAGGACAACAAAGTAAAAGAATCATTTGAATACCTTTTGTTTGATGATGGATGGTCTTTTTGGCTTGTTGACTGCTCTAATTCCAGCTCTTCATCAAGCATGAATGTGTTTTGCTCCCCAGCAAAGCTAGGAGACTCATTATTCACAAAACCATTTAAGGAACCTCCTAGACTTGGGGTGCCAGGTCTCATATTTGACCTTGTGTTTACTTCCTGAAGTTCGGGATTGCAACTACTGGAAGGATCAGTGCCACTACTGGAAGGATAGGTTTTTTCCTGTAAACCTTCAGATCTAACAGAAATATCAATGCTGCCATGCTTAACATCGGAAATGCTCCTGACAGAATCGTTGTCTAACAGACAGCTACAGTCACCACAAGGCTCTCCTTGTTTAGTTTCCAAAAATGGTCCAGATGCTAATTCTTTGCTCTTTTCTTCGCTATCTCCATTGCATGCTAGTGATTTACCAACACTTGACACCTTCCCCATGTTACATTCTGTACTATTCTTAACTTCTGCTTTAGAATAATCATTTGATGTGGGCAAACACTCGTCACTATCTTTACATGTAGTTTGGCCAGCATTGCTCTCATGAAAGATGCCACAATTATTACTTCCACTAGTGTCATTTTTTTCCATGCCGACAGGAGATTGGCCTTCCGTAGACTGAGATTTTGTTGAAACTGCCTGCTGAGCTGATGCTGGAATCCACTTTGACCAGTCATTTCTCCTTCTTATCTTGTCATCCTACAAAGTAATATTTAAAAAGAAAATATACATGACAATCTAATAGACTGGTAAATAGCATTTGAAGATGAGACAAGCATAAATATATATATATAAACAAGAATGGCACATCAGCCAAGAATGAAAGAGATGATAACCTGAACTTCTATCAACTCTGAGCTCTGCAAAGCATCCAGAATCAAGGATATGTTTGTTGTCATTTTTTTAACCTGTATAATCAAACAAAGAAATCATCAAATTTTCTCAGCCAATATTAAATGACTATCCATAATAAAATGAACTATTTCACTCTGAAAAATAATTAGCATCAAGGTAAAGCATACCCTATTAAAATCTGCAATTTTAGATATAGAAACCCATCCCTGTTCGTCCAGTAATGATATCAAGTACGGGTCCTTCTGCAAATTCTCATCACTGCAATAAGGATAATGATTGTTATAGCTAAAACAGTGAAATAGGAAATATATGTATGCATATATATATATATACATATATATTAGACATGTACATATGCATATAGAGGTATATACATATTGATACACATATATGTACACACATGCATATATACATATATATGTATATGTGTATGTATATACATATATATGTGTACATATAGATATGTACATATATATTACAAATATGCATATATATGTAAACACATATGCATATATACACACAAATGCACATATATATACACTGTATATACAAATCTATATATACATGTATATATACATACATATGTATGTACATATGTATATATACATACATACATGTTTATATACATACATCTATAAATTTAAATATTTACATACATATATTATGTGTCCATAACTTCATATACATATGTACATATATACAAATACGGATATATATATATATAAACATATATATATATACATGCACATTAATATAAATATATATTGCAAAAGCATAATGGTTCAAGACACTGTGGTCTCCCTTTTAGAACAAAAACAATGCCCCATATTGGACCAAATAAATCACTTTCAATATGAAATCACAAACATATTTCATTCTAATTGATAATACTGGACTGCTTGCATGAATTCAAGGTTACGTATATGCTAAATAACCAACTGAAATATGGACCCAGAGAAATGTTGTGCATGCTGGTGAATAAGAGAACCCAAAATTGCAGAAAGAATATGTCGGCTCCTTGCAATGATTGTGCATGAAACTGCAAGGGCTAACTGTTTCTTGGCTTAAAGAATAAATGCGGCAAAAATTAAAACTGACCTACCTGAAATAGTACTCGATTTGTTTTACTATCCTAGCCCTCAAGGCTAGTGCCTCTGGTGTCAGAATAGGATATGGAGGACGAGGAGGATGTGAAACAAAATGAGGAGGACCCCTCATCATTTCCAGAGGAGCAGCAGAAACATAATACATGGGAGGAGCAGGACCTGCATTTTGAGCATTATTAATTTATGACAAGGGAGAACTGGAGAGATGTACAAGAATTGATAAACTCAAGCCAGAAATGGAATCCATAACACTTAAGTTAAAGACATAACCAGGATAACCAGGTCCATTGATGAACCGTGGAGCTGGACCACAAAATTGGGGAACTGGCCTGATGAAAGTCCTGGTACCAATACGATGTGGCATATTTATGTTATCTCTTGGATTCAAAGCCCGTTGATTGCACCATGTCTGGTTGAAATGGCTACCAGGTTCATGACCATTAGGTGGTCTGCTGCCGAAACTGCTGGCATTGGGGCGCCAAGCATTTGGATCTCCTCGGGTTGGTGGATGGAAATTCCTATTACCATCATTTCCTCCAGCATGACCAGTTGGAATAAAGGCCGGCAAGGGAGTTTCACATCCAGACTTTACAATATGTGGTTCACCATTAGGATATGGTGCAGGGCCAGGCTGATAGGCATACTGAGGAAACATCAGAGGTGGAGGTGGTAAAACAGGGTATAACATCGGTTGACCTGGTTGTTGGTGGTATGGCAGGGGTACAGGAAATGGTGGCACGCCATTTGAAGGAGCATTACGCTTTGGACCATGTTTATGAGGGTGCAGCGGATGATGTCTATTGGAAGGATTACTGCTTCCAAATCCCTCAGATTTGCGCATTCCAATTGATCCCTGAAAAAGAACAGTTTCGTAAGCACTGTGGACTAAGATTTCTAGTAAACAAAAAGTAACTGTTGCGCATGAAATAAGTAAGCTGTTGTTGAAGCAACAAGCATATATGAACTAAGGAAAACTCAGTAGGTTATCTTCTTTAGCATTGTGGCAATAATTAAAGGCTGATGAATTACCATAATATATTTACCATATCTTCCAAAAAAACAAACCCAGTAAATGATCTTCATTAGACAGCCAGCAAAATTACCATAATCTGGAGATATTCACCAGCAAAATTGTTCCTCGATTTCTATTCCTTAGTCAATTAAGTGCACCTGAGTCCACTACTAGACCATATCTTAGGAACTGCTAACTCATAGTTAGCCTATCATTCGTCTTGCACAGTGGATCATTTAGATTTTCTCTAGAAAAGTAGGACAAATTTTAGATGGTTATAATCTATTAATTTCATGGTTTGTAGTTTTACAGAAAGAGAGAAAGAATAAAGATAACTGTGATTAGAAAATTGATGATAATTGGCATGAAAGTGCAAGAAGAGAGAAAAAAGAAAAATTAATGTAGAAAAAAGAAATCTAAAATTGGAAATACAATCATTTTGATCTAACTAAAAATCCAGATTATATAAAATTTAGGTCTAATACCAGCTGTGCAATTTGAATACTGGCACAAACAACCAAATAAAGCCATGTAGATTGTCTCCATATCACATAATCATAAAATTTCAGCATTGTAAACATTATCAACCAGATACAAGATCTAAGTTTGCCATTTTAGAATATTCACCAAGAAACAATGCTTCAGTTAGCATCCTTCAGCAAATCAGCAGTTGCAGCATATCACAAAAATCCTTGCACCAAAATTCTCAAGCAAAACCATCCTAACCATACAAACAAAAACAGGAGCATAAAGAACAGAAAAATTTCCTCACAGCCGAGAGTCATCAGAAACAGAACCAGAAGAACATGCAGGAGCGGTTACTTCATCATTCTACAAAATAATTTTCATTGAAAGTATTAAGACATAGGCTACTTCAACAGTTTCATTAACACTGTTTAAGTTGAGCAAACTGGAAATAGGCGTAAGCTTAGAAGTCTACTGTAGGATATGATTACAGCTATGACTTTTAAAAGGAAACAACCTGGATTGTATTATAGATGTTTACCAGAAAACTTGATTTGACATGTATGCATACGTATATTTAGAAAGTGTTAAATGTACACTAGAGGTTCCTTGACAGAGTTAGCAGGCATTCAACTTGCTTAGGTGTCCCATTAACCAAATTGGTCAAGGCATGGCCTATAACGGCACAAAACAATAAGAACAACAAGAACGAAAAAGGTAGGGTTGCACTCAGGTCAGGTCAGATTGGGTTCCGGTCAGGTAAAACTTTAGTGGATAAAGACCTGGCCCCAAAAACTACATAGGTCTATCTTCGGACCCATACCGAACCCATAGGTAGGCATACAGGTTAAGATCAGGTCTATGCAGGGTCCAGGGCAGGTAAGGATCTGCATGTTACGTGACAGGCCTAGACTATCACAGGAAGTTAAAAAATACAAAATTAATATCTTATCCATTATCTAACATTGAATAACAGGTTGGCATTAACTTTTCAGTAGTGAACTATATATACTCAACCAAATTTATATTCTACAAAGTTCATCGACCCCAATTAAATACTTGTCAACATTAATTCTTCTTGGTAGCTTACATACTACAGCAAAACTTAGATCTGGCAGTCAACTTCCAATTATCTTGACTCTAAAGACCACTACAAAAGAATGTTATTAACTTAAAAACAAGCATATTGCAACATGAGAATATTGTGAAAATTGTTAGGTTTCGATATGAATCATGCACCTAAATAAAATACAATCTGACACTACAATTTTTTCTTTACAATTGCAAATTCTCAATATAAATTGACACAACATGAGAAGCACATCTGAGGTATAGCCAAGTAAAATGTTTACAAAAAGGGAAATAGGAAGCCTAAAAGCAGGAGAAGCTTTGCCATTGGATTGTCTAAGTTATTTGAGCATTTCCTCTCAAATCTGTTTTATGTCAACAGTAACTTTCTTTTTATGCATCTTCTCTTTATTTAATATTTAACTACTCTCATTGCTTCTCATCATCATTTGCAGTACCATGATAATATGATTGATATCGTTTCATGCTGGTATCAAAATCATACTTCTCAAAAAAAATTATCAACACATTTCTTTATTCTTCCAAAAAAAATCATTAACAGAATCCATGCGAGAGTCGTACAAATCAAGGTTTGGCAATTATCCTACAAAGGCAAGATTACCTTCTGTAATTTAAAGAGACAGTTAAAACTGTCGACGATGATAAGAGAGGTTGGGAATATTGAAGAATTTTGAAGGTATAAAATCAGAGATATCCAACAAAATTCCCAGTATGGTTTGTAGAAAATTGGTGAACAACTCTTAATATGGATTTTTGAATGTGTACCCTATGAAATATACGTTATTGCATGTTTACTACTAAAAAGTTATTATTTGCATAGTGGTAACATGAAATTATTTTTGCAAAATTTAAGAGAATGCAGACTCAAACTCCAATTACCCTTGACGACTGTGAGAAATTGTATATCTACCTCAGACATAATTTTATCCAGTAAATAAATTATGTGGGTCTAGTTACAATCATAATGTCATGCATAAAATGGATAATATATCACTTCGATGCTCACCAATAAAAAGCATCAGTCAATAAGAATCATTCCCCATAAGCATAACCAAAAAACCTTTATTCATCATCTGGTATCATTTGTAACTACCCTATTTCAACATCAATCACTATTCAAGTCAAATACTAAAATACAAAAGTGCCTTCTTGATGCATAAAATACCTGAACAGGATGGGACTAAGATTTGGGATAAGTCTAGGCATATAGGTTGCTGCAAATTTCAACTCAGTTGTGACTTTTAAATAAAAGTGAAAAGAAATTGAGACCTCAATGCAAAATAAATAAAGGAGGAGGTGAACCTATCAAAGGTTAAATGAGGGAATTAAAGGGTTTAAAGATGCTTAGAAGTGAACTACTAGCTTACTATCCTTTAGCTTAAGGTTTAAATTTTTAAGATAAGTGAACAAGAAAGACTAATTTTCTAAGAGAAAGAAAAAAAAGATAACTATGCGTGGAAGTTGAGTTCAAATTAAACATATCTTGTTGGTCTCTATCATTTACAAAGAAACGATGCAGGTATAGGTTTAAAGATTTGAATGGATGATTGACAATTATAGGGATATGGATTAAAAGGATAAAAGTTAGTATAGGGTTTAAAGAATTGAAGATAAGGTCAGTGAGACATATTTCAATCCAAAAATAAAGAAATAGTAAGCCAGAGAAGAGAGGAGTAAGAAACAGATAATACTGCAGCATCCCACTACCAAGAAGCTCCCGTCTCAGCCGCATCCATCAAATCAAATGGCAGAGAAAACAAAAAGAATAAATTTTTCATATTATTCCCCTCATTCATTCCTAGCCACTAAATAAAATGGAAAACCATGTCCCACTTATAAACTTATGAGGCTGGTAAAAGGAGAAAAGAATATACAAACTAAAGATATTATAGGACCCTAATTACTCAATGGTGAAGGATGACTATTAAAATTTATCAGGGGCAAGCTGCTAGTCATCCCCCAGAAGTAGCCAGCCCTCAATAATGTCTTACTAATGTTTCCCACAAGCAAAAGAGTACTCAAAAGGGAGGTAGATGCTTGAGCTTTGTTCACAGCCCTCTCATTCATCCTTGATTGGCCATAGAATATACCTCTCTCTTGGACTCCTTTCAGATAGGGATCATTTACCATCTGCTTCACTTAAACTTTTCCTAGATTTCCTTTTCAAATGAGGACTCATCTTCTCGTGTTTCCTTTCAAAATTCATATCTTTGACCACACAAAGTAGGAAAAGCCCATTTGCTGGCCAGCGATACATGTGAGCCACGTTGTCAGGATCAGGCTATATCATAAACCACAAAAGGAGTTGGACCAGATCATGGACTGTATAGCCCTCTTTGATTCCTTTAAACGTTAAAAAAAAGAATAAATCAATATCTAAAGGAAGAAACATGGTCAGATCGTAATTTCAAGTAAATTAAAGGTAAGATGTCATCATTTAAGGACATGACTTACTGATGTAATTTCTATCACCACATAAGTCAATAAAATCTCTTTATTTGACACGAGGAAAAAAACTGCATTTAAAGACAGGCTTTATTTAATTTGATACACAAGATTTCCCTATCGCTTTGGCTCTTGACGAACAAAGTTCTTTCTTTCCTCCTCATCCAGTAGTTGAAGTTTGTACAACATCCTGACATGCATATCTTGTCTTTACAAACAAACTGCATCCTAATCTTGGTATAACCAGAAAGGCATGTTTTACTCCGCAAATGCACCAACTCAATTGTTGTTTGGTATAAGCCTGTAGAAGAAAAGAAACCATAGTTTTAAGAAAGGTTGCAAATATATTTGGGTCTTACTTGCTCCTCCCAAGACAACTAAATTTCTTTTTCTTTACTTTTGAGAGGTGTGATAGCTCAAAAGATTGATAATATTATGATTTGAAAGGTTATGAATGATTATTGGTCATTCTAAAAGTTAAAGACATTAAATGGTTCATAAAAAGATGGGCGTCCTAATTGCTTCATATGTGGCAAGATGATCCAGATTTGGATCTCACAAATCAAGTGATCGTATGATCCACTACCAGATCTTATGATCCAAGTCTGAATCTACGATCTAAATCCATCCTGATCTGAGATCTGATCAGAATTCAAAGTGTCATTTTTATCTGATATATAGGACCCAATTGTGGATTGTAAGAAAATGATAATAGTGCATGCAAATCCTAAATAAAAGCACATGCCCTTTCAGAAGTTGTACCATTAGGATTCTCAAATCTGAAGCACTAGTAAGTGGAGCCTCCTTTCATTCTCACAATAAGCACCCTAGACATCATATGAAAATCTAGAAGTAGTCAATTTTCAAATCAAGGGAATGGGCTCTTACTTTCTACATTTTGCTCTTTCAGTGTTACTTGTCATTTCTTATTTCTATAATTTAACTCTTCTTCAGTCTTCACTTTTTCTTTTAACCCTTCCGCCTGTAATTGAAACCATCTTGACGGCAATCAAGAACTCTATAACATGTGTTTCAATCTTTCAGATGCCCAAGCCACTTGAGGCAAATTTTGTCACCTTTATCATATACTCTTGCTGCTTCTACCAGGCATCCAGATACTGAATTGATCCCTCTTAGTTTTACTATACATATAGTTTGACATTGAAATCCTAGATATGCTTGTATTTAGTTTGAGGGCCATTTGATTGAATAATTGCCCTAGAAAAATTCCAAAATATTTTCCACTGTAGACTCTACTCTTGCCACTCTTAACCTTTCACTCACTCATTTCTAACTGTTATTGGGCATTCATCTCAGCATCCAATTTCTAACGCACCATAATTTGCTTATATAGCTTCCTGCTGTATAACATTCTTCCCCACAAAAACATTTAATAACATAATGCCACAAAATAGATTAGCAATCAACTTCATAAGCTTGCAATGTTAAATCTGAATATTCACACTCGCTGTATTTACAATATTTTCTTTTTGTTATCAACTATAGAGTTGACTTGCATGTTTCTACTTACATGCCCTTATAATGAAGTCCCAAGCAAATGTCTCCGAAAGTTCCTCCACCGCATTCCCAATCACCACGCCCTCAATGACTATTATATGTTCCACTACTCCATACTAACATCAAAAATCCTCCATCTTAGTCATTACCAATAATTAACAAACATAATCCTTTAAATCAACTGAGCAAAATTTTTACCATGATTAAAAAATTAAAATTAAAAAAACTAAGGATTCATGATCTGCCTATTGGCATTAAAACTGATCTGAAAGACAATGGAACAAAACAAACCTTACATAACACCAGAAAGTAGGGGCAAATAAACAAAATACAAGAGAAAAACATCTCTAACATGAGACTGCAGAACTCATATTATTAAAAAAAAAAAGTAATCTACCCATCTGTCGAAGGCTGAGTTCTACAGTGGATATGTCCCACATATATATGTGCATTAGTAACTATATAATGCACTGAAGTAATTATACAATTCAAAATAGCATTTTAGTAACTTACATCATTTCATGGCATGTACAATCAAAATTCATGAGACAAATAAGCATAGCAGTGTATAAAATACAACAGTACTAAGTTCAGTGTCATCCCCTGCACATATGACCATCATCATGACACTAAAGGCAATGCAGAAAAAAAAATTCCAATGGAAACAATTGTGGGCTTTGATGAACCTACTAGAGGTCATTTAGTCAATTAAAAAACTTGAAATCTGGTTTCAGACTTGAAGCAAATTATTCTTTTCACTTGTAAGAGAAACCCGCCTCACAACAACAAAGACAGGAAAAACTCAATAATTTTAGAGAACCAGCACAAGAAAGGTCCTTAAAAATTTTCCAGGTTCACAGTTCGGGGTCTCTTTTAAGAAGCTTTTTGAGGGAAGGGCGGGAAGAGCAATTAGAGTCATTTTTCTAAATTCATCCCACAGGTCTCGCCTATCAATAGTTTAACAGCTTGCGTGAACAAAAAGGAGGCGTAGCTGAGTATTTTAAGATTTGATCTTTCCGTTGGTAGAAATGAATTGTGCAACTAACTGAATAGCAAATTCACAATTCAATAATGGATGTGACAACAAAAGTATCAATCCCAGCTTCAGATTCACAAAAGTCTAACTTCACAAATATAAAATTACATATCAAGAGATCCAGTAAATTTATCCCTATAATAGTTAGTACATTCAACAAGATGAATACAAATATAGACATACATAAAGCGAAGTTTATCAATATTGTACTCCAACTGCATCAAGAGTGGATAACACTTTGAAAAAAGAATTAAAGGGAAAGGTTTTCCTTTATGGGGAAATTAAAAGTTCGATAGGCTTAGAACTATGATTTCAACAGTATATTACATGAAACAAGAATTTGCATAAAGAATTGAACATAAACGGTTGTAAACATCAGTCACCAACAATCTTGAATATGGGACTCGTTTTTAATTTAATCTATACTTATTTAATCCCTTTTCCTTTTGTCCTTCCATTTCATCTTATTCCAGAACTCTTCATTAGGCTTTTCTTTCACAACGCAGCAGATTGAGATTCGATTAAAACCAATGTCCAGAAGATAAAGGCGTCAGGATACCACCCAAAATTGATTCTCTTTAACTGATGACCACCAAACCCGAGATCCATTCCACCACCTCACGAACGAGTACTTGAAAACTGACCTGAAACGGAAGAGGCGGTGGCGGTGGTGGCCCGTTTCTCGGAACCGGGCCCACATGCCCCGCGGCGGTCGCAGCAGCCGCCGACGCCGGCGGCAGCACAGCTGGCAGAGCCGGCATCGTACAAGCAGCATTAGAGCCACCCTTCGCCCTGGCGTCCGTGAGCGCCGGCCACGACTCCGGCCCCATCACCGGGCCATCGTCGCTCTTACCCTTCGCCGCCCCCGCAGGCGGCGCCGCCGGCACTCTCCACGGCGACCTCACCGTCGTTCCGTCCTCCGCCACGATCTCGAGAGCCCCGCCCTCCGGGGTCTCAACGGGATCACCGCCGCCACCGGCCGCCGGCGCCACGGTGTCGCTCTCCATCGCCTGGGGTTGGTCGGGAGGAAATCTAGCGTGCAAGGGACCGTACCGTACGAACGAGCTCTCGCATCTAGGTTCTAGATTCTCGTCGATCTCCTAGCGTTCGCTCTGTCAATCCCATCTCCGCCGTAAAAGGGGACGCCACCCTAGGGTTTTTGGAGGACGGATGGCGGGCTTAGGGTTTTTGGAAGCAGGAGTGTGACAGCTAAGCGAGTGGTAAAGGGAATAAAAACCCAGTCGGGATTTTGTGTGCGAGACAAGCTTTCTCACACTGTCGTTTGTGTTAACGCCGCAAGGCATAGAGTGCTTTTAGCTTTCTTTCTTTTTAAAAATTATTTGGAATATTAAAAATATTTTTTAAGTAAAGAAAATTAATTGTGTCGTTTTCCTTTTTGAAGGCTAAAAATGGATATTTATAAATGGCACTTTTTTTTTTTTTTTTTTGCTTGAAACGGGTTGTTCAGACAACGCGTGTCCGAATACACCCAAGAACATCAAAATACAAAATCTCGCGTAGTGCCAATGGCAACTCCCGCTCTCCTGCCCACAGGGCGTATCCCGAATGGTGTGCTGCATATGCAGCTACCCAGTCAGCCGCCCCGTTGGCCTCCCTGAATACATGCTTGGCCTCAAAGGCCACAACATCCCTCATCATCATCCTAATATCCCGGATCAGAGGATGGTCAATGCTCTCCCGCCGAATCCACCCAATAACAGTGGATGAGTCGCCCTCCAAGATGATCGAGCTAGCCCGTAGTACCCGCCGCGCATGGCAGAGGCCGGCCTAGGCAGCTCGCAACTCCGCCGCTGGCACTGATGTGTCGAATAGCCGGCAGCCGCCCGCTGCCACTACCCGAGAGTGAGGGTCTCGTATGACGAAGCCGGCACCGCCTCGTGTACCACTGTCTAGTACTGAGCCATCAAAATTGAACTTGAGGAAACTCGAGGGTGGGGGCTCCCAGGTGAAGAACACCGTCCGAAGAGCTGCCTGAGCAGAGAAAGAACCCCAGGTGTCCCGAGCTATCAAGGTCGTATCTGAAGGGCTGGTAGGTCTGAACTCCATCGCCAATACTCGAGCGGACTCCGCAACAAACCTCGGCGACATCCTACGCTCGCCAAAGGTGCGAGCGTTCCTTGCCAACCAGATCTGGTGGGCGGTGCAAGTCGCTCGGATAGCCTCCTGACATGTCCGGGGACTAGCCAGCCACTGCCGTATCATCTGTAGAAACAGTCTCCTCTCCCGCCAAACCTCCTCTGGGATACCCGTCCACTGCCATGTCTGCCACGCCCAAAAGCATCCAAATAGTACATGATCAACTGACTCATCCGCACCGCAGGCCCCACACTCCGCAGGGATCCCCAGACCACGTCGGCTCAGCACAGCTCTCGTCGGAAGGCGGTCCCACGTCACCTTCCAAAGAAAAAGTGCTGCTCTCGGGTGGAGCCTAGACCTCCAAATCCAGGCACCGTCCCATCCACTCTCATGCTCGCGCTGAATCACCCGGGCCAGATCACCCAGCCTCACACTGGCCCTGCATGAAGTGCTCCAAACCCTGACATCTGGGCCCTCGCATCCTGGTACTGGCAGAGAAAGTATCCTCTCGGCTAGATGTGCCCCGAACAACTGGTGGAGTCTGTCCACGTCCCACTCTGCCCTCCCTGGTGCTAGGAGGTCGCACACCCGGAGCCCTACTGCTGCCTCGAAATCCACCGTCGTCGGCCAATATCTCAAGGGAATGGTATCTACCCACGGGTCATCAGTCACAACAATGGTCCGGCCATCGCCCATCAGCCACCTGGTATGGGCTAACACGGTCGGCAGGTACCTCCCAATCTCACGCCACATGAAAGAGATGCGGCGACCGCGCCGTGCCGCCTCGGGGCTCCCTCGGCCATATCTGGCTGCCATCACCCGACTCCAAAGCCCATGTGGCTCCAACAAGAAACGAGCTGCGTGCCGTGCAATGAGTGTCTCACGCCGCTCCAGAAGGGACTGAACTCCCAGACCACCCTCACTGGTGGGCCGACATACCCGCTCCCAGGCCACCAAATGTACCCCACGACCCCCACCATGGGACCCCCAGAGGAAGCTCCGGAGAAGACATTCAATCTTCAACAGAGTCGTCTTAGGGACCACAGTGTTGGCCATGAGATATACCGGCATGGACCCAAGCACCGATCTGACAAGTGTCAGCCTCCCCATCATGGATAGTGAAGATGCCCTCCATCCCTCCAGCCTACTCTCGACCCGCTACACCAACCCCGAGCACTCCGCCACTCGTAGCCTCCAGCCCGTGATGGGAACTCCCAGGTAAACCAGAGTCCCCTCCTGCTCGGGCATCTGCAAGATACTCCTGATCTCCTGTCTGACTCTGCTCTCTGTGCTGGGGCTGAACTGGATGGCTGACTTCGTGAAGTTGATTCTCTGTCCGGATGCCGCACAGTAAGCTGCCAGCACTCTGCGAAGTACACGTGCCTCCGAAACCCGCGCTCTGGACAAAAGAAGACAATCGTCAGCAAAAAGTAGGTGAGAGACAGGTCCAGCCCCCGGTGCTGGAGCATAGGACTCCAGCTCCCGGCTTGCACACGCCCTCTGGAGGGCACGGGACAGTATATCAGAACAAATGATAAATAAATAAAGGGATAAGGGACATCCCTGCCGCAGCCCCATGGTGGACTCAAAAAACACCGAAGGTGTGCCGTTGACCAAAATAGAGAACTTTGGCCCCTGGACACACCCTAGGATCCATCCAATCCATCGCCTGTGGAAGCCATAAGCCTCCAGTACCCTCCGGAGAAAACTCCATCTGATCCTGTCATAAGCCCTCTCCATATCCAGCTTGACAGCCATCAAACTGCCCCGCTTCGATGCTCGCTGGAGATCCCACATCATCTCCTGAGCCAACATGACATTGTGGGAAATGTTCCTTCCCGCAATGAAAGCCCCCTGCTCTTGGCTGATAATGCCTGGCAGTAGGGGCTTTACCCTGCCCACCATGATTCTCGCCACAACCTTGTACAAGGTTGTGCACAGACTGATGGGTCTAAAGTGACCCGGCTCTACTGCCTCTTGGCGTTTCGGGATGAGCGTAATGAAAGTGGCCTTCCAATCCTCAGGCATGGCTGCCTGGGTGAAGAAACACTGGACAGCCTCGATCACAGCTTCCCGAATGATACCCCAATATCTACGGAAGAAAAAAGGGGGGAACCCATCTGGTCCTGGAGCTTTGTCCGCTGCCAGCGCCCAGACTGCCTCCTGCACCTCCTCCGCCAACACCGGCCGAACCAGGGTCATATTCTCATCATCAGTAATACCTACATCAACCCGCGGAAGGTGGTCATCAGCACCAGGGCCTTCATCCTCAGTCCATCTGGCGCGGAAAAAGTCGAGTAGAACCTGTCCAACGGCAGGCTCACCCTCCACTCGGCGGCCAGACCCATCACGCAATGAGTGGATCATACTCCGCTGACGCCGAATAACCGTCGTCCGATGAAAAAACCTAGTGTTGCGATCACCCTCATTAACCCATTGGACCCGAGATTTCTGTCGCCAGAAAATCTCATGCTGCCGTAGCAGTGAGTGGTGCGTCGCAAGAAGCCCCCGAAGATGAGACATGTCATCCTCCAGGAGTGCACCCCGTAGGTCTTCTCTCTCCTGTAGTGTCGTAATCTCCTCCTCCACCCCCTCCAATCTCCGGAAAATATCACCCACTACCTCGCGATTCCAACGGCGGAGCCGCCGTTTGGTCAACTCGAGTTTGCGTGAGACTCGCCGCATCGCGTCCCCCCGCACCGGAACACGCCACGCCTCGCGAACGATGTCCCAGGACTGGGGGTACGACAGCCAAATCTTTTCAAAGCGAAAAGGACTATGGTGACCCGATACCGATGAGGTCGAGATCAACAAGGGGCAATGGTCTGATGCAATCCGGGGTAAGTGGCTAACTCGGCAGGTAGGGAAGCGAAGGATCCAGTCTGGGGAAGCAAAGGCCCTATCTAGCCGCTCCCATACCCTAGCACCGCCAGGCTGATTATTGCACCAGGTGAACCGTGGCCCCGAGAAGCCTAAGTCCACCAAGCCATTCAGCTGCACAAAGTCGCGAAACTCCCTCCTATCAATCCTATCAGTGAAAGGCGCACCTCCCCTCTTTTCATCCGCACTTTAGATACAATTAAAATCACCAACTGCCACCGTTGGGATACCCTGGGCAAACAAGCTAGTAATCTCATGCCAAAGGGGTCTCCTGACCCTGTAGTCCGTGCTCGCATACACACCGCACAGCACCCAGGGGTCCGCCTCAGGTTCCGAAACAACCATCACTACCTGTTGAGAACAGTTGTGGAAGGCATCAATCCTCGCCACCCCCCGCCTCCACAGGATCAAAAGGCCACCAGACAGCCCCTGGGACTCGACTGCATAGGTCTCCCAGTCCCTCCCCAGGCGTCGCCTCAGTCGACCAAGCCCTTCACCAGACAAACGTGTCTCGCAGAGAAAACAAATCTCAGGACAGTGGAGCTGCACTAGCCGTTTAAAGGAGGACATGAAAGCCGGCTTGGCCGCCCCCCTACAATTCCAGGCTAGAATCCTCATGGATCAACAACTGCTCGGTCGGCCTCAAGTACCTCCTCCCCCTGGGCCTCGGGAGCTAGCTCAGGCTGGCGGCCTACATCCCCCAGCTGCTCGACCTCATCAGATACCTCGCACATGACTGCCGCCCTGATGAGTCGCACGACAGCTGGGTGGTCCCCCTCTGCCGTAGCTAAGCCCGTGGAGCAGTCACCACTGGCATCTGCATCCGGGAGACCCTCATGTGGCGCCTCTCCGAGCGGCACCCCTGTCGCCTCATCACGAGGCGTCAGGGGCTCCACCAAACCTGCCTCCAGTGGCACCCCTGGGCTAGCCAAGTGCTGCTCGCCCAAAGCTTGGGTCAGAGTACCAAACCGGTAGACACCATCGGGCCCTCTCCCAGAACCCACAAATGAATCCCAAGGGTCCCGCCCAGGAGGGGTCTGACCAACAAGCAGGTGGGTCCCCTGCACTGGGACAGGTCCTCGACCTGGAGACCTATACTGGAAAGGGCCAGCTGGCTCCACGAGATCCCAAGACGGATCATCCTGGACCTGCACATCCTGAAAGTCCTGCGCAGCCCCAATCCCCAAACACTCAGCTGACTGGGCTTGTAGGCCCCCCGCTGAAGGTCCACTAGGATCCCCCCTAATAGAGCTAGCGGGCCCCGTCCTTGCAGCAAGGGGCGCGGCCCAGATCGGCCCAACCCGCGCAGCCCACGGAGAGCCCGCGCCAGATGGGTGTGACCCGTCGCACCCCGTGCACCCAGCTGGGCCCGCACAGCCCCCGTCCGTCGCGAAGCCCGCGGACGCGGCCTGCTACCCGCGCGCGACTCGCCAGCGGCGCGGGGCGCGCCATCGGCGAGGGGCGCGCCTGTTAGATGTATGCCCTAGAAGCCAATTTGGCTGACACATTGTTGATTCTAGGGACATAATTTTGTACTTGACTATTTATTATTGAATAAATAAAAGGCATCTTTTCATTCATATTTTTTATGTGTCTATGAATCGTCCAAGAAATTAATAAGATGATGATACATATTCTCAAGAGTTGAGAATTTGAGCCATGTATCATTGGTGATTAATTTCTAAATGCTCCTGATCAAAGGATCATCACGAGGACGGTGATCGATCCGATCAGTGCACAGATCACTCTCCTTCTGGATGGACGAGACTTGAGTCCACAGTGTAGGGACACTGAAGTGATAGTGCAGGTGCTTGTTAGAGAACAAGGGTACTGAGCGTGACCAATACAAGAAGTCACTTGAATGTCTATCCACTCGTCAGTGACTTGCTTGATGTTGCAGTAGTGTGACTGGTCCTTTGACCTGCGGTGCTTCGGCTGCTCACAGTGGGGTTATTGTAGTTTGACTGCACACATACATGGTCCCTAGCCATATGGGTCCATGCAGTGTAGATTGGCTGCAGTAAGTTCACTGTAGGAGTAGGGTATGCACCTATATGGAATCTATCGACCTTGATAGATAAGGAGAGATCCTATGTGATTTATAAGACTGAGTTCGTAAGACCTCGGCCGGGGCAGTATACACAGTGGAGAAAGAGTTTCTCACTATCGAACTCGAGACGAATAAATCTTGACATATGACAGACGATGGGGTTTGACGAGTTGTCCATGACCTCCGTCCTGTAGGGATCCACGATAGTAGGACTGTATCACATGTTAACTGCACCTAGAGGTTCATCATTCCATTCTGCTGGGTAGCCACTACATGCTGCTAGGTGTCACTGGTGGATGGTGGGACTCATAGGGATTATCTTGATGATCGATAAACCCTAATGAGTTGAGTTGGAATCGTTCCAACCCATTGAAAGGAGTTTTCAATGATATAGTGATAGAGATCACAATATATCTCACTACCAGTCAGAATAGAACCTATGGGGTCACACACACTAGAAGTATTGACCGATCCGATGGTTGAAATCGTGATTAGGAATCACAAGAAATCAATTTGATTGATAAGAAGTTGAAAAAGGAACAAAGGGAATTAATTAATTGGACTGGAAACAAGAGTCCTACTTCGGGTAGGATTCCTAGAGTCTTAATTGGATTAGGACTGGGAATCCTAGTTGGAGTAGGACTGGGATTCCTATTTGGAATAGGATTCCTCAATCCTAATGAGATTAGGAGTTTTGAATCAAAATTGGATTCCTACTTGGAGTAGGATTCCTAGAAATCCTAATTGGATTAGGACTTTGGATTCAAATAGAGTCCTAATTGGATTAGGACTAAAATTAAACAAATCCTAATTAGATTAGGATTCCTCAAGTCTAAATTAATTAATAATCTAATGAATCAACATGACTCCTAATTGGATTAGGATTGAAGAGTTCAATTGAGTCATGATTCATCCAAGTCCTAATTGGATTAGGACTAGCATAGATTGAACCCAAAATTGGCTAATCCTAATTAGATTAGGATTAAACCATGAGAGAGGCACCTAATCCTCTTTGGAAGAGGATTAGGTTAACCAAGTAAGAGGGACATCAGCCCCTCTCCACTTGGCTAGGGCGACATGAGGAGCTAGGGCCGGCGCCCCTTCTTAGGTAAGTTGTCATGGAACTCCTAAATGTTAGGAGCTCCAATCCCTTTAAGAAGAGGACTAGGGGCCGGCGCCCTAGGTATTGGATTCCTCTCTTCCCTTGGTGCCGTGGCCACCCTCTCCCTCCCTTGTTTCAGCCGACAGCAAGGAAAAGAAAAGAAGGTGCTTGACGGGTCCCTTCCTCCTCCCTCCTTGTTCCAACGCAAGACAAAGAAGAAGGCTGCGAAAGGCTGTGATCTTCTTCCTCTTCTTCATCCTTCTTCTTCCTCCTCTCAAGTGCAATCAAGAGTTGATTGAAAGAGAGGAGATCAGCCATCAAAAGCTATCTCTGCAAGGGAGCTAGCACCCCGGTGAGATAGAGAGCTTGGATCGGATCCTGCTTCGTGTGGATACCCGTAGAGGCCGGACGTTTGAACGGCTTCAAGCGAACCCTCTTCCTAAAACCACGAATTCAGATTCGCGGTGATCATCTACCCGCGCAAGGTGAAGATTTGATCTTCCTATTAGTTTTAAAAGGATTTAATTCTTACCTAATTACGAAAGGTCTCGAAACAACGTTCATGAGATGAACGTCGAACTCGTGCATGCCGATTCCGCTGCCATCTGAAAAATTTTTGAAATATCAGCGGCATGGGCGGGTTCCCAACAGTGGTATCAGAGCCTAGGCTTCGTAGATTAAGGTAAGAATTAAATATTTAAAGGCTTATTAGATCTGAAAATTGATTGATCATGCATGCTGAAAAATTCTGCATGCAGATTTTTCAGGGGTGCTGAATTTTTACATGCTGATTTTTATGTGATAAAAAGATGATTCTAATTACATTGTTAATGGGATTACAAAGTTTAGAATCATGATTAGCATGATCAGCGACCTATATCATGATATAATCAGTTAAGTTTCAGATCTGAAAATTATAATAGTAGCATACGGTGATGATCATAGGATTCAACCCCTTTTGGTATCAAATGTAATGACCTGCGATGTGATCTGCGATGTCATGTAATTTTTCAGATGCTTGCATGCATCTTATTTGATGTTTTGAGAGGCCTGCGTGCCCCCTAAAAGGAGATGTAAATTATTTTTATTTTTATTTTACATCTGGTTGTATTTCTGTGATGTGATGTACATCAACGATCAAGTTGAAGCAAAGGCATGAGATGAAAGGTGATCCAAGCGGTTGATGGCGATGGGATCAAGGGTTGATCAAGGATCGAATCAAGGAGGCTTGGAACCAATTCAAGAGTTGAAGACCACTTGATCAATTGATGTGCATGTGCTTGTAATACGACCTAATTAGAATCCATGATCATCACCTAGTTAAAGTTTAGCTTTAATTATTGCCGCGATTATAACTGCCTGCAATGCGCCGTTTGCATGTGATGTGAATGAGAGTCGGGTAGATAGGTCTACATGTGATGTAGCAAACCCAATTGAGACCTAAATCAAAACCTCCTCAATCAAGTCGAGAGTGAACCGACATGAGCAAGTCATATTAGATTAATTGATCTAATTGGTGTCTAGGAAAGCATGAAAGGTGGTTACTTAATTAGGACCTTACTCTCTGAGTAAGGGGAGCCTCCCACCTGCTTACCTGGCCAATTGTTCGATTATCTCTTATGAAAGGCTCAAGTTGCAAACACTAAGACCTGATTAACCAATATTAAGTCAATAGGTCTTCCACTGTAGTAGAGCTGCTAAGGCCTTTCTGATGTTGACTTGTCTCGGCTGGATACAGTGGTCAAGTTGCATTGGGGGGCTGGACCTCTCTATAGACATGAGATGTTGTAGGGTAAAGGTGGGGTTGGGCACCAATAACTGTTAGGTGAGGACCCAATGACGACTTTATTCCTACGGTTATACAGTGGGTCTGACTTAACTAAGAATGAGACCAATAACTGTTAGGTGAGGTCTTCATGGCTTAGAGACTAAGTTGCACTGCAACATGCTTGAGAAGCATTGTACAAGAGTTGTACACTCATCCATCTATGTGTCACCAATAACTGTTAGGTGAGGTGGCATGTAAATTGGTGGGACCGCAGTACCCACTAGAAACCCTAGTCGTGTGGGATTTCCGTTTTCCTACCAGGGGAGTGTGAGGAATTCGAGAAAATAGTGGGAGTCATATTTGTTCTAAAAGACCTTAGGACAGATTAGGATCAAGTACAAGAGTCTAACTAGAATCTTTACTCTCTGCAGATACAATGTCGGCTTCAAACCCTTTGACCCGTATTCTTGAGACCAACCGACTGACCGGAACCAATTACAAGGACTGGCTTAGAAATCTCAAAATAGTTTTGGACTGTGAGAAGATAGGCTACATACTCGATTCAGATATCCCCACATTACCAGCACGTCCCACTGATGTTCAGCGTGAGATGCATAAAAAGTGATTGGACGATGACATTAGAGTAAAATGCTATATGATGGCATCTATGTCTAATGAACTCCAATGCCAGCATGAAAATATAAAGACTGCTAGGGACATACTGGCACACCTGCAAGAGTTGTATGGTGAGCAAAGTCGCACAGCTCGTTTTGAAGTGTCCAAGAGGCTTTTCAAAGCGAAGATGCGCGAGGGGCAGTCTGTCCATGATCACGGTCTGACCATGATCAAGGACCTAGAGGAGCTTGAGAAGCTCGGTATGGACATGCACAAGGAATTGCAAGTGGATTTGATCCTACAGTCACTTCCTGATTCATTTGGTCAGTTTATAGTAAACTACCATATGAATAAGATTGAATGCACTAAGACTGAACTAATCAACATGTTGGTAACTGCTGAGGGAGCCTTGAAAGGTTCAAGGGGCAATGTCCTCGCTGCTGAGTTGACTTCTGGTTCCAAGAGAAAGTCTACTTGGAAGAAAAAGAAGCCTGCAAAGAAGCAGAAGAAAGACAAGAAGCCAAAGAAGGAAGTTCAAAAGAAAAAGGCTAACGACAAAGGAAAATGTTTCCACTGCAATGTCGAAGGCCACTGGAAGAGAAACTGTCCTTCATACCTCGAGAGCCTGAAGAACAAGAAAGGTGACACACCTTCAGAAGGTATAGACTTGCTCATTATTGAAACTAATCTAACGGTTTCTTCTACTTCTAGTTGGGTTATAGATTCTGGTTCTAGTGCTCATTTGTGCACTACCATGCAGGGTCTAAAGGAAAGTAGAAGGCTGGCGGAAGGTGCAGTAACCCTTCGGGTTGGCAACGGGGCAAAAGTTGCTGCTGTGGCTGTGGGCACCTACCATCTGCGACTACCGTCTGGATTTAGTTTAATACTTAGAGACTGTTATTATGTACCTGTTGCTAGCAGAAATTTGATTTCTGTTTCATGTCTAGCACAGGAAGGTCATGTTTTTACATTTGACAAAGACTGCTGTTCTATTTATTTAAGAAATAAAATAGTCGCACGTGGTTTCATGATTGACAGTCTCTATCATTTACATATGGATGTATCTATGAATGTTACCGAGCAAGATGTGAGTGCCAAAGGATCCAAAAGATCCAGAGATGAGATAAACCAAAGGTATTTGTGGCACCTTAGGCTTGGCCATATTGGAGAGGACAGAATGAACAAAATGGATAAAGATGGGCTTTTAGGCTCATTGACTTCCGAGTCATATCCAGTTTACGAGTCCTGTCTTCAAGGAAAGATGGCTAAACTGCCCTTTGTAGGACATGGGGAGAGGACCACCGAAATACTTACCCTAGTACATACAGATGTATGTGGCCCATTCGATGTGCTAGCCAGGGGACGTTATTCATACTTCATTACCTTTACCGATGATTATTCACGGTATGGGTATGTGTATCTTATGAGACACAAGTCTGAATCCTTTGAAAAGTTCAAAGAGTTCAAGAATGAAGTAGAAAAACAAACTGGAAAACCTCTTAAGGCCCTTCGATCAGATCGAGGAGGAGAATACCTTAGTGGGGAATTCCGGGACTATCTCAAAGAAAACGGCATAATCTCACAATGGACACCTCCGGGTACACCTCAACTCAACGGGGTGTCAGAGAGGAGGAATCGGACCCTATTGGATATGGTCAGGTCCATGATGAGCTTCACTGATTTACCTATGTTTCTTTGGGGAGATGCCTTACTCACAGCGATTTATTTATTGAATAGAGTTCCCTCTAAATCCGTTCCTACCACACCGTATGAGATATGGCATGGTAAGAAACCAAGTCTGGGTCATCTCAAGATTTGGGGGTGTCCGGCCCACGTCAAGCGACTACAGGCGGACAAGTTAGAGGCTAGGACCATAAGTGCTCGTTTTATAGGATATCCTAAAGAGTCATTAGGATACAATTTTTACGTCTCAGAGGATCACAATGTGTTTGTGAGCCGTCATGCCATCTTCTTGGAAAATCAGTTTATCCTTGATAGAGGCAGTGGGAGGAAAATTGAGCTTGAAGAGAAAGTCTCTGAAAAGCAACGAGTCATGGATCCTATAGAACCTATTCATAAGGAGCCAGTACACGATGTCCCTCAACCACCTCGTAGATCTAGTAGGGTCTTCCATCCTCCCGATAGATACTTAGGTATACTAGAAGAGGATACCGAGGAAATGTTCCTAGTGGGAGATAGGGATCACATACAGGATCCCAAAACCTACAACGAGGCGATATCTGATATCGATTCCGAGAAATGGCTGGAAGCTATGAAGTCAGAGATAGACTCCATGCATTCCAACCAAGTCTGGACCTTAGTAGATCCACCAGAAGGTATTGTACCTATTGGATGCAAATGGATCTACAAAAGGAAGATAGGTTCGGATGGAGAGGTAGAGACCTATAAATCAAGGCTTGTGGCGAAAGGGTATAGTCAGCGCGAAGGCATTGACTATCAGGAGACCTTTTCACCTGTAGCCATGCTAAAATCCATCCGAACATTGCTTGCCATTGCAGCATTTCATGATTATGAAATCTGGCAGATGGATGTGAAAACTGCTTTCCTGAATGGATATCTTGATGAAGATATCTATATGGAACAGCCTTTGGGTTTCACTTCCAGTGATAGAGATCACAAAGGTCTGCAAGCTGCAAAGGTCCATCTATGGACTAAAGCAAGCCTCTCGGAGTTGGAACACTCGTTTCGATGATACAATCAAAACGTTTGATTTCATCAAAAACGAGGAGGAACCATGTGTTTATAAAAAGGTTAGTGGGAGTGCTGTCGCTTTTCTCGTACTGTACGTAGATGACATTCTCCTGATTGGGAATGATATTCCCATGCTAACCTCAGTCAAGGTCTGGTTGTCAAAAGAATTCTCCATGAAAGACCTTGGGGAAGCATCCTATATCTTGGGAATAAAGGTCTATAGAGATAGATCTAAAAGGATGCTTGGCCTGTCACAGAAAATGTACATAGAGGAGGTGCTGAAGAGGTTCAGCATGGAAAACTCCAAGAGGGGTCTCTTACCCCTAAGGCATGGAATTCATCTCTCCAAGAAGATGTGCCCCAACACACCTGAGGAGATTCAACGCATGAGCAAGATTCCTTATGCATCGGCAATAGGAAGCCTCATGTATGCCATGCTATGTACACGACCTGATATAGCTCTTGCTGTGAGTGTCACAAGCAGATATCAGTCGAATCCAGGTGAAGAACACTGGACAGCTGTGAAGAATATTCTTAAGTACTTGAGAAGAACTAAAGATTTATTCTTGGTTTTTGGAGGATCATCAGAGTTAAAGGTAGAAGGGTACACAGATTCAGACTTCATGACTGATGTCGATGACAGGAAGTCAACATCTGGATACGTGTTCTTGTGCAATGGTGGTACGGTGAATTGGAAGAGTTCTAAACAACCGATCATTGCTGATTCGACTATGGAAGCCGAATACATCGCCGCCTCTGAAGCTGCTAAGGAAGGCTTCTGGTTCAAGAAATTCATTGCAGAGCTGGATGTGATGACATCAGAGCCATAACACTCTACTGCGATAACAATGGCGCCATAGCCCTTGCTAAGGAGCCAAGGTCTCATCAGAAGTCTAAGCATATAGAGCGGCGCTTTCACCTCATACGCGACTATGTGGAGAAGAAATATGTAGAGGTGCAGAGAGTAGACTCCGCGGATAACGTGGCAGACCCTTCACTAAGCAGCTGAGTCAGCAAAAGACTGAAGCCCACCTTGAGAAGATGGGCCTAAGATATATGACCAATTGGCTTTAGTGCAAGTGGGCGCCTGTTAGATGTATGCCCTAGAAGCCAATTTGGCTGACACATTGTTGATTCTAGGGACATAATTTTGTACTTGACTATTTATTATTGAATAAATAAAAGGCATTTTTTCATTCATATTGTTTATGTGTCTATGAATCGTCCAAGAAATTAATAAGATGATGATACATATTCTCAAGAGTTGAGAATTTGAGCCATGTATCATTGGTGATTAATTTCTAAATGCTCCTAATCAAAGGATCATCACGAGGACGGTGATCGATCCGATCAGTGCACAGATCACTCTCCTTCTGGATGGACGAGACTTGAGTCCACAGTGTAGGGACACTGAAGTGATAGTGCAGGTGCTTGTTAGAGAACAAGGGTACTGAGCGTGACCAATACAAGAAGTCACTTGGATGTCTATCCACTCGTCAGTGACTTGCTTGATGTTGCAGTAGTGTGACTGGTCCTTTGACCTGCGGTGCTTCGGCTGCTCACAGTGGGGTTATTGTAGTTTGACTGCACACATACATGGTCCCTAGCCATATGGGTCCATGCAGTGTAGATTGGCTGCAGTAAGTTCACTGTAGGAGTAGGGTATGCACCTATATGGAATCTATCGACCTTGATAGATAAGGAGAGATCCTATGTGATTTATAAGACTGAGTTCGTAAGACCTCGGCCGGGGCAGTATACACAGTGGAGAAAGAGTTTCTCACTATCGAACTCGAGACGAATAAATCTTGACATATGACAGACGATGGGGTTTGACGAGTTGTCCATGACCTCCGTCCTGTAGGGATCCACGATAGTAGGACTGTATCACATGTTAACTGCACCTAGAGGTTCATCATTTCATTCTGCTGGGTAGCCACTACATGCTGCTAGGTGTCACTGGTGGATGGTGGGACTCATAGGGATTATCTTGATGATCGATAAACCCTAATGAGTTGAGTTGGAATCGTTCCAACCCATTGAAAGGAGTTTTCAATGATATAGTGATAGAGATCACAATATATCTCACTACCAGTCAGAATAGAACCTATGGGGTCACACACACTAGAAGTATTGACCGATCCGATGGTTGAAATCGTGATTAGGAATCACAAGAAATCAATTTGATTGATAAGAAGTTGAAAAAAGGAACAAAGGGAATTAATTAATTGGACTGGAAACAAGAGTCCTACTTCGGGTAGGATTCCTAGAGTCCTAATTGGATTAGGACTGGGAATCCTAGTTGGAGTAGGACTGGGATTCCTATTTGGAATAGGATTCCTCAATCCTAATGAGATTAGGAGTTTTGAATCAAAATTGGATTCCTACTTGGAGTAGGATTCCTAGAAATCCTAATTGGATTAGGACTTTGGATTCAAATAGAGTCCTAATTGGATTAGGACTAAAATTAAACAAATCCTAATTAGATTAGGATTCCTCAAGTCTAAATTAATTAATAATCTAATGAATCAACATGACTCCTAATTGGATTAGGATTGAAGAGTTCAATTGAGTCATGATTCATCCAAGTCCTAATTGGATTAGGACTAGCATAGATTGAACCCAAAATTGGCTAATCCTAATTAGATTAGGATTAAACCATAAGAGAGGCACCTAATCCTCTTTGGAAGAGGATTAGGTTAACCAAGTAAGAGGGACATCAGCCCCTCTCCACTTGGCTAGGGCGACATGAGGAGCTAGGGCCGGCGCCCCTTCTTAGGTAAGTTGTCATGGAACTCCTAAATGTTAGGAGCTCCAATCCCTTTAAGAAGAGGACTAGGGGCCGGCGCCCTAGGTATTGGATTCCTCTCTTCCCTTGGTGCCGTGGCCACCCTCTCCCTCCCTTGTTTCAGCCGACAGCAAGGAAAAGAAAAGAAGGTGCTTGACGGGTCCCTTCCTCCTCCCTCCTTGTTCCAACGCAAGACAAAGAAGAAGGCTGCGAAAGGCTGTGATCTTCTTCCTCTTCTTCATCCTTCTTCTTCCTCCTCTCAAGTGCAATCAAGAGTTGATTGAAAGAGAGGAGATCAGCCATCAAAAGCTATCTCTGCAAGGGAGCTAGCACCCCGGTGAGATAGAGAGCTTGGATCGGATCCTGCTTCGTGTGGATACCCGTAGAGGCCGGACGTTTGAACGGCTTCAAGCGAACCCTCTTCCTAAAACCACGAATTCAGATTCGCGGTGATCATCTACCCGCGCAAGGTGAAGATTTGATCTTCCTATTAGTTTTAAAAGGATTTAATTCTTACCTAATTACGAAAGGTCTCGAAACAACGTTCATGAGATGAACGTCGAACTCGTGCATGCCGATTCCGCTGCCATCTGAAAAATTTTTGAAATATCAGCGGCATGGGCGGGTTCCCAACAGCGCCATCGGCGCGGGACGCGCCGTGGGCCCCGCGCCGGGCTCTGAAGGCCCGGGCCCGGCGGCCCAGCCTAATCGACTGGGCCTGCTTGCCTGGGCCCCTTGGCGGACTAGGGCCCACCGGGGCCCTGGCCCGCTTGGCGCAGCCCCGACTCGGCTCGCTGGGCCCAGAGGCGACCAGGGCCGAGTCCGCCGCTCGGTCGACCTTGTCGAGGTCATCGACCGAGTCGACCCAGAGCGGGATCGAGCGCTCTCGGTGCGAGACCTCCCCCCACCCGCCGGCGATCGTCGCCTGGCGACTTTCGTCGGCTTCTGCCAGCCTTCGGTGTCCACAGGGGACACCGGTAGGGCAGCTGGCGATGGCGGTCGAGTGGCAGGCGACCCAGGCCGCGGGTCAGACACGGACATCTCCGGTCTAGCTACCGGAGAAGGCGGTCGGGACGGCCCCGATTCAGGCACTGGTGGAGCCTCCTTCTGCCGTGGTGGTCGAGACTCCCGCGGCGGAGGCCTCCGCCGCGTCGCCACCATCCAGGGGCCAAACACCAGCCCTGGGTTCTCCTCCCCTACACCGGGGGGCGCCGAAGCCGACCCGCCGCCAGGGTCCACCGCCACAGGTGGCAGATCCTCCACCCCAGAAGCCATCGGGAACCGGCAGGCCGCCTCCAGGTGGCCCATTCGCCCACACCGGGGGCAGAGGAGAGGTAAGTTTTCGAAGACGAAGGGCTGCCACCGCACCTTCGTCTTCCCCTGGATCCGGATTCCAGGTTTAAGGGGCTCGGATGCATCGACTGCAACCTTCACCCGGGCGAACGCCATCGCCCGTCGCTGCTTGGTGACAGCGTCCACGGCGATCGGTCGGCCGGCCCTACTTGCTATATCCAGGATGGTCGCCGGTGTCCAATACTCCGGTGGCAAGCGTGGAAGACGAAGCCACACCTCCACCGGCGACGCCGTCTCCTCCCCTGGCTCAAAATCAGGGACCTAGGGAGTCATAGCAAGGAGTTGCCCCCCACTACCCAGGGTCCCAGATTGAGGGCACGCTCTCGGTCCGCCGATGATCGGAATCGGAGAGCTAGGTAGCCGTCC